>NW_027361728.1:70265000-70600000 GCF_039654945.1 Dendrobates tinctorius | reverse complement strand
GTGGGACAAGATGACGTTTTCAGCGGTACCATGGATAATTATATGTGTCTTTTTGATTGCGCGTTATTGCACTTTTTGTTCGGTGGTATGATAATAAATAATTATTTTTTGCTTCGTTTTTTATTTTTATTTTTTAAGGGGTTCACTAAAGGGGTTAATTAATGGGACAGTTTTATACGGCGGGTCGCTACGGACGCGGCAATACCAAATATGTGTACTTTTATTGTTTTTTTTTATTTTCAAAAAATGAATTTATTGGGGAATATTTTTTTTTTTTTTACTAATTTATTTAGCGATTTTTTTAAAATTATTTTTACACTTTTTTTTTTTCTTTATTACATAGTCCCAGGTGGGACATCACTGTCCTGTGACAGATCGCTGATCTGTCACATCACAGATCACTGTGACAGATCAGCAATCTGTCAAAGGCAGTTCTGCAGACTTCCTCATGCCTGCGCTTTGCAGGCAGTGAGGAAGTCAGCTCCCTACAGGCCCCCGAAGGCCCCCGTCGCCATCTTAGATCCGGGGCCCTGTAGGGAAGGAGTCCCCCGCAGCACGCTGCACATTGCGCTGCCGTGGGGGGCTCAGGGAAGCACGGAGGGAGCCCCCTCCTTGCCGATGCTTCCCTTTAACACCCGGTACACTGCGATCGTGTTTGATCGCGGTGTACAAGGGCTTAACGTGTCGGGGGAGGTCCGTGACCGCCCCTGACACATTGTGCCAGGTGTCAGCTGTGATAATCAGCTGACACCCGGCCGCGATCAGCGGCGCTCACCACATGGGCGCCGCTGATCGCATTAGACATACTATCCCATCCCTGGGAATTAAGTCCCAGGGCACATGGACGGGATGGTACGTCTAATGGCAGAAAGGGGTTAAAGATTAAAAATAATGGTCTATCTATGACTGTGCTTAATTCCTGCAGTACTCGGGGGTGTATCCCATCCGAGCCCGGGGATTTGTCAATTTTAGTGATTTTTAGACGTCGCCGTACTTCCTGCTGGGTTAAGCTGGTGACATTTAATGGAGAATTTTTTATCACTGATCATGTTATCCGTCATGGGATTTTCTTGTGTAAATACTGTTGAAAAAAAGTCATTTAGCATATTGGCTTTTTCTTCATCCACCATTTCACCAAGACTATTTTTAAGGGGGCCAACACTATCATTTTTTAGTTTCTTACTATTTATGTAGCTAAAGAATATTTTGGGATTATTTTTACTTTCTCTGGCAATGAGTCTCTCTGTCTCAATCTTTGCTGTCTTGATTTGCTTTTTACAGAATTTATTTAATCTTCTGTATTTAGTTAATGCCTCATCAATACATACTTGCTTTATTTCTCTAAATGCTTTATTTTTATCTCTTATTGCACCCCTTACAGCTCTATTTAGCCATAGTGGTTTCCTCCTATTCCTAGCATGTTTATTCCCATATATATTGTGCACAGGTCCTATTCAGGATGCTATTAAACATCTCCCATTTTCTTAGTGTATTTTTGTCTCAGGATATTGTCCCAGTTAATTGCACCAAGATCATCTCTCATCCGTTGGAAATTTGCTTTCCTGAAGTTTAGTGTCCTTGTAACCCCTCTACTACACATCTTATTAAAGGATACATGAAAACTTATTAATTTATGATCACTATTACCCAAGTGACCCCCAACCGTTACATCTGATATGTGGTCTGGCCTGTTGGTTAATATTAGGTCTAGCAGTGCCGCCCGTCTTTTTGGGTCCTGAACCAGTTGTGAAAGTTAATTGTCTCTCATAGTTGTCAAAAACCTATTACCTTTGCTGGAACTGCTGGTTTCGGTTCCCCAATGTATTTCAGGGTAGTTGAAGTCCCCCATAATAATGACTTCTCCTTGAGTCGCTGCTTCATCTATTTGCTTTATGAGGATATTCTCTGCTGCTTCCATTATTTTTGGAGACTTATAACATCATCTCTAATGAGATTTGTTTGGCAATGTAGGCGTTCAAACACAGTGTACGTGGATGAGAGGATGAGTACTTTCTTGTCCTACTCAGAGTGTCTAGTAGGGTGAGCTGGACTGGAGAGCTGCATATGGGGGAAGTAGCGGTGGACCGGACGGAGTGAGAGGGGGTTAGTGATGGTGTTGGTGGTGAAGGCCTAGATTCAGTGTTGTGTTGCAAAACCATTGTGATTCCCTGAGTGCTTTGGCCTTGCGACGACACCTCAACATTTAGTTCTGGTGGTGTGCTTAATAGTGACGGTGGTCTTACAGTGGGGGAAGCGACGGAGCATTGCTGGCTACCTGCAGTCGGAGCAGGTGCACATGTACTACCTGAGGTTTTGTAGTCCGTCCACGGTTGCAAGTGCATGTTGATTAAATGTCTAAGCATGCAACTGGTATTCAAATTTCTGAGTTGTTTACCTCAGCTAAAGGTCCTTCCGCACTTCTTACAGGTAACCTTTGCCTCATCAGTAGGATCTTGGACAAAGAAGTGCCACACTGCACTCTTCCTACTATAGTATACATTTTCTGGGATGGCACGCTGTGCTAAGTTGACCGTCTGGCCAAGCTGTCCTGCAACTCTTTCAGTTTTTGCTCCACGTTTTTGGACAGCTACGGGCCTGCCAGATAACTGCTGCTACGATGTCAATGCCTGCTGCGGATCCTTCTCCTTATCTGAACTATTGCCAGCGCCACCCTTCTCCCCCAATGGATGCCAATCCGGGTCAAGAACTGGGTCATCCATCACCTCCTCTTCAAAGTCATCTGCACCTTCCTCTTTACCTTCCTCTGTGTCACTGTGTAAGGTGGTATAGTATGCGGGAAGGGGCACCTAAGATTCATCAGGGTCAGATTCTGGCTCAATAGACTGCGAGGGCAATGTAGTGCTCTGGGTCAATGTACCAGCAGAATCATCTTGCACTGGCTGTGCATCAGTGCACTCCATGTCGGATTCTTCTTGGACTGGGGAATTCAGGATTTGACTGGATAACCCAGGCATGGTATGTGAATAGAGCTCCATAGAGTAATCTGAAGTGCGGGCTGCCACATCCTTAACTTTTGGTGGGGGTGAAGGACACAAGGAAAGTTGTTTTTCCTGACCAGATCCCTGCACTGATGACTCCATACTTGCAGGTTTGGAACATTCAGAAGAGGAGGCAATAGAGCTGGTGGCTGTTTCGGCAATGTACGTCAAAACCTGTTCCTGATGCTCCGGCTTTAAAAGCGGTTTTCCTACTCCAAGAAAAGGTAACCTTACAGGCCTTCTTGTTCCAGATGATGACACAGGCTCAACACCTCCTGCCTTAGCTGCTATTGTGCTTTTACCAGAACCAGCCGATGCACCACCACCATCAGTACCAGCTGCGCCCCCCTGCCCACGTCCGCGGCCTCTTTCACCCTACTTCCTCATGTTTGGGAAAATGTACCAAAAATATCAGCAGAGAGAAGGAACTGTATGAGGAGCGTCCACCTGTGTAAGGTGTATTCACAAAATTAAATCTACGGATATATTTTGTTAGTCACAGACGCTCTCACAGTGTGTATTTGACCGTAATCCAACAAGCAGATATACAGAACTGTATCAGAAGTGTAGAGCTGTATACGTTTTTTGTGTAACTAACAATCTCCGTATATGTATTTAAGGAGTGTCACACACACACGGTGACTCTGTATAGATGTGACTGTAATGCGAACAGCAGATATACAATACTGTTTGAGAATCGGACAGCTCTATATGGTGGGTGTATGGAAAATTGTCAATCTCCGTCTATTTGTATACGGACTGACACATGCTGTCTCTGTCTAATTTTGACCGTAATCAAACAGCAGATATACAAAACTGTTTGAAAAGCGGACAGTTGTCTAAGGTGTAGGTCTGTAAAAATGGAAAAACTCCTTGGCTTGTTTTTCCAGAGTCACACCCAGATAGCTTTTATTTGTCTGTGATACCAGCTGGTACACGGTAGTGTGTGAGGAGCGTACACCGCTATATGGTGTGTATGGAAAATTGTCAGAGTCACACCTAGATAGCCTCACTCTGAGATTCTGGGAGGCTTTTTATAGCCTCATTGTGGGCTCATTCCTCATCGCTTATACTCAGACCCTTGGCCGAGTGTGTGTGACCCTGGTGTGCTTTGTGACTGTGATACTTTGTGCTTGTTTGGTTTTGATCTGGTTCTGTCTCTGTTACGAGTTCTGCCTGTCCCTCCTGTACTGCACTGCCCTCTCCGTGTATGACTCATTGCCTTTGACCTGACTATTCTGTGCCCGTCCCTCTTGTACTGTGCAGCTATCTCCGTGTATGATTCATTGCTCACGTTCTGACTACTCTCTGCTTGTCCCTCTGGTACCACGCCGCCCTCTCCGTGTATGACCCCCCATTTGTCTGACCTGAGTTTCCCTCACCACTACTATAGAATCCCTGTAGTAGGATCCTGCAGTCATCTCCAGCAGTGGGACACTAAGCCCCGCCCACTGTGGTCACATGATCGTAGGTCCTTGTACTCCTTGCTAACTTCAGTGTCTCCAGGTTCCGTTTGCCTGAGCTGCCTGGCCATATCTGACCCCGGGCCCCTCTGCAGTGTGGGTGAGTCCCTGCTCAGCGGTGGCTGCACGTCGGCGCTAACAGGACCATGACAGTTTCCTTGAGGATGGTATGGTGTGGTTCGGGATTTGTCGATACCGTACAGGCGATGTAACTCCTCCATTATTTTCTCCAGAAAACAAGCACCTTGGTCTGAGTGGATTCTTCGGGGACATCCGTAGACTTGGATGAAATTTTTAGAGATGGCATAGGCGGCAGATTCCGCCGTTTGATCTCGGGTGAGCGTCACCACGGCAAATTTTATAAAATGATCCACCATCACTAGGCAGTGCTCGTATCCCTGGTGGGCTGGATCGATTGACAAGAAACAACCTACACAAGAAAACAGGCCCTCCAAGAGGTTTTATACTTTAAAAATAGATTTTTATTGAACAATGTCATTACACAAGTTAAAAAAGGGATGATGACATACAGAGAAAAATAAATGCAAAACTTTGTGCAGAGAGGAAAAGTTTTTTGCCCTATATGTGCTGATAGATAACAGAATCCAAAATAATTTTTTGCCAATAAGTATATAATAATGCAAATACAGACATTTGAGGTCTAAAAATTACAAATCATAGCTAAGGTCACAAAACCAATCCAAGAGGACACCTGGCCAAGGTTCAATATCTATGCAGATTTGCAAAATAAAGATTGCACCTGTCGTTATTCATAAATATAGTACACAGCCTATAAGTCCCTTTTTTTGCACACCATGGTCTAACATGCTTGGAAAATCCATGCAAAAGGAACAAATAAATAATGCTAAGTGCTATACAAAAAGTAAAGTAGAGGTGCAAATATTTACAAGATGTCCAAAGGCCGCCACAAAGTACCCCCTACCATCACTATGAAAACCAATGCGAGACAGCCTCACTAGTAGACGCAATGTCAATTACTTCAAATGCATTGACTAAACAGACTTATATAGAATCCTAATGGAAGGATTACTTAATCGATTAGCGCAAGTGAAAAACCACGACCGGTTACCACAAATTAGAGAGAAGATAAACCACAGGGCATAAGCTCGAATCCAATATAAATCAGATTAATACTAATAGAAATAAATACTTTTATTGTTAATAATGATTAAACAAATATGCCATATATCAACAGATGATGCATGCGGGCCCTCATGCAGCACCTGAATGGCACATAAATAAGAGTTCATAACAGATGCCATATGGAAACACCATAAACTTGTCGATGCTGCAGCCAAAAGATGATATGTGAAAAAAGAAAAAATAAATAAATGAATATATATATAAAAAATATATATATATAAAAAAGAAAAATGAGAAAAAACTGGAAAAAAATAAAAAATATATAATCATCTGTGAAAGTTATACATACAGATAATAAAGTGACACAAAATATACCAAAATAAAATAAAAAAAGTGCAGACGTCAAGTGAACTACAAAATGTGCTCAAAGTGTATAACAACGTGCACAAAGTAGTGTTTAGAGAGTAACAATAGACTCAAGTATATATGAGTACATATACGTATGAATACATATACACACAAAAAATGTTGCAAAGGATATGATATAGTACAAACATCAAGTGAACCAAATAAAGTGCATGAAGTATGAGAATGTGCTAAAAAAACAAAGTGCTCCAATGGCCCCAGTGTGAGTACAAAAATGCCTGAATAGCAACAATATACTTAACCCCTTCATGACCGCCTATACGTATATTTACTGACCTGAGATATAAGGGAATATCATCCCCATACAGGTGACAATCCAGCAGCTGTCGGCTGTACACTATATCTGACAACTTTCTGTATCACAAATGATCGGTGTTGGCACCATCCATATTTGTTTAACCCCTTAGTTGCTGCTGTCAAAAGTGAATACATCAAATAAATGGCTAATAGATTGTGGGGGCTTGCACTTTAATCTAATTGACACACCGAGATCATGATTGTGTGGTCCTGATTAGAGTTGAGCGAAACGGGTCGAACAATTTCAAAAGTCGCCGACTTTTGGCAAAGTCGGGTTTCATGAAACGAAACCCGACCCTAGGATGAGGTCGGCCACGAGGTCGGCGACTTACGCACCAAAGTCGCGTTTCAAAAGTTTGTTTAGCGCTCTTTTTCAGCCAATCAGGATCCACGGACACTGTGGGCAACGTGATGACATAGGCAGGGGTCGCCACCATCTTTCAGAAGGGCATGCAAGTGATTGGCTTGCTTTGGTGGGCGTCACAAGGGTTATAAAAGGGCGTGCACGCCGACCGCCATCTTACTTCTGCCGATCTTAGCATAGGGAGAGGTTGCTGATTCTGTAGGGAGAGCGTTATGCAGGGAAGAAGACAAAAAAACTGCTTCTGCTGCTAGCGATTTTGCCTGTGCAACACACCAGTCACTGTGTGTGCAGTGCAAGGGGAGGCTATATTGTGGTGGATCAGCGGTGTTGGTTGTTAGGCTGCCTTCTAAGGCTTCCTGACAGCTGCATTGCTGTTTCCCCACTGCTTTGCAAACTGCTTTTTTAAAAGCAATCCCAATTTTTTTTTTGTCCTGCTAAGGTACTGAGCGTGCATTTATTCACACCATACAGCGGTGTACGCTCCTCACACAGTACCGTGTAACGGCTGTTATCACAGCCACAGTGAAGCTATCTGTGTGTCACTGTGGAAGGATAAGTGGAGGACTTGTTCCGTTCTTACAGACCTACACTCTAGGGAGATTCCTATTCTGCCCAATTCTACAATTCACTTTTTTCACACCTGTGCCATAGAGCCTGTGACATAGCGCTGTGATATTCAGTGGGCCTCACACAATCCAAGTGTCCAGTGTCCACAAGTGGCTGCAGAAATTCAAAATCTCCCAGAAATTCAAAATCTCCCTTATCCTGTAGTCACTTTTTTCACACCTGTGCCATCGAGCCTGTGACATAGCACTGTGATATTCAGTGGGCCTCACACAATCCAAGTGTCCAGTGTCCACAAGTGTCTGCAGAAATTCAAAATCTCCCTTATCCTGTAGTCACTTTTTTCACACCTGTGCCATCGAGCCTGTGACATAGCACTGTGATATTCAGTGGGCCTCACACAATCCAAGTGTCCAGTGTCCACAAGAGTCTGCAGAAATTCAAAATCTCCCTTATCCTGTAGTCACTTTTTTCACACCTGCTGCATCGAGCCTGTGACATAGCGCTGTGATATTCAGTGGGCCTCACACAATCCAAGTGTCCAGTGTCCACAAGTGTCTGCAGAAAATCTAAATCTCCCTTATCCTGTAGTCACTTTTTTTCACACCTGTGTCATCGAGCCTGTGACATAGCGCTGTGATATTCAGTGGGCCTCACACAATCCAAGTGTCCAGTGTCCACAAGTGTCTGCAGAAATTCAAAATCTCCCAGAAATTAAAAATCTCCCTTATCCTGTAGTCACTTTTTTCACACCTGTGCCATCGAGCCTGTGACATAGCGCGGTGATATTCAGTGTGACTCACACAATCCAAGTGTCCAGTGTCCACAAGTGTCTGCAGAAATTCAAAATCTCCCAGAAATTCAAAATCTCCCTTATCCTGTAGTCACTTTTTTCACACCTGTGCCATCGAGCCTGTGACATAGCGCTGTGATATTCAGTGGGCCTCACACAATCCAAGTGTCCAGTGTCCACAAGTGTCTGCAGAAAATCTAAATCTCCCCTGTCCTATAGACACCTTGTACCTTGTTTTACATTACTATATAGTTTGTAGGATTTTGTCTACATTTCTACCAAAAATGAGGAAGGCTGGTGGAAGAGGCCATGGAATTGGGCGGGGGTTGGCAGCTGGTAATGATGGTGTTGGTGGTGCATCTGATGGTAGTGGCAAAAGCAAAATAGGACCGAATGCAGGAGGTGTTGAGCCTGCGTCATCGTCTGGCTCCATAAGGCTTCGAAGGCTTAGTTTTCTAGGAGTTGGCAAACCGCTTTTAACGCCAGAGCATCAGGAAAAAGTTTTGTCTTACATTGCCGACTCAGCCTCCAGCTCTATCGCCTCCTCTTCTGAAGTTGTAAAAAGTAAAAGCACTGAGTCGTCATTGGAGGCTCATGTTCATGAACCACACCTTTCCTTGTGTCCTTCAGCACAACCAAGATTGAAGGATGACGCAGACCATACTACTGATTGCTCCATGGAGCTGTTTTCACATACCATGCCTGGATTATCAAGTGAAATGGTGAATTACCCAGGCCAAGATGAATCTGACATGGAGTGCACTGATGCACAGCCGCTGACAGATGATTCTGCTGGTACATTCACTCAGAGCACTACATTGTCCTCGCAGTGTACAGAGCCAGATTCTGACCCTGATGAGACTCAGGTGCCCCTTCCCGCACACTATACCACCATACACGGTGACACAGAGGAAGGTGCACATGACATTGAAGAGGAGGTGATGGATGACCCAGTTGTTGACCCAGATTGGCATCCATTGGGGGAAGAGGGTGCTGCTTCCAATAGCTCAGATGAGGAGCATCCACAGCAGACATCAACATCGCAACAGCTGTTATCTGGCAGGCCCGGAGCACTCCAAAGACAGGTTCCAAAAATCAAAAGAGTTGCTGGACAGCTTGTCCAGAGGGTCAAAACATCACAGCGTGCTAGGCCGCAAAATGTCTGCCAAAGTAGGAAGAGTGCAGTGTGGCACTTTTTTGAACAAAATCCTCATGATCAGGCCAAGGTTATCTGTAAGAAGTGCGCAAAGACCTTTAGCCAAGGGAAAAATCTGAAAAATTTGAATACCAGTTGCATGCTTAGACATTTAACCAGCATGCACTTGCAAGCGTGGACACAACACCAAACCTCAAGTGCCACATGTGCAACTGATCACAAAGAAGGTAGTCAGCAACGCTACATTGTTTCCCCCACTGTAAGCCCACCGGTTAGCACAGCAGCAAATGTTGAGGTGTCGTTGCAAGGCCACAGCAGTCAGGGAATCCCACTGTTATATCAAGGAAATACTGAATCTAGGCCATCAGAAAGAACACCAACTCCATGACCATCATCAACCCTCTCTCAGTCCGCCCTGTCCACCACTACTTCCACCATATGCAGCTCTCAAGTCCAGCTCACCCTCCCAGACACTATGAGTAGGTCAAGAAAGTACTCAGTCTCTCATCCGCGTACACTGGGTTTGAACGCCCACATTGCCAAACTAATCTCATTTGAGATGATGCCCTATCGGTTGGTGGAAAGCGCAGCTTTCCGCGAACTCATGGCCTATGCAGTACCACGCTATGACCTACCCAGTCGCCACTTCATCTCTCGCAAAGCCATCCCAGCCCTCCACCATCATGTGAAAGACCGCATTGTCCATGCACTCAAGCAGTCAGTGAGTGGAAAGGTGCCCCTCACAACTGATGCAGGGTCCAGTCGGCATGGCCAGGGCCGTTACGTGTCCATCACTGCGCACTGGGTTAATGTGGTGGATGCAGGGTCCACAGGGGACAGCGGTGGTAGGACAGTGCTGCCTAGCCCACGGTATAGGAAACAGTTGGCTGTAGGCGTTCCACCCTCCTCCTCCTCCTCCTCCTCCAGAAGCGAAAGCTCGTCCACAGAGCGCAATCGTACGAGCACTCCATCTGCAGCTGCCACTGTTGCACACGAGGTGTCCCCCTATCGAGCAGCTAGTGGAAAGCGTCAGCAGGCTGTGTTGCAGATGATGTGTTTGGGCTACAGACACACCGCCGAGGTGCTCACACATTGAACCTGGTGGTGCAGTGCTTCCTCAAAAATTATCCGGAGTTAACAGCCCTGCTCCATAAGGTGCGAAGAGTGTGCGCGCACATCCGCTGGTGGCCTGTACACTCCGTTCATATGCAGAAGCTGCAGCGATTGCTCCACCTTCCCAACCACCACCTCATTATCGACATTGCAACAAGGTGGAATTCCACCCTGCACAAGGTGGAGCGGCTGTGCGAGCAGAGGCAGGCCATAATGCATTTGTGGGAGGATACACGGCCAGGCACTTTGAGAGCAGACATGGAGTTGACAGGTGTGCAGTGGTCGAAGCTGAAAGACCTCTGTAAAGTCCTTCAGTGTTTTGAGGAATGCACACGGCTGGTAAGCGCAGACGACGCCATCCTAAGCATGAGCATCCCACTTATGCGTCTGCTCATGCAAACTTTGACGCACCTTAAGGAGCAGGCGTCTGCAGCCAATGTTGACGAGGAGGAAGAGGTGGAGGGAATCCTTGATGACATTCAGCCATTGTCTGCTCAGGGACCTCTCCTGGACGAGTTGGAGGAAGAAGAGGAGGAGGAGGAGGATGATGATGTGGATGATTACTTAGGGGAGGAGGATGCATCTCGTGGGGCAAGTGAAAATGTTGGCGTGGCAAGGTCTGGTACAGGGTTTGTGCGTGACTGGAGGGATGTGGATTTGCCAGAAAGTGCTCCTCCAACCAGCACTCGCAGTGCATCATTGACACCGGGAACATTGGCCCACATGTCAGATTATGCCTTGCGGATCCTAAAAAGGGACCCCCGCATTGCCAAAATGATGAACGATGACGACTACTGGTTGGCCAGCATCCTGGATCCACGCTATGAAGGCAAATTACAAAACATCATGCCACAGGAGAACCTTGACCTAATATTGGCTAATAAACAAGCAACTCTGGTAAATCGGTTGCTTGAGGCATTCCCAGCACACAGCAGCGGTGATGGTTCTCACACGAGCCGTACGGGCCGGGGGCAGCTTGGCAGAGGTGTTCATGGTGCACACAGCAGAAGTGGCGTTGGAGACAGGGGTTTCATGACAATGTTGTGGACTGATTTTTCAAGTACCGCTCACACAACTGGTAATACAGCATCGATGGAAAGTGACAGGAGACAGCAGTTGTCAACTATGGTTACAAACTACTTTTCCTCCCATATCGATGTTCTCCCACACAGGTCATTCCCCTTTGACTATTGGGCTGCTAAACTGGACACCTGGCCTGAATTGGCACAATATGCCTTACAGGAGCTCGCTTGCCCAGCTGCAAGTGTGCTATCGGAAAGAGTCTTCAGTGCAGCTGGATCAATCCTGACAGAAAAAAGGACCCGTCTGTCAACCCAAAATGTGGATGATCTAACCTTCATTAAAATGAACCATGCATGGGTTTCCAAGGATTTTGTCCCACCTTCCCCTGATGACACATAGGGTGACAGAAAAATGGCTTGCTTTGGTCCACCTCTTCCTGGGACTTGACCTATTTTGCCTTTTGCATCAGCTGAATGTCCAACATCAACATATGCCACTTTCTAAAACTCCCTAACTGTGCTGCCTCCCCCCCATGGCCGGGGTCACCACCTAGCGCACGACACCGTGCAAGTGCCATTGCCCTGGACAGGTGGGTAGGCCGACTCTTGGGCGCGGGCACTGGCACAGGGTCCCTCATAGTGCAATCAAGTGTCTCTGACGGTGGTGGTGCACACCCGCCGTCAGATACACCGCCGTAATATGAGGGGCCCAGTGCCAGTACCGACGCCCACGAGTGGGCCCCCCTTGCTTGGGCAGGGCCCCAGCATTTGCAATCTTTACCTCTCCCTGCTCCTCCGCTGTGTAGTCTGGGCCGTCAAATCCATGCTGTGCCTGACACCATCTGAGCCTGCCTCCTGATGTATAGACATATCTTTTGAATGTGTACGCTATCCATACATGTTATCCGGGGATACGGTACCCTTTCTCACCTTTGTGCAATCACTTGCAAGCCATACTGGGCCTTACACCGTCTGAGCCTGCCTCCTGATGTATAGACATATCTTTTGAATGTGTACGCTATCCATACATGTTATCCGGGGATACGGTACCCTTTCTCACCTTTGTGCAATCACTTGCAAGCGATACTGGGCCTTACACCGTCTGAGCCTGCCTCCTGATGTATAGACATATCTTTTGAATGTGTACGCTATCCATACATGTTATCCGGGGATACGGTACCCTTTCTCACCTTTGTGCAATCACGTGCAAGCCATACTGGGCCTAACACCGTCTGAGCCTGCCTCCTGATGTATAGACATATCTTTTGAATGTGTACGCTATCCATACATGTTATCCGGGGATACGGTACCCTTTCTCACCTTTGTGCAATCACTTGCAAGCCATACTGGGCCTTACACCGTCTGAGCCTGCCTCCTGATGTATAGACATATCTTTTGAATGTGTACGCTATCCATACATGTTATCCGGGGATACGGTACCCTTCTCACCTTTGTGCAATCACGTGCAAGCCATACTGGGCCTAACACATTCTGAGCCTGCCTCCTGATGTATAGACATATCTTTTGAATGTGTACGCTATCCATACATGTTATCCGGGGATACGGTACCCTTTCTCACCTTTGTGCAATCACGTGTAACCCATACTGGGCGTGAGAACGGCTGGCGAGCTGTTAAGCAAGCTACAGCACCTGTGGTTTGCACACGTAAGTTTTTCATTTTTTTCAGGAATGACGGTTAGGCCTAATTCCGGAACTGCGGTTGACCTGCACTTAGGCTGGTTTCACATTAGCGCTTTTTAAGTGCACGCATGGACGGGGGTAGCTCCACCCCCGAGCCGGCTCTCTGCCCGGCGTGCCCGCCCCTTGCTTGTAGCGCCGCCTCCTAGCGGACAGCGGCACCTGCGATCGGCGCACCCTATCTTTAGCATAGGGTGCGCAGATCGTGCGCAGGCCGTGCGCTAGTTGCGCTTTGACCTGCACTGCGCACTTTTGACGGTGCGCCGTGCCCGCCAAAATCCGAAAAGTTCGATTTTGGCACACACGGCGCACCGTCAAAAATGCGCAGCGCAGGTCAAAGCGCAACTAGCGCACGGCCTGCGCACGATCTGCGCACCCTATGCTAAAGATAGGGTGCGCCGATCGCAGGCGCCGCTGTCCGCTAGGAGGCGGCGCTACAAGCAAGGGGCGGGCACGCCGGGCAGAGAGCCGGCTCGGGGGCGGAGCTACCCCCGGCCGTGCGTGCGCTTAAAAAGCGCTAATGTGAAACCAGCCTTACTGGGAAATCATCGTTCGCGAGTAATAATTGTAATCAGTGATCCCCATCACTAACGTTGTTCAGTGGGTTATCTGCACCTGTAAGCGACAAACGCTGGCCTTTTCAGTGTAGCGCACATGCAGCCACGGACATGTAAGGGCATGACACACCAGTTATTGGCCAATCTCATGTGCCAGAGCCTCACGTGTCCCTCTAGTAAGCCGGACTCGGACCGCGGGGCATGACGGAGTCTCATTCGTTAACGGAATTAAGCTTGCAATGTGTGCATCTGTTCTGTAGCTGGCATGGTTGAGGTTGCCCGTGTTGAGTCAAATTACGCCGTAGGCTCCACTCCTGGTGGTGCCCTTCTGGACATTCCTTTAAGGTTCAGCTTTGCAACCATACTGCCCACGTAAAACAAACACTTTGCCTTCATGAACGCTGTTTGGAGGGTCATGACTCGTGGGAATAACGCCGCCCAATCAGTTAACCTGCTAGAGAGATCCTTTGTTGCTCCCAAGCATGACATCACACTCCCTAGGAGGAAGGTAATGCCACTGTGGCGACCGTACTCCTGGGGGCGACACAAGTGCACTGATGCCCAGCCACTGCTCGATGAATCTACTGGTACATTGACCCAGACCACTACATTCCCCTCGCACGCTACCCGGCCTGAATCTGACCCTGATGAAACTTAGGTTACCCTTCCCATATACAGTTCCATCTTACACGGTGACAAAGAGGAAGTTGCAGATGAAATTGCAGGTTCGGCCCACCCGCCATCAGACACACCACCGTACTATCAGGGGCCCTGTGCCAGTGCCGTCACCAACGAGTGGGCCCCCCCTGCTTGCTCAGGATCACAGCACTTGCAAGGTTGAAATACTGTGCAGTGAGATGGAAGATGGGGACGACGAGGAGTCCAGACTAGTACAGGGATTCCCTAGCGAGGAGACTTATTTGAATGTTTTCAATGTTGGGACAGCAATTTTTGGAGAGCACTATACTCTGGAGAATGATAGATGGGGCCCACCATACACTGGAACATTCCAAAGGTGGACATCAGACACGAGCAGCATTTACAGGGCCCATTATACACTAGAGCATTAGAAATGGGGCCCATTATGTTTGGAGCATTATTTGGGCCCATAAGACAGTGGAGCTTCATCCATGGGGACCAACATATACTGTAACATTATGTGGAGCTCATCATATACTGTTTCAAACATTATATGGGACCAAAGATTCTGTATGGAGAAATAGATGGGCCTCGTCATGAGATGTAAAAAGTGAAGTATTTTTCATTGTACTATACCGCTATTTCTCTGCCGTATCGGAGCATGATGAGTTGTGGTATTATGTGTTAAAGGGGCGCTCTTTCGCCCAGGGCACATGAAAACCTGGAGCCAGCCCTACCCCCCCACAACTTTAGCCAAATAACCCCCATTTTTCAGTGCGTAACTTGTATTATGAAGTTAATTAAGGTTGACCAGCTTAAGTAAGAAAAATTGATGCTTTTGGCATTCAAATGAGCACTGTAGGTGTGTTTCCTGTCCTCCTCTCACTGCCGACTTTTATTCCCCATTGACTTACATTGGGTTTCGTGTTTCGGGACGACCCCGACTTTTCCCTATAATCGGCCGATCTTGCTCGACCCGACTTTTGGAAAAGTCGGGTTTCACGAAACGAAACTCGACCATAAAAAAACAAAAGTCTCTCAACTCTAGTCCTGATGTTTGTCATAGCAGTTCATGGCCAAATATCGTTCTTAGAGGCTCCCGGCTACAGCGGTCAGTTCAGAAGTTAGTGACATTTAGGTGGTAAACCAGCACTTTTTCATTCTGGCTATACCACTTTGCATTAATTCCTGAAAATCACCTGAAGGGTTAATAAACTACCTGACAGCAGTTTTCAATATGTCAGGGGGTGCAGTTTTTAAAATAGTATCATGTTTGGGGTTTTCCAATATATAGCACTCCTAAAGTCACTTCAAACTTGGATAGGTCCCTCAAAAAAATAAATTTTGAAAATTTCCTTGAAAAAATGAAAAATTATTGCTACATTTTTAAACCTCCTAAAAGGCTAACAAAATAAATTAGCATTTTAAAAATGGTGCTGATGTAAAGCAGGCATGTGGGAAATGTTATTTATTAATGTTTTTCTGTGGTATGACTATCTGGATTAAAGGGATAATCATTTAAAGTTTGAAAATTGCAATTTTTTTTACATTTTTGTCAAGTTTCTGATATTTTTTATAAACAAACACAAAATATATCAATCTAAATTTACCACTATCATAAATTCTAATGTGCCACGAAAAAACATTCTCAAAATCACTGGGATTTGTTGAAGCATTCCAGAGCTATGACCACATAAAGTGACATTGGTCAGAATTTAAAAAATTGGCCCGGTCACGAAGTTAATATAGATAAACATGGCCACATAACGTGCATATATAAAGTGCATATAAAGTGCATATATATAATGCCTATATAGCAGCAGTATACTCATATATAGACGTGTACGGCCATATAAAGTGCATATATGCTTGGATAAAAATGTGAGAAGAGTGCAATATATGGAAAACTGATATCTAAAATAACATAAACATATCAACATACAATGTATGAATACCCTTAACACATTCCACTGTCTGACCAATGATGTGCAAAAGTACTTCAAAACTTCCAAAGAGTGTATACATGAAAAACTAAAAAAAGCATTTATAGAGTAGATAAACACATCTAGTTAAAAAGTCCATAAGGCAATGTGTCAAAATATTTTAGTATTATATATAGGCTGACTAAATCACAAAAGGCTGCAGATATAGACATCAAAATTCAGAATGAAGATTGTCCTCTCAACAAAAAGATCCTTCCTCCATCAATTGGGTATAACGACAGCGAGTTTTCATCTTCAGATACATATATGAATAAAGTATCCACTGGAAAAATATTAAAAAGAATATTCTCACAATTTAGGTGGAACAAGACATGGCCTGTAAAGTAAAGATTAAAAAACAAAAATTAAAAACAAAAAAATTTTTTAAATAAGAAATTTTTTCACAAGAAAGGGACATAACTCAGGATCTCATTAAGACCTTTGGGGCGTACTGTTTCCAATTTCCATATCCATTTTGATTACAATTGTGACATCATCTTCTTAAAATCACCACCACGATGGCTCATTTTCACACAATCAATACCAATCACTTTCAAATATTTAGGATTACATCCATGTGCAGATTTGAAATGCTTCGGGATGGGTGTCAGGGACAAAGAGTCCTCAACTTTCTCGGCATTGATAATATCAAGGACTTGTTCACGAATTCTTATATGCAATCTCCTGCTTGTCAAGCCAACATAAATAAGATTGCAGGGACAGGTAGCATAATAGACTACATATTCCGTATTGCATGTAATGTATTGAGTTATCTGAAATCTCTTGTCACTGCTTGAGACAAATTCTGAATCCCTTCTCATATTTGGACACGCAAGACAGATCCCACAAGGGAAAAAACCCCACTTTGGTCCACTTGATCCAAAAATATTTTGGGATACCGGTCCCACATAATCACTTCTCACCAAGTGGTCCCTCAGATTTTTTGTGTAGGTTGTTTGATGTCCACGGTCCTCCGTGTTGATTTTATTGGGGCAATTTCCGTTGTCGATTGACAAGTAGTCCACCATCAGTAGTTCTAGAGGGGCCGTAGTTACTATCATCTGTACAGGGGCCCTCTGCTCCTGTGGTTTGGTTAGCTCGCACTGGTGGCATTTCCTACAGACCTCTTCGACCTCTGTTTTTAATCGGGGGTGGTAGATGAGCTGCTGCAACCATTGGAAAGTCTTTTGAACTCCGAAGTGGGCTCCCTTTTCACGAGCTTCTTGGCCATCTCAGCCAGCTGAGTCCCTTGTACCACCACCTGCTAGGTGTTGGTCAGTCCAGTTTGTAACTTTACTTTCCGGTACAGCAGCCCATCTTTCAGCAGCAAGTGCTCCCAGTGACGCAGTATCAGCTAAGTGTCTGGAGTGAGAGTCCTTCTCTGGGTGTCACTGGGTAGCTGTCCCGAGGCCACCCATTTGTGAAGGAGCACTATTTCGCTATCTTCTTGCTGCAGCTGCACCCACTCATCCCGGGACTGCTCTAGGATGCCTTCTGTTGGCCTCACATGTGATTGCTCCCGGTCGGCCGCTATTGCTTGGGCGGGGCCCAAGAAGAATGGGATTTCTTCTCCTTCTAATTCCTTGCCCTGGCTTTGGCCTGGGGCCATGTTACGGATTCTGGAAAGGGAATCTGCATGTGCGTTCTCTGCTCCCCGTTTGTACACGATTTTATATTTGAACTTCGCCAAGGGCCCCTAATTTGGCATTTTCGAGGTGGGCCAATGGGTTATTGTCCGTGTGTACCAGCACCTCGGATCCCGCCAGATACTCTGCAAACCACTCCGTCATGGCCCACACCAACACGAGTAGCTTTAGCTTAAAGGAGCTGTAATTTATGGGGTTACGTTTGGAGTCATGAAGGGATCGACTGGCATAAGTGATCACCTTCTGTCACGCTCACCTCCTCCCCGGCGCCTGGCATGCTCACCTCCCCGGCTCTGGTCCGCTCTGCGGCGTCTGCGGCTGCTGTCCCGACCGCCACTGTCTCTGCTACCTCTGCCCGGGTCTCTCCATCTGCCGATGCCGCGACCCCACTGCTTGCGACGCCTTCGGTCCCCGCCGCCTCCCATGCCTCCACGCTGTCTGGGCCTCTCCAGAACGTCCACTCCTCTCGCTCCACCCCCTCTGCTGGCACCTGTCAATCATCCTTCCTGCGGCCGGCTCCTGCTCCTTCACACAGGAGTACTGCTAGATACGCCCCCTAGACATGGCGACCTATCTCTTGGTCCCATTTTTCAGCTGTACTCTGACCCAGAAGTTCTCTAGCATGTCCTATATCAGGCAGTCTCACCCTATGCTCACTGCCTGATTATCATTTGTGGTATTGGGTCCACGCGATCCTGCATTCCTCTTCATTCCTGCGCTGTCTACCTCTACGTGGCCTCCGCTGTTCTTCCTGTTTGTGACTTTCCTGTGTTCCCTCCTAGATCCAGTCCATTCCTGCTGCCGTCCTCCTGCTCCTGTGCCTTGTCCTGTACCGGTTCCTGCCTCCCGCCATTGCCAGTCTCGTCTGCCGTCCACCACCATTCCCGCAGTCTCAGCAGCCATCCCTGTGGCCGTCGTCAACTCTCATCTGGTTGCCTGTATTTCCCTGCCTGCTTACTTACCCGGCTGTTCCCAGGTATCAGCTTCCGCAGCGATAGTCTCCCTTAGGTCTGCCCCTAACTCTCCCTGTAAAGGGGGTGGTCCACCTGGTTCAGCTCGCCTGAGGGAGGTTCGTCGTCGCGGTCCTGAGGGTTCACTCCGGAGGTCCCCAATCTCACAGTATAGTCATGCCATGGACCCCGCTGGTACCCCGACCCAAAAGGAACTCCTATTCCTGCGAGAGAATCAAACGAGGATAATGTCCTTCCTCAAGTCTATGGAGTCTCGTCTGTCCTCCCTTCAGTCCTCAGATCCCACCAGCGCTTCCCAAATGGCGGGTCTTCAGCAGGAGCTCGCTCAGCAGCGCGACACTCAGGCCCATATTTTAAATTATATGGCATTGGTGGATAACCGTCTCCTGGCCCTCCAGTCCGCAGCCTCTGCTCCAGTCCAGGCGGTAACCCCCCACCCCTCACCCCGTTTGGCAAGACCTCCACGGTATAATGGGGATCCCAAATTATGCAGAGGGTTCCTAAACCAATGCCTGATCCACTTCGAGCTGTCTTCCCTGCAGTACCCTACGGATCGGGCCAAGGTGGCCTTTGTTGTATCTCATTTGGAGGGGGAGGCTCTAGCTTGGGTAAATCCTCTCTGGGAGCGAGACGAACCCATTGTCTCCCAACTCTCCAATTTTTTGGACACCTTTCGGAAGGTGTTTGATGAACCGGGACGTTTGGTCTCCACTACCGAAGCGTTGTTTAATCTCCAACAGGGCATGCTCTTGGTAGGCCAGTACGCCATACGCTTTCACACACTATCCTCTGAACTGGGGTGGAATAACGAGGCCTTGGTAGGAGCTTTTTGACTGGGGCTCTCTGGACGAATCAAAGACGAGCTGGCGGGACGAGATACTCCAGCCTCCTTGGATGATTTGATCGCCTTGGCCACCCGTATCGATCTCCGCTTTCAGGAGCGATCCCGAGAGGCTGCTAGAGAGAGGAGGCCTCGCGTCCTGCCAGCCGCTCGAAGTCCACCTCGCTCCCGCTCAGTGTCGTCCTCGGCGGCTTCTGCATCGGAACCCATACAAGTGGATCATCTCAAGCCGGTGGAGTAGCGTCGGAGAGAGAGGATTGATCAGGGGCTCTGTTTCTATTCTGGGAGTGCATCCCACTTCCTCCGTTCATGTCCCATATGCCCGGGAAACGCCTCCGCCTAGGTCAGGTAAGAGAGGCCTCCCTAGGTGATTGTGATTCCTCTCTACCCCTGATTCTTTCCGTTCTTTTGCACATAGGCTCCAAATGATCCTCTGAGTGGGCCTACATTGATTCGGGTGCTGCCGGCAATTTTATTCAGTTTGAGGCGGTTAAAAGACTTCAGATCCCTGTCCAATCCCTGGAGACTCCTCGGCAGATTGCTTCGGTCGACGGTCGACCCCTGCGGATGTCCGTCACTCAGGTCACTGAAGAAGTGGAACTGCAGATTGGAGCCTTACACCGAGAGAGGATAGTCTTTTATGTTCTGCCTTCGTTATCTCACACCATCCTCTTGGGCCTGCCCTGGTTAAGAACTCATGAGCCTGTTTTGGATTGGCGCTCTGGGGACATCCTGCGTTGGGGACAGTCGTGTCAAGCCGAATGTCTGTCTGCCGTTCAACTGAAGAATGTCAAGCCTTCCGCTCCAGTCCCTACAGGATTACCTTCGGCCTATTGGGCCTTCGCGGACGTCTTCAACAAGAAGGAGACGGAGGCTCTGCCCCCGCATTGGCCCTATGATTGCCCGATCGACCTGGTCTCTGGTTCTACTCCACCCCGTGGTCGGATCTATCCTCTATCTCCCTCCGAGACCCTGGCCATGACCGAATACATCCAAGAGAACCTGGCCAGAGGTTTTATTCGCAAATCATCTTCGCCGGCAGGAGCAGGGTTCTTTTTCATCAAGAAGGATGGTTCCCTTCGTCCCTGCATTGATTACCATGGTCTCAACGATATCACCATCAAAAACAAATATCCGTTGCCTCTACTTCCAGAGCTATTCGACCGTCTACGGGGAGCACGAGTCTTCACTAAACTGGATCTCCGAGGGGCGTATAATCTGATCCGCATTCGCCCCGGAGATGAATGGAAGACCTCCTTCAATACCCGAGACGGCCACTATGAATATTTAGTCATGCCCTTTGGCCTGTGCAATGCTCCCATGGTATTCCAGGAGTTCATCAACGACGTCTTTCGAGACCTTCTCTACTCCTGTGTGGTGGTGTATTTGGACAATATCCTTGTGTTCTCTGCGGACCTGGCTTCCCACAGAAAAGACGTTTGCCAAGTTTTACTACGCTTAAGAGAGCAGCGTCTCTACGCCAAACTTGAGAAGTGCGCCTTCGAGCAGTCGTCCCTGCCATTCTTGGGATACATCATTTCCGACTCCGGTCTCCGCATGGACCCTGAAAATGTGTCCGCCGTGCTCAATTGGCCGCGTCCTCAGGGAGTCAAGGCGATCCAACGATTCCTTGGGTTTGCTAATTATTACCGGCAATTCATCCCACACTTTTCTTCTCTGACCGCTCCTACCTCCGCCTTGACCCGTAAAGGAGCCAACCCTCACCTCTGGTTCTCGGAGGCCGAAGATGCTTTTCTGTCGTTGAGACAAGCTTTCGCTTCCGCTCCCATCCTACATCGTCCTGAAATTAACAAGCCATTCATTCTTGAGGTGGACGCGTCAGCCATAGGAGCCGGGGCAATTCTTTCCCAGAAATCTTCCTCCGGTCGGCTACTCACCTGCAGTTTTTTCTCTAAAATGTTTTCCACCGCCGAGAGAAACTACACTATTGGTGACAGAGAGCTACTTGCCATCAAGTTGGCTTTGGAGGAGTGGCGTTATCTCCTGGAAGGAGCTGTTCATCCATTTAAAATCTACACCTACCACAAGAATCTGGCATACATCCAGTCAGCACAAAGACTTAACCCCCGACAAGCCAGATGGTCACTGTTCTTTGCCCGGTTCGATTTTGAGCTTCATTTCCGTCCCGGTGACAAGAATCTGAAAGCTGACACTCTATCCAGGTCTTTTCTGGTCTCCGATACTGAGGAAGAGCCATCACACATCGTAGATCCTGGTAAAGTCATCATGGTTGCACCCATTAACCTGACTTCTTTGCCGCCCGGTAAGACCTTTGTGCAAGAGAGCGAGAGAAAGCGAGCGTTACACTGGGGTCATGCCTCCAAGCTGGTCGGTCACGTGGGTCTCAAGAAGACACTCCTTCTCATCTCTCGTTTCTATTGGTGGCCATCTCTTCTTCAGGATGTCCGAAGTTTTATCGCCTCCTGCCCGTCGTGTGCCAGAAACAAAGTTCCTCGGCATCTACCGTCTGGTCTCTTACACCCGCTTCCGATTCCTTCGGTCCCATGGCAACACATCGCAATGGACTTTGTTACTGATCTGCCACAATCTTCTGGTCACACCGTCATCTTGGTTGTGGTGGATCGATTTTCCAAAATGGTCCATTTTATTCAGTTGCCAGGGTTACCCTCCGCACCTGAATTAGCAAGGATTTTCGTCACCCATATCTTCCGGATTCATGGCTTCCCCAAGCATATCGTTTCCGACAGAGGGGTGTAGTTCACCTCACGGTTTTGGAGGGCCCTATGCCATATGATGGAGGTAACGTTGGATATCTCCTCTTCCTACCATCCTCAGACTAACGGCCAGGCAGAACGAACAAATCAAATTCTCGTGACCTATCTCCGGCATTTTTCCAATGCTCACCAGAACGACTGGTCCAACCTGCTCCCATGGGCCGAATTCACCTACAACAATCATTACAGTGAGTCCTCCTCCAAGTCACCCTTCTTTATTGTCTACGGGCAACATCCAGGTGTTCTTTTGCCGGTACGTCCTGTCTCGGGTGTGCCGGCGGCCGATCTTCTGACCAAGGAGTTCTCCAGGGTCTGGCAGGAGACCAAAACCGTGTTTGATCAGGCTCAAGGCCGGATCAAGAGACATGCCGATAAGAGACGCCTGGATTCCCCACGGTACCAGCCCGGAGATAAAGTATAGCTGTCTTCTAAGTTCGTCCACCTGAAGCAACCCTCGTATAAACTGGGTCCTCGGTATATAGGTCCGTTTGAAGTCTCGGCTCGTATAAACGATGTGGCCTACAAGCTGAAACTTCCCGCTTCGCTCAGGATTCCAAAATCTTTCCATGTCTCTCTCTTAAAGCCTGTCGTACTTAACCGCTTGCACCCCACCACTGGCCGTCCTCCTCCGCCTGTATCTGCGCAAGATGTCTTTGAAGTCAAAGACATTCTCGCAATGAAAAAGTCCAGAGGTAAGACCCTCTTCTTAATTGATTAGAAGGGTTTCGGTCCTGAGGAGAGATCTTGGAAGCCTCGGGAAAACATTCAGGCTCCTCGTATCTTGGCCAGATTCCTTTCCAGTCTTAAGAAGAGGGGGCGTAAGGAAGGGGGTACTGTCACGCTCACCTCCTCCCCGGCACCTGACACACTCACCTCTCCGGCTCTGGTCCGCTCTGCGGCGTCTGCGGCCGCTGTCCCGACCGCCGCTATCTCTGCTACCTCTGCCCGGGTCTCTCCATCTGCCGATGCCGCGGCTCCACCGCTTGCGGCGCCTTCGGTCCCCGCCGCCTCCCATGCCTCCACGCTGTCTGGGCCTCTCTGGCACGTCTGCTCCTCTCGCTCCGCCCCCTCTGCTGGCACCTGCCAATCATTCTTCCTGCGGCCGGCTCCTGCTCCTTCACACAAGCGTACTGCTAGATACGCCCCCTAGACCTGGCGTCCTATCTCTTGGTCCCATGGTTCAGCTGCACTCTGACCCGGAAGTTCTCTAGCATGTCCTATATCAGGCAGTCTCACCCTATGCTCACTGCCTGACTATCATTTGTGGTATTGGGTCCACACGCTCCTGCATTCCTCTTCATTCCTGCACTGTCTACATCTCCGTGGCCTCCGCTGTTCTTCCTGTTTGTGACTTTCCTGTGTTCCCTCCTAGATCCAGTCCATTCCTGCTGCCGTCCTCCTGCTCCTGTGTCTTGTCCTGTACCGGTTCCTGCCTCCCGCCATTGCCAGTCTCGTCTGCCGTCCACGACCATTCCCGCAGTCTCAGCAGCCATCCCTGTGGCCGTCGTCAACTCTCATCTGGTCGCCTGTATTTCCCTGCCTGCTTACTTACCCAGCTTTTCCCAGGTATTAGCTTCCACGGCGATAGTCTCTCTTGGGTCTGCCCCTAACACTCCCTGTATAGGGGGTGGTCCACCTGGTTCAGCTCTCCCGAGGGAGGTTCGTCGTCGCGGTCCTGAGGGTTCACTCCGGAGGTCCCCAATCTCACACCTTCCCTCTTCCATCCTGCACCTCAGACAATACAACCCCCAGCCCATGCAAGCTCCCGTCAATGTGAAGGATAAATGGTTGCGAAAAATCCGCATAAGCCAATACCGGGGCCTCCGTCAGCGCTTTTTTGAGTTCTTGGAAGTCTTCTTCTCACGGTTCCTGCCAATGTATCTTCCAGCTGTTGGCGCCGGCCGACGTTCCTTTCAACAGGTCATGCAGTGGCCGTGTTCGTCGAGCAAAGCTTTTTACAAAGCGACGGTAATATCCGGCCAGTCCCAGAAACGCCCGGACATCCTTTACCGTCTCCGGGGTAGGCCACTCCCATATCACAGCAATCTTCTCCCAAGGCGGCCGCACACCTTCAGCAGAGATGACATGTCCCAGATACTCAATCTGAGTGTGAAATAGGTGGCATTTCTGGGGTTTCACCTTCAACCCGTATGCTTGTAGTCGACTGAGCACCTGCCCTAGTCGGTACAGGTGGTCCTCAAAGGTAGCGGCATATACGAAGATGTCGTCTAGGTAGATCAGGGTGGCCTCGAAATTCAGGTCACCCAAGCATCGCTCCCTTAAGTGTTGGAAGGTCCCCGGGACATTGGCCAGGCCGAAGGGCATTCGATTGAATTCAAATAGGCCCATGGGCAAGATGAAAGCCATTTTCACCCAGTCCTTTTTAAAAATTAAATTATCATAGAATCGTAGAGTTGGAAGGGACTTCCTGGGCCATCTGGTCCAACCCCTGCTCAAAGCAGGATTCACTAAATCATCCCAGACAGATGTCTGTCCAGCCTCTGTTTGAAGACTTCTATTGAAGGAGAGCTCACCACCTCTCGTGGCAGCCTGTTCCACTCATTGATCACTCTAACTGTCAAAAAGTTTTTTCTAATATCCAATCTGTGTCTTCTCCCATACAGTTTCATGCCATTGCTTCTGGTCTTTCCTTGTGCAAATGAGAATAAAGATGATCCTTCTACAATGTGACAGCCCTTGAGATATTTGTAGACAGCTATTAAATATCCTCTCAGTCTTCTCTTTTGCAAGCTAAACATTCCCAAATCCTGCAACCTTTCCTCATAAAACATGGTTTGCAGACCAGTTCACCATTCTGGTCGCTCTTTTCTGAACTTGCTCCAGTTTGTTGATGTCCTGTTCTTACATGGGTACCTGCCAATATCCACTGGCCAGATCCAGGGTGGAAAAGTACTTTGCTTTTCCCTAAGTTGACAAGGATTCTGCGATTCGAGGGAGGGGGTAAGAGTCCTTGATGGTACAGGCATTGAGCTTTCGATAGTCCACACAAAACCGCAAGGTACCATCTTTTTTCCATACCAGTACAATGACAGTGGCCCAGGGGATTCGACTTTCCCGGATGACACCCTTTTGCAGCATTTGGCCCAGGAAGGGCCAGAGAGCTTTGCCCGCATTTTGTTCCAAAATGGCTCGCACTTCTTGTTCAGGCCGGAGCCCTGAGGCCTGGGTCGAGTTTACAGTCATGGCCCAGGGTTCCCTCGGGCATATCCCTATCTGCAGCGTCGAGGTTGGCGGCACCACCTCCAGCGGCTTCACCACTTTGGCCATCTCGCAGCAGGGTCTCACGATGATATCTTGGTTCTCCAGATTGACACAGCATAGGAGTACTGTCCCCTGCCTCACGGTGGCCAGGGCGCAGGCCACCAGGAGACCCGTGGGTAACTGTTCTGCAAATGAAGGTTCCACCTGTACTTCTACTCCGTCCAAGGGGACATGGGCTCGGACGGGCAATGAGACCACTGTCTGATCAGGTGGTAATACGAGCTGAGCAACCGCGGGCGCGATCACCTTTCCCAACACTTCCCCTTCCTGGCAAGTCATCTGGACATGCGCCCCTCGCATCAACTATTGGAAGACCCTCCCTTGGGGGGGTCTGGGTGCTCCATTGTTTCAAAGTCTCTTGGGTAGGTTCGCTGAGAAGGAGGCTGTCAAAGTCCTTTAGCACGTTCATGCCCAGGGGGATGGCGTGTCCGCCGTCCTCCTCCCCTCGGGTCAGGACCACTCCTTGGCACCACAGCTCCTTGCCACACATAGAGATCTGCATCCATGCTATCCCAGTGACCAGGATCGGTAACTGGTTTGCAGCCAGTAGCTTCATGATGGGTCCCCACTGAGGCCTTGCAGCCTCAGGGACATGTGTTGTGAGTTCATTTTCCCCTTCACTACTGAGGCCCGAGGAACTCCCTCTTCTGGTGAAGAAAGGTAGTGAGCCTGATTGTCAAACACCTGGGGCTGATGATGATGACTGGCTGAGTGGAGTTAATGACTGGATAAAAGGCTGCCGACGCCCTTCTGGCCTGCGGGTGATTTCTCAGTGGACTTCTAGGAAACCAGTCTGATTCCTGCTCATCTAAAGCTAAGATTTCTGCTTTGCCTTTTTGCATTAGTGTTTTGTTTTCCTTGCTTTTCTGGATTCTGCCATTCCCTGCTGGGGTGAGCTGAATCTCCTTTTGCCTGTTGCTCTGTCTTCAGAATATTCCTGAGTACTGACATAGCCTTTTTTGAAGCCTAGCGTCTTCAGGGCCTTTTTTACTGTCAGTTTGTTGGCTCTTATTTTCATAGGGTTTTTCACGGATTGCAGACAGCAGCCTTCCTGTCCTTTCCTATCTAAGCTAGCTTGGGCCCCATCTTTGCTCAGTCTATCTTTCTGTGTTTTGTTCTTTCTTCTTGCTTCACCGTCATTATATGTGGGGGGCTGCCTTTTGCTTTGGGGTCTGCTCTGGGGCAGTTTAGATTTCCCTTTCTGTCTTTAGGCTATGTAGTCCTCCGGCTGTGATCGAGGGGCCTAGGGCATCGTAGGAGCCCCCCACGGCTACTGCTAGTTGTGTTGATAGGTTCAGGGGTCTGCAATCCGATAGCTGCCAACTTCTCTGGTTTTCTGGACTTAGCTAGCATTTCTATTTTTGCCTCCTACGGTGACTCAATCATAACAGACGTGCTGCTGGAAGTAGGCCTTGGGCATGGTTGTAACTTGCGACCCCATGTCTACCAGACAGCGCACAGCATGACCCTTGAACTCCACCCAGATTACCGGGCACTTTGCCACTAGATCATCGGGACTTCCACCACCCCTTTTTGTGGGTTCTAGCTCCAAGTGGTGTCCCCCCCCAGCTCGGAGCCCTTTAGTTTAATGGGTTCCTCCCGCGCTGTGGGCACTTTCGGGTGAAGTGTCCTAGCTCTCCGCAGTCAAAGCAGGAGGAGGATTGTGGGAAGTGGCTCAGGCGAGGGCCGTGACCGACCATTACTTCTTCACTCAGCCCTGGCTGGCTACCCGTGGCCTCAGCCTTTTTCTTCACTTCAGCCAACTTGCCTCTTATATTTTTTAGCTCTCGCCTCATTTCTTCCACCCATTGGGGTTCACCCACGGCGTTCACGGAAGCTTAGGCGCTATGGGTCTTCCCCACGGGGACTCTCACCCCCTGCTCCCGTTCCCGTATGCGCGCCTCACTCCCTACCGCAGAGAAGGTCAAACGCGGGTTTACTCGTACCCGCTCCCGCAGGGCCTGTTTCAGCAGGTCGTCCCATAGCCCGGTCACTAAGAGGTCATGCAATGTCATGTCAACTGGCCCCACGCTGACCCCATCTTTCCTTTCAATGGCTGTATACAGTTCCTGCAACAAATTCATATATTGAGTCACCATCTCCCCCTCTTTCTGCATACGACTGAACAACCAGGTCCTCAGTTCCCCTACGTCAGTGCGGTTCACATGGGTCTCCTCCAGAATCTGCAACACCCTGGCAAAGGTGTTCCGTTGCCCAGGGGGGTCGTAACATTACTGAGTCCCAGGCTTCCCCGTCAAATGCCATAATAGCCACTTTGGCCTCTAAGTCAGGGGTCATTGGGTGCATCCTCATCAACCCACGCATCCGCTCTGTCCAGCTCCAGAGCATGGTGTTGCTGCCCATAAACTTTGGCTATGGTTATTTAACATAGCCACCAGTGATATGCTAGACTGTGGGCAACCCCCCGGCCCCTTGGTCTGCCGCCTTCACGCTGGTAGGCTGCATCCTGCCAACTATGCCACAATGTGGTAACTAGCAGGTACGCGGGATGCAGCGACGAGCAGGAGGTAGAGCAAGGGTTAAACTCAAGTTTTATATGAATATATAAGGTAAAGCTGACAACGAATTCTCCATGCAGGGAGGTAAAACACCAATAGACAATCTCCACATGGGATATCTAACACGGGGCGGGAGGTGACCATTTTGCACAAAACGGCTACTGAGGTATGAACAATGGGAAGTCACTTATCGGTCTCTGACGTCCTGCAGAGGGGGTGTACGGGAACTGTTCCAGCGGTGCTGTAGTCGTCATGTCCAGCTGATGAAGCATTGCCAGAGGGTCTGGAAGTCCTTGTGCTCTGGTGGTGTGAGGCGTATGCAGGCCCCGTGTAGCCCTCCTGGGGTCGGAGCCTCCGGAAGGAAGAGCGAAGCGGGGAAGCCCGTGGTTCCCGGAGTGGAAGCCGCGGTGAGGAGCGGCACAGCTGGGGCCGCGGATCCCGGGGAGTGAGCCGCAGCCGCAGTGAGGAGTGACACAGGTGAGCCTGCAGGTCCTGAGGAGGGATCCGCAGCCACTGTGAGGAGTGGCACAGGTGGGCCCGCAGGTCCCGATGAGGGAGCCGCAGCTGCGATGAGGAGCGGCACAGGTGAGCCCACGGTTCCTGGGGATTCTGGGCCCGCTAACACCGGGTGGGATGCCGGTGGAGAGGTGCTGTCCAATGCACGGAAAGTGCCGGGCCTGAAGGCGCGCCGAGGGCCGCGTTCTGCAGTGGGTCTGGGAGCAGTCTCTGCTCTGGTCATGCAGTATCGGTTGAACGTCCTGACAGGTCGGGTGCCCACGCTCCTCTGTCTAATGTGCTGACTCACTGCTGAAGGGGGAGGTCTGCTTCGCTCCTCCCACCTACAGTATGTGCAGACTCTTTTCCCGCCAAGTTTCCCTTGTTTCCATGTGGTCCTCATCCTATAGTCATAGTCGACCCACTCCCTCATTGCCTGGTCACCAGTTGGCCCTGGCCTGAAATCGTACCCCCCGGGAGCATGGGTGACAGCCCTCCTAGTTCTGGCCCAGACACACCGTTAGTCCTCTTTCCTGGTCCCACTCCCCTACACACACATTGCTTTTTTGTCAACAGGATTTTGTGCTTTGCATCATTTTTTGACAGAGCATTTCACTTCTTTCAGATTTTTTCAGCGTTTTTTACCCATTGACTTGCATGAATGGTGAAAAATTGCTGCAAATAGGCAAGTTGACTTTTCTTGCAGCGTTTGTGCTGCAGAAAAGTCAAGGACAGTAGGATGTGACCTCACAGTCAACTCTGCTATATTTAAATGGCAAGCTGCATGATGCATCCATTCAGCCTATCATCCAGCAGAGTGGATCCAAACTCCATTCACTTGAATGGGGGGCTCGACAATACTGTGTTTGACACGCTGTCATATGCATGCTAGTACTGCAAACACCGCTTCTGATTGGCGGTGAAACCATTCCTGCCAGTCAGAGAGCCGCGGACAGCTGTGATTGGAGGTATAAATTTTACCGATCACTGGTGTCAGCTGATGGGACAGCCGCTTCCATCATACGACCCCTGCTGCCACTATTAACAGTGAGAGCAGGAGTGGATGATGGGGGTATTCATCAGCCACTCCTGCACTGTAAATAAATTATTTAAAAACAACCCTGCGTGGGCTTCCCCCTATTTTTGCTAACCAGCCAGGCAAAACTCACAGCTGTGGGCTGCAACCCTCAGCTGTCAGCATTAGCAATATTGGTTATCAAGCATAGATGGGTCCCCACGCTGTTTTTTCAATTATTTCAGTAAATAATTTAAAAAATGGCGTGGGTCCCCCATTTTTGACAACCAGTCTTGCTAAAGCAGACAGTTGGGGGCTGGTATTCTCAGGCTGGTAAGAGGCCATGACCCCCCCAGCCTAAAAATAGCAGCCCGCAGCTGCCTCGAAAAGGCATATCTAAAAGATGTGCCAGTTCTGGCGCTTTACTCGGCTCTTCCCACTTACCCTGTAGTGGTGACAAGTGGGGTGATAGTTGGGGGGATTGATGTCACTTTTGTATTGTCAGATGACATCAAGCCCTAAGGTTAGTAATGGCAAAGCATCAATAAGATGCCCCCATTGCTAACCCAATAGTCATATTGTACAGAAACACACCAAGATTAAAGTCCTTTAATTGAAAAAAATGACAGACTTCTTTAATAATCTTAATTAAACTGTAGTTACAACCTCGCTTAATTCTACCGAATCCCTCGATATCCTGTAATAAAACTAAAATAAAAAAACTACAATATACCATACCTGGGGGAGAAATAGTTTTCAACCTGGACAGTGCCAAGATGCGACCGTCCAGGCTGAGAACCACTGGTGACTGAATTGCTGCAAGCTCAGCCTCAGTGACTAGCAGTGACGTCATTGAGGCTGCGTTCCCATCTGGCCTGAACTGCTGTTACCTTGGTGAGATCCCCGCTAGCACCGTGAGAAAGTTGCATGATGCACTCCTGTTGAACTCGCTTCTGCACCGTGCGACTTTCTCACGGTGCTAGCGGGTATCTCACTGAGGTCACCGCAGTTCAGTCCGGCTGGGAAAAGAGCCTCAGTGACATCACCGCTAGTCACTGAGGCTTCACTTGTGGCAGATCAGTCACCAGTGGTTCTCAACTTGGAAAGTTGGATCTTAGCACCGTCCATTTGAAAACTGTTTATCCCTCAGACATGGTTAATGTTGTTGTTTTATTATTTTTGGTTTAATAAAGGAGAACGAGAGCTTTGGTTGAATTAGGAGAGGTTGTAAGTATGGTTTAATTAAGATTTTTAATGGAGTCTGTGTTTTTATTTCAATTAAAGGGCCTTTTTCTTGGTGTCTGTGTTTTCCTGCAATGTGACTATGGGGTTAGTAATGGGGGCATCTTATTGATGCCTCTCCATTATTAACCTCGGGGCTTGATGTCACCTGACAATACAAAGGTGATGCGAACCTCCCCAACTATCACCCTACTTGCCACCACTACAGGGTAATTGGGAAGAGCAAGGCTAAGTGCCAGAATTGGCGCATCTTAGAGGTGCTCTTTTTCTGGAGTGGCTGAGAGCTAAAATTTTTAGCCTGGGGGGCAGTATCCATGGCCCCTTCTTTAGCTATTAATATCAGCCCGCAGCTGTCTGCATAGCCTTTGTAGGGTGTTAATTATAGGGGAACCTACATCATTTTTTAGGGACCCCATTTTAAAAGCCAGTAAAGGCTGAGTATACAGCTGTGAGCTGATATTAAAAGCCTTGGAAGCTCCATGGGTATTAACCCCTTCCCATGCTATAAACATAGGCCAACAGCCATTGGCTTTCCCTCTGCAGGTTACAAAAATTATGTGGGAGCCCACGCCATTTCTTTCATTAAATAAATAGATGTACAGTAGGCTGCACACACACTGTACTAATTGTACTTGTCACAGACATCTGTATATCTACCAATTCTATATGTATTTACTGTATGTAATCCATCTCTTCTATCATGTCAAATCCCGCTGTGATTTCACACTACTGCAGCTGCTGAATTGCAGACTTTCTCTCCGGCTCTGGTCCGCTCTGCGGCGTCTGCGGCCGCTGTCCCGACCGCCGCTATCTCTGCTACCTCTGCCCGGGTCTCTCCATCTGCCGATGCCGCGGCTCCACCGCTTGCGGCGCCTTCGGTCCCCGCCGCCTCCCATGCCTCCACGCTGTCTGGGCCTCTCTGGCACGTCTGCTCCTCTCGCTCCGCCCCCTCTGCTGGCACCTGCCAATCATTCTTCCTGCGGCCGGCTCCTGCTCCTTCACACAAGCGTACTGCTAGATACGCCCCCTAGACCTGGCGTCCTATCTCTTGGTCCCATGGTTCAGCTGCACTCTGACCCGGAAGTTCTCTAGCATGTCCTATATCAGGCAGTCTCACCCTATGCTCACTGCCTGACTATCATTTGTGGTATTGGGTCCACACGCTCCTGCATTCCTCTTCATTCCTGCACTGTCTACATCTCCGTGGCCTCCGCTGTTCTTCCTGTTTGTGACTTTCCTGTGTTCCCTCCTAGATCCAGTCCATTCCTGCTGCCGTCCTCCTGCTCCTGTGTCTTGTCCTGTACCGGTTCCTGCCTCCCGCCATTGCCAGTCTCGTCTGCCATCCACGACCATTCCCGCAGTCTCAGCAGCCATCCCTGTGGCCGTCGTCAACTCTCATCTGGTCGCCTGTATTTCCCTGCCTGCTTACTTACCCAGCTTTTCCCAGGTATTAGCTTCCACGGCGATAGTCTCTCTTGGGTCTGCCCCTAACACTCCCTGTATAGGGGGTGGTCCACCTGGTTCAGCTCTCCCGAGGGAGGTTCGTCGTCGCGGTCCTGAGGGTTCACTCCGGAGGTCCCCAATCTCACACCTTCCCTCTTCCATCCTGCACCTCAGACAATACAACCCCCAGCCCATGCAAGCTCCCGTCAATGTGAAGGATAAATGGTTGCGAAAAATCCGCATAAGCCAATACCGGGGCCTCCGTCAGCGCTTTTTTGAGTTCTTGGAAGTCTTCTTCTCACGGTTCCTGCCAATGTATCTTCCAGCTGTTGGCGCCGGCCGACGTTCCTTTCAACAGGTCATGCAGTGGCCGTGTTCGTCGAGCAAAGCTTTTTACAAAGCGACGGTAATATCCGGCCAGTCCCAGAAACGCCCGGACATCCTTTACCGTCTCCGGGGTAGGCCACTCCCATATCACAGCAATCTTCTCCCAAGGCGGCCGCACACCTTCAGCAGAGATGACATGTCCCAGATACTCAATCTGAGTATGAAATAGGTGGCATTTCTGGGGTTTCACCTTCAACCCGTATGCTTGTAGTCGACTGAGCACCTGCCCTAGTCGGTACAGGTGGTCCTCAAAGGTAGCGGCATATACGAAGATGTCGTCTAGGTAGATCAGGGTGGCCTCGAAATTCAGGTCACCCAAGCATCGCTCCCTTAAGTGTTGGAAGGTCCCCGGGACATTGGCCAGGCCGAAGGGCATTCGATTGAATTCAAATAGGCCCATGGGCAAGATGAAAGCCATTTTCACCCAGTCCTTTTTAAAAATTAAATTATCATAGAATCGTAGAGTTGGAAGGGACTTCCTGGGCCATCTGGTCCAACCCCTGCTCAAAGCAGGATTCACTAAATCATCCCAGACAGATGTCTGTCCAGCCTCTGTTTGAAGACTTCTATTGAAGGAGAGCTCACCACCTCTCGTGGCAGCCTGTTCCACTCATTGATCACTCTAACTGTCAAAAAGTTTTTTCTAATATCCAATCTGTGTCTTCTCCCATACAGTTTCATGCCATTGCTTCTGGTCTTTCCTTGTGCAAATGAGAATAAAGATGATCCTTCTACAATGTGACAGCCCTTGAGATATTTGTAGACAGCTATTAAATATCCTCTCAGTCTTCTCTTTTGCAAGCTAAACATTCCCAAATCCTGCAACCTTTCCTCATAAAACATGGTTTGCAGACCAGTTCACCATTCTGGTCGCTCTTTTCTGAACTTGCTCCAGTTTGTTGATGTCCTGTTCTTACATGGGTACCTGCCAATATCCACTGGCCAGATCCAGGGTGGAAAAGTACTTTGCTTTTCCCTAAGTTGACAAGGATTCTGCGATTCGAGGGAGGGGGTAAGAGTCCTTGATGGTACAGGCATTGAGCTTTCGATAGTCCACACAAAACCGCAAGGTACCATCTTTTTTCCATACCAGTACAATGACAGTGGCCCAGGGGATTCGACTTTCCCGGATGACACCCTTTTGCAGCATTTGGCCCAGGAAGGGCCAGAGAGCTTTGCCCGCATTTTGTTCCAAAATGGCTCGCACTTCTTGTTCAGGCCGGAGCCCTGAGGCCTGGGTCGAGTTTACAGTCATGGCCCAGGGTTCCCTCGGGCATATCCCTATCTGCAGCGTCGAGGTTGGCGGCACCACCTCCAGCGGCTTCACCACTTTGGCCATCTCGCAGCAGGGTCTCACGATGATATCTTGGTTCTCCAGATTGACACAGCATAGGAGTACTGTCCCCTGCCTCACGGTGGCCAGGGCGCAGGCCACCAGGAGACCCGTGGGTAACTGTTCTGCAAATGAAGGTTCCACCTGTACTTCTACTCCGTCCAAGGGGACATGGGCTCGGACGGGCAATGAGACCACTGTCTGATCAGGTGGTAATACGAGCTGAGCAACCGCGGGCGCGATCACCTTTCCCAACACTTCCCCTTCCTGGCAAGTCATCTGGACATGCGCCCCTCGCATCAACTATTGGAAGACCCTCCCTTGGGGGGGTCTGGGTGCTCCATTGTTTCAAAGTCTCTTGGGTAGGTTCGCTGAGAAGGAGGCTGTCAAAGTCCTTTAGCACGTTCATGCCCAGGGGGATGGCGTGTCCGCCGTCCTCCTCCCCTCGGGTCAGGACCACTCCTTGGCACCACAGCTCCTTGCCACACATAGAGATCTGCATCCATGCTATCCCAGCGACCAGGATCGGTAACTGGTTTGCAGCCAGTAGCTTCATGATGGGTCCCCACTGAGGCCTTGCAGCCTCAGGGACATGTGTTGTGAGTTCATTTTCCCCTTCACTACTGAGGCCCGAGGAACTCCCTCTTCTGGTGAAGAAAGGTAGTGAGCCTGATTGTCAAACACCTGGGGCTGATGATGATGACTGGCTGAGTGGAGTTAATGACTGGATAAAAGGCTGCCGACGCCCTTCTGGCCTGCGGGTGATTTCTCTGTGGACTTCTAGGAAACCAGTCTGATTCCTGCTCATCTAAAGCTAAGATTTCTGCTTTGCCTTTTTGCATTAGTGTTTTGTTTTCCTTGCTTTTCTGGATTCTGCCATTCCCTGCTGGGGTGAGCTGAATCTCCTTTTGCCTGTTGCTCTGTCTTCAGAATATTCCTGAGTACTGACATAGCCTTTTTTGAAGCCTAGCGTCTTCAGGGCCTTTTTTACTGTCAGTTTGTTGGCTCTTATTTTCATAGGGTTTTTCACGGATTGCAGACAGCAGCCTTCCTGTCCTTTCCTATCTAAGCTAGCTTGGGCCCCATCTTTGCTCAGTCTATCTTTCTGTGTTTTGTTCTTTCTTCTTGCTTCACTGTCATTATATGTGGGGGGCTGCCTTTTGCTTTGGGGTCTGCTCTGGGGCAGTTTAGATTTCCCTTTCTGTCTTTAGGCTATGTAGTCCTCCGGCTGTGATCGAGGGGCCTAGGGCATCGTAGGAGCCCCCCACGGCTACTGCTAGTTGTGTTGATAGGTTCAGGGGTCTGCAATCCGATAGCTGCCAACTTCTCTGGTTTTCTGGACTTAGCTAGCATTTCTATTTTTGCCTCCTACGGTGACTCAATCATAACAGACGTGCTGCTGGAAGTAGGCCTTGGGCATGGTTGTAACTTGCGACCCCATGTCTACCAGACAGCGCACAGCATGACCCTTGAACTCCACCCAGATTACCGGGCACTTTGCCACTAGATCATCGGGACTTCCACCACCCCTTTTTGTGGGTTCTAGCTCCAAGTGGTGTCCCCCCCCAGCTCGGAGCCCTTTAGTTTAATGGGTTCCTCCCGCGCTGTGGGCACTTTCGGGTGAAGTGTCCTAGCTCTCCGCAGTCAAAGCAGGAGGAGGATTGTGGGAAGTGGCTCAGGCGAGGGCCGTGACCGACCATTACTTCTTCACTCAGCCCTGGCTGGCTACCCGTGGCCTCAGCCTTTTTCTTCACTTCAGCCAACTTGCCTCTTATATTTTTTAGCTCTCGCCTCATTTCTTCCACCCATTGGGGTTCACCCACGGCGTTCACGGAAGCTTAGGCGCTATGGGTCTTCCCCACGGGGACTCTCACCCCCTGCTCCCGTTCCCGTATGCGCGCCTCACTCCCTACCGCAGAGAAGGTCAAACGCGGGTTTACTCGTACCCGCTCCCGCAGGGCCTGTTTCAGCAGGTCGTCCCATAGCCCGGTCACTAAGAGGTCATGCAATGTCATGTCAACTGGCCCCACGCTGACCCCATCTTTCCTTTCAATGGCTGTATACAGTTCCTGCAACAAATTCATATATTGAGTCACCATCTCCCCCTCTTTCTGCATACGACTGAACAACCAGGTCCTCAGTTCCCCTACGTCAGTGCGGTTCACATGGGTCTCCTCCAGAATCTGCAACACCCTGGCAAAGGTGTTCCGTTGCCCAGGGGGGTCGTAACATTACTGAGTCCCAGGCTTCCCCGTCAAATGCCATAATAGCCACTTTGGCCTCTAAGTCAGGGGTCATTGGGTGCATCCTCATCAACCCACGCATCCGCTCTGTCCAGCTCCAGAGCATGGTGTTGCTGCCCATAAACTTTGGCTATGGTTATTTAACATAGCCACCAGTGATATGCTAGACTGTGGGCAACCCCCCGGCCCCTTGGTCTGCCGCCTTCACGCTGGTAGGCTGCATCCTGCCAACTATGCCACAATGTGGTAACTAGCAGGTACGCGGGATGCAGCGACGAGCAGGAGGTAGAGCAAGGGTTAAACTCAAGTTTTATATGAATATATAAGGTAAAGCTGACAACGAATTCTCCATGCAGGGAGGTAAAACACCAATAGACAATCTCCACATGGGATATCTAACACGGGGCGGGAGGTGACCATTTTGCACAAAACGGCTACTGAGGTATGAACAATGGGAAGTCACTTATCGGTCTCTGACGTCCTGCAGAGGGGGTGTACGGGAACTGTTCCAGCGGTGCTGTAGTCGTCATGTCCAGCTGATGAAGCATTGCCAGAGGGTCTGGAAGTCCTTGTGCTCTGGTGGTGTGAGGCGTATGCAGGCCCCGTGTAGCCCTCCTGGGGTCGGAGCCTCCGGAAGGAAGAGCGAAGCGGGGAAGCCCGTGGTTCCCGGAGTGGAAGCCGCGGTGAGGAGCGGCACAGCTGGGGCCGCGGATCCCGGGGAGTGAGCCGCAGCCGCAGTGAGGAGTGACACAGGTGAGCCTGCAGGTCCTGAGGAGGGATCCGCAGCCACTGTGAGGAGTGGCACAGGTGGGCCCGCAGATCCCGATGAGGGAGCCGCAGCTGCGATGAGGAGTGGCACAGGTGAGCCCACGGTTCCTGGGGAGGCTGGGCCCGCTAACACCGGGTGGGATGCCGGTGGAGAGGTGCTGTCCAATGCACGGAAAGTGCCGGGCCTGAAGGCGCGCCGAGGGCCGCGTTCTGCAGTGGGTCTGGGAGCAGTCTCTGCTCTGGTCATGCAGTATCGGTTGAACGTCCTGACAGGTCGGGTGCCCACGCTCCTCTGTCTAATGTGCTGACTCACTGCTGAAGGGGGAGGTCTGCTTCGCTCCTCCCACCTACAGTATGTGCAGACTCTTTTCCCGCCAAGTTTCCCTTGTTTCCATGTGGTCCTCATCCTATAGTCATAGTCGACCCACTCCCTCATTGCCTGGTCACCAGTTGGCCCTGGCCTGAAATCGTACCCCCCGGGAGCATGGGTGACAGCCCTCCTAGTTCTGGCCCAGACACACCGTTAGTCCTCTTTCCTGGTCCCACTCCCCTACACACACATTGCTTTTTTGTCAACAGGATTTTGTGCTTTGCATCATTTTTTGACAGAGCATTTCACTTCTTTCAGATTTTTTCAGCGTTTTTTACCCATTGACTTGCATGAATGGTGAAAAATTGCTGCAAATAGGCAAGTTGACTTTTCTTGCAGCGTTTGTGCTGCAGAAAAGTCAAGGACAGTAGGATGTGACCTCACAGTCAACTCTGCTATATTTAAATGGCAAGCTGCATGATGCATCCATTCAGCCTATCATCCAGCAGAGTGGATCCAAACTCCATTCACTTGAATGGGGGGCTCGACAATACTGTGTTTGACACGCTGTCATATGCATGCTAGTACTGCAAACACCGCTTCTGATTGGCGGTGAAACCATTCCTGCCAGTCAGAGAGCCGCGGACAGCTGTGATTGGAGGTATAAATTTTACCGATCACTGGTGTCAGCTGATGGGACAGCCGCTTCCATCATACGACCCCTGCTGCCACTATTAACAGTGAGAGCAGGAGCGGATGATGGGGGTATTCATCAGCCACTCCTGCACTGTAAATAAATTATTTAAAAACAACCCTGCGTGGGCTTCCCCCTATTTTTGCTAACCAGCCAGGCAAAACTCACAGCTGTGGGCTGCAACCCTCAGCTGTCAGCATTAGCAATATTGGTTATCAAGCATAGATGGGTCCCCACGCTGTTTTTTCAATTATTTCAGTAAATAATTTAAAAAATGGCGTGGGTCCCCCATTTTTGACAACCAGTCTTGCTAAAGCAGACAGTTGGGGGCTGGTATTCTCAGGCTGGTAAGAGGCCATGACCCCCCCAGCCTAAAAATAGCAGCCCGCAGCTGCCTCGAAAAGGCATATCTAAAAGATGTGCCAGTTCTGGCGCTTTACTCGGCTCTTCCCACTTACCCTGTAGTGGTGACAAGTGGGGTGATAGTTGGGGGGATTGATGTCACTTTTGTATTGTCAGATGACATCAAGCCCTAAGGTTAGTAATGGCAAAGCATCAATAAGATGCCCCCATTGCTAACCCAATAGTCATATTGTACAGAAACACACCAAGATTAAAGTCCTTTAATTGAAAAAAATGACAGACTTCTTTAATAATCTTAATTAAACCGTAGTTACAACCTCGCTTAATTCTACCGAATCCCTCGATATCCTGTAATAAAACTAAAATAAAAAAACTACAATATACCATACCTGGGGGAGAAATAGTTTTCAACCTGGACAGTGCCAAGATGCGACCGTCCAGGCTGAGAACCACTGGTGACTGAATTGCTGCAAGCTCAGCCTCAGTGACTAGCAGTGACGTCATTGAGGCTGCGTTCCCATCTGGCCTGAACTGCTGTTACCTTGGTGAGATCCCCGCTAGCACCGTGAGAAAGTTGCATGATGCACTCCTGTTGAACTCGCTTCTGCACCGTGCGACTTTCTCACGGTGCTAGCGGGTATCTCACTGAGGTCACCGCAGTTCAGTCCGGCTGGGAAAAGAGCCTCAGTGACATCACCGCTAGTCACTGAGGCTTCACTTGTGGCAGATCAGTCACCAGTGGTTCTCAACTTGGAAAGTTGGATCTTAGCACCGTCCATTTGAAAACTGTTTATCCCTCAGACATGGTTAATGTTGTTGTTTTATTATTTTTGGTTTAATAAAGGAGAACGAGAGCTTTGGTTGAATTAGGAGAGGTTGTAAGTATGGTTTAATTAAGATTTTTAATGGAGTCTGTGTTTTTATTTCAATTAAAGGGCCTTTTTCTTGGTGTCTGTGTTTTCCTGCAATGTGACTATGGGGTTAGTAATGGGGGCATCTTATTGATGCCTCTCCATTATTAACCTCGGGGCTTGATGTCACCTGACAATACAAAGGTGATGCGAACCTCCCCAACTATCACCCTACTTGCCACCACTACAGGGTAATTGGGAAGAGCAAGGCTAAGTGCCAGAATTGGCGCATCTTAGAGGTGCTCTTTTTCTGGAGTGGCTGAGAGCTAAAATTTTTAGCCTGGGGGGCAGTATCCATGGCCCCTTCTTTAGCTATTAATATCAGCCCGCAGCTGTCTGCATAGCCTTTGTAGGGTGTTAATTATAGGGGAACCTACATCATTTTTTAGGGACCCCATTTTAAAAGCCAGTAAAGGCTGAGTATACAGCTGTGAGCTGATGTTAAAAGCCTTGGAAGCTCCATGGGTATTAACCCCTTCCCATGCTATAAACATAGGCCAACAGCCATTGGCTTTCCCTCTGCAGGTTACAAAAATTATGTGGGAGCCCACGCCATTTCTTTCATTAAATAAATAGATGTACAGTAGGCTGCACACACACTGTACTAATTGTACTTGTCACAGACATCTGTATATCTACCAATTCTATATGTATTTACTGTATGTAATCCATCTCTTCTATCATGTCAAATCCCGCTGTGATTTCACACTACTGCAGCTGCTGAATTGCAGACTTTCTTCTATGTAATATACACTGTGGTGTAGTGACCACTGTGTCCGCTGGGGGCGCTGTGTGGCTGTCCTAGGAGAGAGGATGAATGGCAGAATCCTGAAGGACCGTTATGTATTTCAAGGTGGGTGGCCTTGAGATGGAGACTTACGTGAGTGTTGAACAGCAGTGATACTGCTGAGGTGCTGTTTCAGTGTGTCAGTTACCTACAAACCCACCCAGGGGGTGTGTTTAACGCCTGTAGTAAAAGACTATGAGTGTGTGAAGGACCTGCTATGAGGTCATAGCCATGTGACCTGGTGGGCGTGGCTACGGACCATATAAGGTGGCCAGGGTAGGTCACATGTGTGAATGCTTGGACCCGGTTGGTCCAGTGTGAAAGGTCCCGCTGGGAGATGGGGCTTCCTGGCTGACAGCAAGTGAATGCTGTGTTAATGGCTGACAGCGTCTGAGAGTTCCCAGAGGAGGGAAAGAGCATCTGCAGAAGTATGGATGAAGCAGCTTTGAGGTAAAACCCTGACGGGGTGAGAACTGTGAGGCTAGAAAGCCTGCATATGGAGCATTTCATAGCCTGGGTGACCACAGGCTTAACAGAGGAAAACTCTGGCATGAACTTTATGTTACTGGTCACGGTTTATGCTGCATAATAAACTGCTTGGACTGTTTTGATTTTATGGAAAATCTGTGCGGGATGTGATTTATTCGCTGCCAAGCGAGTAACCCCTACTGAAATGATAGCGCTACCTTATAATTGGTGGAGAAGCCTATGGGCAGTGTTGTAGCCTTGTTGCTAGGAGCAACGGAAGAGGACTGCAAAGTTCGGTTGCTGGGGCAACGGTTTCCAGAAACGCATGTTGCTGTGCTTTCAACACTGAGCCAGGAGGGCTGATGGTATGGAAAGCCGTGTGTTGTACTGACCTTGGTCAGTGAGAGAGACTGCGTACCTGGAGGGTTCAGTGAGCAAGATCCTGGAGGGTCAGTGTTGGGAGATTCTTGGAGAAGAGTCGCATCCCTGGAGCACGTGGTATGACCTTGGGCCTGGTGAGGCATGAGTGTTGGGCAGTCTTAGGAGGAGACGGATGTCCTGAAGAGCACCCACTGAGCCCCTAGACCTGGTGAGGCCGGTGTGTTAGGAGACCCTGAGAGGAGGGTCGGCTCCCTGAATAGCACCCGGTGCGCCCTGTGTGTTGGACGGTCTCAGGCAGAGACGGAATATCCTGAATAGCACACAGTCAGGACAAGTGAGTTTTTGTGTGGTGTGTTTTTTTTCTTTTCTCAACTCAGCCTGCGGTGGCTCAGAGGGAGTCAAGAAGGTGACAAGCGGCTTGCTGTAACTCGGCGGGGTTACGAAGGGGACAAGCGGCTTCCGGTGGATTGGCAGGTCCATGAAGACGGCGCAGCAGGAGTTTTGGCAGCACCAGCAAGGACTTATCTGGTATCGTTAAAAGAGACAAACTGTGCAGTGTGAACTGTGGTCTGAGAAGACCGGTATAACGGATATGGGGAGATTCCAGAAGGGGGTGGAGTCCCAGAAGGGGGTGGAGTCCCAAATTGGGGTGGTAACCCAAAGAGAGGTGGAGTCCCCGAGGGAGGTGGTAACCCAAAAAGGGGTGGAGTCCCAAAAGGGGATAGTTTCCCAAAAGGGGGTGGAGTCCTGGGGAATGGGGGTGGAGCATCCCGATGTGGAAAAGTGGGTACAGACGAACTGTTACCAGGAGCAAATGTCTTATGTCTGTCCTATCTGCCTGGTAAACTACCCAGCCGGCACAATGCCAAGGGGGTGTGGCCTCCAGGTAGATAATGAAGATATGGTTGGTCTGGTCGACCCTGAGAGCCCAGTGACTCTAGTGCGGGTTGCTCCGGAGATACCCGGCAGAAAGGTCGGGGTTACTTGCAACCACAGGCGCACTAAGAGTTGCCCAGTCACCAGGGTAGTCTTTGAGACAGGTTGGGACATCGAGGGGCAGGATGAAGCGATAGTCCCGTATCTGTCCTGTCCAGTGGTGATAGGCCGCGACTCTAGACTGTTCTCTGGCTTGTGGGAGAGGGGAGTTCCTCTACAGCAAGGGAATGGAGACATTTCTAATGTTGGGCTAGCAGACATTGAGACGGTGACGCCTCCTAAAGTGGACAGGTCAGAGGTAGAAGTCACCGGAGGAAGGGGTACATCTGCCCAACTTACTTACCTGACGTCTCGTGATATGACGGATGGTGGGCTGGGAGATGAGACGACTAGAATAGACCCACGGGTGGATGGTAACTGGAGGGTTCACTCGACTGATGGGGCTGACCCAGTGGTACCCTTTGACAATATAATTATGACAATATATATTTATAATTATTGACAATATAATTAAAGAGGTAGTGGTGTGACACGTGTGGCCAAAAGAGAACAGGATCATAAGATACAGCTGTTAAAGGAGACAGTGGAAGGACATCTCGAAAGAGAAAGAGTCCTGAGACAAATAGCCGAGCACAGGGTTGAGGAGCTCGAGAAAGAGGTCTTAGAGCTCAAAGAAACTGTAAGTGGTCTTCTGCGGGAGAAGAACTTGAACAGGGATGAACAGCGGCCGGTCCAATTGGTGGTGGGACGAAGCTGCCGGTGCCCATCTTGACAGACGGTCGTGAAGAGAAGAGATTGAGGAGCTAAGAACTGAAGAAGACAGTCACCCAGTATGGGCAACAGTAGTGAGGGAAGTGTCCGTGGTAAAGCCAGAGCCTCCTGGTATGGAAGAGAGCAAGGCCACGGACTTCGAGTTTGTGATTGTTGTGCCAGAAGACATGAAAGAAGCTTGTGCTGAGGAAGGTGTGCATGAGGCTTTCAAAGAGGCGGTCAAAGCGTGTAAGGTGCACTGGGCGCCTGAGACTCGGCAGTTGGTGATAATGTCAGCCAGGGAAGACACAGCAAAGCGGGTGGCTGTCCTGAAAAACATACATCTGCAGTGTTTCCATGTCAAACAGTTGGTTAGGCGGAGTAATATGAAAGCTGCTCGACGCCTAGAGTTAGCAAGGGAGGCTATGAATCGAATGGGTTTGCGGAAAATGTGGTTCCGGTACCCAAAGCTCTGATTGGGAGAATCATTGGAAGATCCGGGATGGTAATGCAAGACCTTGTGAAGATCTCCGGTGTGGTGAGGGTGAGGATCCCTCCTGATGACGAAGACCAGGTATCCAGTGGAGAGGGTAGGATTCCCATCATGGTGGTTGGCTCCGTGGAGAGCCTGAGAGGCTTTCGGATGCTCGTGGAGTATCGAGTGGGGTACCTGCAAGGAATTGAGCAGTTGAGGTGGGATCGTCGGCGAATTAATAAAGAAGTACGGAATACCAGGTGGCGGCCGCCTGCAACCCAAGATGTAAGGACCCGAAGGGTTCCGCCAAGAAGTGACAGGGCAGATGGCAGAAGAAGGTTAGCAAGTGGCAGTTCAACGGGCCGTACGACGTTGAGAGACCATAGTTTCTGTGTGACCGTGAATGAGTCAGACTCAGGCAAGGCAGTAGGCCCGATTAAGACTGATGGCCATACCAACCGGGGAAGATGGTCTGGGAACGGAACAAGCAGGGATAGGAACGTGGTGACCAAACAGTGTCTGATGACGCAGACAGACTGTAACTGGAGGGCCAAAGATCAGGGCCGATATTCTGACCGCTGGGGGCGGGGGAGGCCTAACGAAGAGATGAGGCCGTATGACAGATGGAGAAGGTTCTCTCGACCTGTGGGGCAAGGTGTAATGAGTGCCCAGTAGGGTGACCGCAAAAAATCGATGTCGGAATTTTGTCCGTCTGGACCCCACAAAACGATTCCCCTTTCCAGATATTGAGATAGCCAAAATTTGAGCTCGATCAAACGACGTTAACCCGTGCCGCTCGTTGCTCAAAGTTTGAAAAAATCCAAATTGAGGTATTTTAAGATTTAGGTATTTTGCATAGTCTGTTAGACTATAAAGAATGTGACAACATTGCAGAAATAGCCCTGACCAAATTTTCGAACCATTTGTGGTATTTGAATGCAGAGTTGGTGGGATTATCGTTTTTTGATCCCAGCATTACAGACAATGAAAAGTTGTTAATGGCTAATAAATTGCTCAGTAGCACAGATGAACCATTTCATGGTTTGAAAATTTGTTCAGGGCTATTTCTGCAATGTTGTCACATTCTTTATAGTCTAACAGACTATGCAAAATACCTAAATCTTAAAATACCTCAATTTGGATTTTTTTAAACTTTGAGCGACGAGCGGCACGGGTTAACGTCGTTTGATCGAGCTCAAATTTTGGCTCTCTCAATATCTGGAAAGGGGAATCGTTTTGTGGGGTCCAGACGAACAAGATTCTGACATTTTTTCCCCCCCCATATGAGATCCAGTCACCCTAGTGCCCAGTCTCGAGAGCCTGATGTAATGTTGTGTGTTCAACCCCACATGTTTGAACAGAGGGGGGAGGTATGTGGTGTAATGACCACTGTGTCCGCTAGGGCGTGCTGTGTGGATGTCCCAAGAGAGAGGATGAGTGGCAGAATATGGAAGGACGGTATTGTATCTCAAGGTGGGTGGCCTGGAGATGGAGACTTATGTGTTATTCAGCAATGATATTGCTAAGGTGTTGTTTCAATGTGTAAGGGAGAAGTCTCCAGGTTACCTACAAACCCACCCAGTGGGTGTGTTTAAAGCACTGTTGTAAACAGTGTGTAAAGGCTTGAAGGACCTGTGATGAGGTCAGAGTCATGTGACCCGGTGAGCGTGGCTATGAAACATATAATGTGGTCAGGGTAGGTCACATGGAGTGAATGCTGGGACCCGGTTGGTCCAGTGTGGCAGGTCCCTCTAGGAGAAGCATCTCCTGGCTAACAGCCTGTGGAGTGGCTGTGTGTCATGGCTGCCAGCGTCTGAGTGTCCCAGAGAAGAGAGTGGATGTCTGCAGCGTGGGGAAACAGCCATGAGGAAACCCTGATGTGGGTGCGATAATGATGAGGCTGAAGAGCCTGAGTATGGACATTAAGTAACCTGTGTGACCACAGGCTTAACCAGAGTTAAGCTATAATGGACGTTATGCTGTAATGCTGTTTATGTTGCTTCTATAGGTTTATGAAGGAGGAATAAACCGCATGGACTGTGTTATGCTTTATGAAAACCTGTGCTGGATCTGATTTTGTGGCTGCTGAGCGAGTGTCCCCTATCTGAATAACAGCGCTACCTCACAGCTCTTAAAAACTCTATCTTAGTCTTATCCACAAGACACTTGCTGGACCACTAAAAATAGTGGTGCCACCTGCTGGCTTTTTATAAATTGTGAGGGATGCCTGATGTTCCTCTAAGTTTCAAACTTTACAGTATTAATACGAAAAACAAAATTTGGATGGATAGATTTTATTGCAGTAGCAATACTATATACAGATGCGCAAAGCTTAGACATCTGCTGGCATTCCAAAAATGCTTTGTGAGGGCAGGCTGCTGGCCCTCTAAAATTAGAGTGAGGGCTGCCTAATCTATGGGCAAAAAAACATATACAAACATAATAAAAAAAAACACAAATAAACTATTTTAGCTAATAGGGGCAAAAATACTACAGAAAATCTGCAACATCAAACACTCAGAAACACTCAGAACTTATTAGTAGGTTAGGGTCACAACAGCATATTTTTGCTAATCTGAGACAATTAAGTCAATTATGCTAATCAAACTCTGATCATCTATGAGATATAAAAAAAATCACCATCCTCTTCATTGCTTCTTCCGTGAAAATCAGACTGCACTCAGATGTCATCCAAATGCAGTCCAATGTTTTCCACAGACTCATTGACTTGCATGGCTTAGCGCAATATGAATATTGGATCAAACTCGGACGTGCTGCAATTTTTAACTTGGACTGTCTCAGCCCCCCCAAAAAATTGGACATGTGCAAGGAGCAATAGAATAGAATTGGTTAGAGTACAATCCGATGTTTTGATGGATCGCTTTCGGACTGAAAATACTGTCATGTTCACAAGCCCTAATAGTTATAAGAGTAAAACAAATAAAACCAGTCTATGTCCACAAAGATCGAGTTTATAAACATAATTTGCTTGCTATATAATTCATTATGTACATCAGCACATAGCCATATTTAGTCCTTTTACCGTTAATAGAGCTTTGATTTTTTAGGAGTGTTCCCAGTGAAATAACTATGAAAAATATTACATTGAAATAGTTCTAAACAAAGCATTCATTTCAGGACGTGGATAGAAGCTTCCTCATGACCACACAAATTAAAGCAGAATTATGCCATTAAAGAAATATTTAATTAGGAGCAGCAGGAGGATGAAACTGGAAACTAAAATTCTTTTAATCAGAAAGAGCTCATACATATTTTGCCTTTAGCTTTGAGACCTGTTAAATTATTTACAAATCTGGAGTAAGAAGCTTTTTCCTCTGATAATTTTTGTTATAGAGATAGCGTTTTCTGACTGGCGATTATAAACCATCAGAGAAGTGACTATCTTTTGGCCCACCCTGCAAACCAATTCTTGCCCTCTGGCTTTAAAATATTATGAAATATTTTTGCATACATTATTTATACTGTAGGTGCCAAATCTAACAGTAAGAAAGCTACAAATGGCAAGAGCCAGGCTCGGATTGGCAATATAACCAACCGGGCATTTTCCCGCTGGGCCGCTGTCACGTGGGCCGCTGCTGCGGCCACTGTTGCTCCTGCCGCCGGCCCTCTGCGGGCAGGGCGGTGATAGTTTCCAAGTTCCTCCCGCACTGCAGGGAGATAAGCCGCTACGCCCCCCCTCGCACCCCATCCTCGCCTTAGCATGAGACCCCCTCCCCCCCGCAGCAACTCACAGCGTTGCACTCGCTTGCCTGCTCGCTCTGTTCGCAGGACCTGTGATGAGGTCACAGGAGGGGAGGAGTCAGGGGGTCACATGATCAGGAGCCTTTGTCCAGACCCCCAATCATGTCACCCCTGACTCCGCCCCTCCTGTGACCTCATCACAGGTCCTGTGCGCTCAGCCTTGCCTCTACCGTCTGCGACTGCAAGACTCTGCTTTGCTGTTGTCATGGTGCTGGTTGAGGTAAGTATGTGTGGGGTCAGGATTTACAGTGTGGATGTAGCAGAGCTGTGTGTGTACAAGGTGTACGGAGCGGAGCCGCGTGTGTACGAGGTGTACGGAGCGGAGCCGTGTGTGTACGAGGTGTATGGAGCGGAACCGTGTGTGTACGAGGTGTACGGAGCGGAACCGTGTGTGTACGAGGTGTACGGAGCGGAGCCATGTGTGTACGAGGTGTACGGAGCGGTGCCGTGTGTGTACGAGGTGTACGGAGCGGTACTGCGTGTGTACGAGGTGTGCGGAGCGGTGCCTTGTGTGTACGAGGTGTACGGAGCGGTGCCGCGTGTGTACGAGGTGTACGGAGCAGTGCCGCGTGTGTACGAGGTGTACGGAGCAGAGCCGCGCGTGTACGAGGTGTACGGAGCGGAGCCGCGCGTGTACGAGGTGTACGGAGAGGAGCCGCGCGTGTACGAGGTGTACGGAGCGGAGCCCTGTGTGTACGAGGTGTACGGAGTGGAGCCGCGTGTGTATGGGGTGTACGGAGCGGAGCCGCGTGTGTACGGAGTGGAGCCATATGTGTACGGGATGTACGGAGCGGAGCCAAGTGTGTACGAAGCATACAAAGCGGGCTTTTCCCACGGACACAGGAGTACACTGCGGAGCCCCGAGGAGCATTTTAAAACGCACACATGACTCATGTTCCACCTGAAGTGATGTGCTGGAAGCTGACCGGAAATGAGATAATTTCTTGAGGAGATTGTGACGGAACCAGGAATGCTTCAGATCCATCACCGTGTCCTCCTCCGACAGCGCAGATAGCAGGATCGCCTTGGAATCGGGGATGCCGGCCATGTGAGCGGATCATGATAGGTCCTGCACCGGGAGGCTCAGGTGGGCACTACAATGGGAGCCGGGCTGCTATAGTATCTTTGTAGAATCTTTCTTTCTTTCTCTCTTTTTCTTTCTCTCTCTGTTCTTTCTTTCTCTCTCTGTTCTTTCTTCCCCTCTTTCTTTTTCTTTCCTCTCTTTCTCTCTGTTCTTTCTTTCTTTTCTTTACTTCTTTCTTTCTCTCTCTGTTCTTTCTCTGTCTCTCTCTGTTCTTTCTTTCTTTCCCCTCTTTCTTTCTCTCTCTGTTCTTTCTCTGTCTCTCACTGTTCTTTCTTTGTCTCTCACTGTTCTTTCTTTCTTTCCCCTTTCTTTCTCGCTCTCTCTGTTTTCTTTTTTCTCTCTCTCTCTGTTTTCTCTCTTCCTTAGTGCCAGTCAGTGTGCCCATAATGCCAGCCACTGTGCCCTCAGTACCAGTCAGTGTGATCAGCAGTGCTAAATGGGTGCGATTAGGTGTGGACATGGGTGTGACTATTTGTGAAATGGGTGTGGCTGGGCGTGGCCACAATTTGCAGCGGCGCTCTGTGCGCACCGCAGTCTTTGTCCATCTTTCCCTTCTTCAAAAGTTGGGAGGTATGATAGGGGCGGCTATGACCAGGGGGTCTGGTTGCCCAATAGAGAGCAGTTCTGCCAGGAATTCTGTAATCATGCATACAAAAGGGGACAGAGATTTGGGAGGAGTACTGTACCTAAAAGCAATAAATAGGACTGAGCTGAAATACTGGGCACAGCTATGACTACATGTTATATAGTCGTGTTAATCTCCTCTCACTTCTTGTAAACTACAAGTGTACAAAGATATTATATAGTCACCATGTGACTAGTGGGCCTGTGTAACTTCAAATGCCAGGGCTGAATTTTAGTCCCAGTCCGGCCCTGGCAAGAGCAAACATTTGTTTAACCCCTTCTGTCCTCGAGCCTGCCTCACCAGGCCAAATTTTACAATTGTGACCAGTGTCACTTTTTGTGGTACCACATCTGGAATAGTGAGGAGTGAACCTGCTCGTCACTACTCGTTAGTCGCTTAAGCACCAGTGTGCGAGTATTTCTTTAAACCTCGAGTTTCCACTCTGCATGTTTGGTGATTTTTAGACAGCCAGTGAACATGTGGGGATTGCCTGACAGTCACCGTAACGCCGTAGCCATCTTGGTTGTGGCATTACTGTGATTGGCTGGCTGCATTGCGTCATCAGGTCTATATAAGACGCATGATGCCATGCTTGTCACACTGTACAACATAAACAGTCAAAGCAGGCAAAGGTTCTACTGAAAAAGGGACAGGAATGTAGCTGGGCATTAGCTAGGGATTCAACCACATTTATATTTCTTTCAACTGTAACAACAGCCCTTCTTAGGGCTAATTCTAATCAATAGTAATACTGCTGTTAGCAGCACTTAGGGACAGATTGTGGTGAGTCATGTAGAACAGAATAGGTTGAATTGCATGTTCTTATGGAATTGCTGCAGCCTGCAACTCATACCAAAACCTCTTTTCAGGGATTTTTTTTGCTCTTATTCCTAAAAATTGTTCAGAGCAGGAAAATATTTTTACTGCAGAAGTGGGGCATCAAAAGCATACAGTCAGACTTGGTTGAATCTCAACAGCATCACTATATTGCTTCTTCAGTGTAACCAGTCCATCTGAAGTGGGCAAATTTCCCTGCAATTGTAATTTCAAGCAGTGAAATATTATACATCAATAATAGTGCTCCAGTTGTACATCAAGGCAAAAAAAAATAGGTTAGTTAGAGACAGCATCACTATATTGATGCTGCAATGTAAGAAGTCCATCAGAGGTGGGCAAATTTTCCTGCAATAGTAATGCTGCAAATTTTTTCAGCAGTGAAATTTTATACAGCATTTATAGTTCTCCAATTATGCATCAAAACAAAACAATAAAACTTTGTGGGTTAGAAATGGCATAACTGTATAAATACTGCTGTGTAAGATGTCCATCTGAGGTGTACAAATTTTCCTGCGACTTTAATTAATGATGAGCAAACACTTAAATACTTGTGCACTCGTTACTTGAGTCAAGCAAATCGTAATGCTCGGATGCTCAATGGGAGTAGTAAGTATAATAGAAGTCAAAGGGAAACTCAAACATTCTTTCCAGGATAATGCCTTGTATAAAAGGCAAAAGAAAACAATCATCCTCCACACCTTGGGCTATTTTACACACAGTGCTTTTGCAGTTTTTTTTTGGCACTTTTGCATTGCTTTCAATGGTGAAAAAAAAATTCAACAGGAAATGCAATTTTATCATTTTAATACCATGTGGTGTGTGAGACATGATCAGACACATCTTCAATTTATGAAACAAAGACTCTGAAAGTCAAAATTTCTTTTTCAGGGTCATCAGGCAGACATTACTATTTGCAGAGGGCCATCAGGCATCCCATTCTATTGTTAGAGGGCTAGCAGATGGGCCTCACTATTGTCAGAGGGTCATGAGGGAACCGTCACACTAATCTTAGAGGGCCACGAGCCAGCCCTCACTAAGCATTTTTGCAGGGCCAGCAGATGGCTATGCTTTGTAACTGCAATATAAACTTATCTATCTGAGGTGGGCAAATTGTTTTTTTCATATTAATATTGTAAACTTTCAAACTTGGAAGGCCAGCAAATTGTCTTTTTTTTTCGTTTTGATGCACAACTGGAGCACGATAAATGCGTATAAAATTTTACTGGTGAAAAAAAGTGCAGTATTACTATTGCAGGAAAATTTGGCCACTTCAGATAGACTTCTTACACTGTAGTGCCAATATAGTGATGCTATTGAGATTCAACCAAGTCTGGCTGTATGCTTTTCATGCACAACTGGCACAGTAAAAATGGTGTAAAATTTTTCCCTGCTCATAACAATTTGCATTAATAAGAGCAAAAACAATATTACTAGTCGTGAGAAGGGGTTTGTTATGAGCTGCAGGCTGCAGCATATAGGATGTGCAGTTCACCCTATCACGTCCTACACGATCCTTTCAGTATAATCTCTCCCTATGTGCTGCTAACAGCTGTATGAATGTTGATTGGAACTAGCCCTAAGAAGGGCTGTTGTTGTTCTTGAAAGAAATGTAAATGTGGTTGAATCTCTGGCTAATAGGCAGATACAATTCTGTCCCTCTTTTACAGCATCTCTCCCTGCTCTGCTTGCTTCCGGGGTATAGTGAGATAAGCATAGTGTCATGATCTGACAGTTTTAAATTGCACTGGGTGAACTTTTTTTACTTTGGAAAGTTCCAAGGTGTCTTGACTGTCCCCGGTGGTGGTTAGTGGTATTGCACTTTAGGTTTTTGTGCACTTAATTATGGATCAGGTGTGACACCCTATAAAGGTGTGCTAGGGGTTTGCAATCACTGCCTGTGATATTTTGAGATTGTGTTTACTTTGAGTTGGAGAGCCTGGTGGAAGGATGGAGCTGAAGAGGAGTCCTGCGCAGCTCAGCCAGGGGGGAAGAGTGTCAGCGATGGTGTCTGGATGAAGGGCTGGCATGGCGTGGTGGGGTCGCAGTGATGGAGTCAGCGGGAAGTGTCTGCATGGTCTGGTGGAGTGGCTACTATGGAGAGTGGCACTCACCATGTGGGACTTGGCCGCTGAGCTGGACTCAAGCATGCTTGACTTCATGACAGAGGCTGAACTCATCCTTGGGACTCTGTTGCTGAGCAGCTGCAACTGGTGGTGGTCTCTGCTCCAAGGCTGCACTAAGGTGAAGGATCCTGTTATGGTGATGGATCCGGGTGGAGGAGAAGATGCACACAGGTGGTGGGCTCTGTTGCTGGGAGCGTGCGCAACAGAGCAAAGCTAAGTGGTGTTTCCCCTGTATTGTCTCTTTCCTCATGTGTGTTATTAGTGCAGTGGTGGGATTAGTCTCCGCACCGACCCATCCCCTAGTGAGGGTTTAGGGTCAGGGTGAGCAAGGGCGTTAAGGTACGCCTGCGACGACAGGTGCGGAGCCTGTATAGGGAATGTAAGGAGTGCAGGGACACTGGCTCAGGGGAGCTTAGGAGGTCTCCACGTTCCCCATTCCCTATCGCAGGGCCCACCATTGTTAAAGTTTCCCAGGTTCCCCCTTTATTATTTGATTATTGTATAACGTGTAATACCTAAATTCGCCAGGTGGAGGCGGCGTATCCACCTGCACGTTTTATTATTTAAATGCGCCCCACTGGAGGCGGTGTATCCAGGGTCACGTGTGTTATGGGTCCGCCTTGCGGTATCATCTGCGTCCTGACACACGTGACCATGACATTATCACAACTCTTACTTTTTTTTTTCTGGTGAGCTTCGGCCATGTGGAGACCTGTGGTAATTGCTGCCGGGCCTCACTGAGGAGAGTGGGGAGCGGCATGGTGTGTTAGAGCCGCTGCAGCAGCAGTTATCAGGGTCTGGGGCCTCTGCTCAGATAACCAGAGAATCAAAAATGGTGGCTGCGGTCTGGCAAAAGCCCCTAGAGTCGCTACTGGGGAGCGGGACTTGCTCTTACAGGGGACGCACCCAGACAGGTGGGAGGAATGGTGCCCCATGGAGCTGCCTGGTATTCCCCGAGGTGAAGGGGTATGTCCCTGTAGTGAGCAGATTGGTGAATAGTCCGCGGGGCTCATGCCAAATCTTCGATGCCGCCCCTCCTGGTCGTGTGGAGGCGACCAGCGAGTATATATATATTTTCCTCCATATTCCTGCGGCTATGGTACTAAAACCCCCTAGAGTCGCTGCTGGGGAGCAGGACTGGTTCATGCAGGCGGGAGCACCCAGGCAGGTGGGAGGAATGGTGCCCCACGGAGCTGCCTGGTATTCCCCGAGGTGAAGGGGTATGCCCCTGTGGTGAGCTGACTGGTGTGATAGTCCGCGGGGTTTTACGCCAAATCTTCATACCATCGAAGAAGCCGCCCTCCTGGTCATGTGGAGGCGACCAGCGAGAGTATATTTCCTCCATTTCCCGGTCCCCTTCTCCTCCTGGTGTGTGCAGCAGGTGTGCTGCGGGGGAGTAGGGACAAATCTCTACCCTCGCCATTAACCAACCCTAGGAGGTGCAGTCCTCAGGGTGAAAGGGTTGGAGGGTGGTGTCCCTTGGTGAATAGTGGGGATGTGAGTGTGGTGACACAGGGGGACGCCTCTGTTGTCAAGTTCAGAGTGAGTTCACCAATTATGACAATCGAATGTATGCAATAAACGTTCAGGTCCGGACCTGTGTGTGAACGAGCGTGTATGTGTGCCACCAAAAAACATCCTGTGGAAATGTGTTGTGGATTCTGATCAGCTCTTAGCATACATACACATACATAATCTCGTTCCCCAGGTCGGCGCTGTGGAGATGAGTGGTGCCTCCAAAATGAACATGTATTGCCAATACCAGCGGTGTTTGTCATGAACCTGAAGTGTCAGGTAATGGTGGGGTGAACTCAGGATCTGGGCGTCCTCGCTGTAGGTGTTTCCCTAATGAGGGGTGATCTTGAGGGTCCAGAGGCCCCTCATTTAGGAGGGGGTACTCTCATGATCTGAGAGTTTTAAATTGCACTGGGTGAACTTTTTTTACTTTGGAAAGTTCCAAGGTGTCTTGACTGTCCCCGGTGGTGGTTAGTGGTATTGCACTTTAGGTTTTTGTGCACTTAATTATGGATCAGGTGTGACACCCTATAAAGGTGTGCTAGGGGTTTGCAATCACTGCCTGTGATATTGTGAGATTGTGTTCACTTTGAGTTGGAGAGCCTGGTGGAAGGATGGAGCTGAAGAGGAGTCCTGCGCAGCTCAGCCAGGGGGGAAGAGTGTCAGCGATGGTGTCTGGACGAAGGGCTGGCATGGCGTGGTGGGGTCGCAGTGATGGAGTCAGCGGGAAGTGTCTGCATGGTCTGGTGGAGTGGCTACTATGGAGAGTGGCACTCACCATGTGTGACTTGGCCGCTGAGCTGGACTCAAGCATGCTTGACTTCGTGACAGAGGCTGAACTCATCCTTGGGACTCTGTTGCTGAGCAGCTGCAACTGGTGGTGGTCTCTGCTCCAAGGCTGCACTAAGGTGAAGGATCCTGTTATGGTGATGGATCCGGGTGGAGGAGAAGATGCACACAGGTGGTGGGCTCTGTTGCTGGGAGCGTGCGCAACAGAGCAAAGCTAAGTGGTGTTTCCCCTGTATTGTCTCTTTCCTCATGTGTGTTATTAGTGCAGTGGTGGGATTAGTCTCCGCACCGACCCATCCCCTAGTGAGGGTTTAGGGTCAGGGTGAGCAAGGGCGTTAAGGTACGCCTGCAGCGACAGGTGTGGAGCCTGTATAGGGAATGTAAGGAGTGCAGGGACACTGGCTCAGGGGAGCTTAGGAGGTCTCCACGTTCCCCATTCCCTATCGCAGGGCCCACCATTGTTAAAGTTTCCCAGGTTCCCCCTTTATTATTTGATTATTGTATAACGTGTAATACCTAAATTCGCCAGGTGGAGGCGGCGTATCCACCTGCACGTTATTTAAATGCGCCCCACTGGAGGCGGTGTATCCAGGGTCACGTGTGTTATGGGTCCGCCTTGCGGTATCATCTGCGTCCTGACACACGTGACCATGACACATAGCCTCACAGAGCTTATACAGACGTAATGATGCTATGTGGTCAGTCAATCACAGTAATGCCACAACAATATGGCTATGGCATTACAGTGTCTGTCAGTCAATCCCCACATGTTTATTGGCTGTCTAAATAGTGTCAAACATACGGGGCAGGGACTCAAGCTCCTGCTCAATCTTTCAAAAAATACTCGCCAATTAAAGAGAATCTCGAGCACACTGATGCTAGAGCCAGTTACGAGTCATGATGAGCACGCTCGCTAATCACGAAATGTAATACTGCAAACATTTTTTCAGTAATTAAATTTTATACAGCATTTCTATTGCTCCAGTTGTGCATTAAAACAAAGAAAAACTTGGTTGGTTAGAAATAGCATCATTATATTGATACTGCAGTGTAATAAGTCCATCAAAGGTGGGCTAATTTTTCTGCGATAGTAATATTGCTATTCTTTTTTCAGCTCCAGCTGTACATCAAAACCTAAGAAATGGTTGGTTAGAAATAGCAGGGCACAGGGGGAGGGGCAGGAAGAGGCAGTGGGGTGGTCAGAAACACAAAGAGGGCAACTGTAACAAACAACACTAACACCAACACGAGAGAAGTTGCCAAGCCAAGAGATAGGTGTTCCCAAGTTTGGTCCTTTTTAAAGACAGTCCAGCTATCCCAAAAAAGACCATTTGCAACATCTTCCATGCCAGCATCAGATGGGGCAGCACAATTACCAGCCTGACCACTAATAGCATGCTCAGGCCAAGCAAAGCACCCAAGTATTTGGGCCAAACTCCAGGATCCAGAAACAGTCTCTGCAGGTGACACCACTGCCTCTTCCCCTTTTCTACATGAACACCAATCCCCTGTCTGTGATGTGGGTGAAAATGCCTCCAGCTCTGCAACTGTCCTTGCACACTTGCAACCATCGTCAGTGTCCATGTCCTTGTCCCAGCACTGCGTTTAGTTGTCCCTACCACAGTACTTGCAAAATAATCGTAAATAAGCAGCCACCCACAGGCCACAATACTAAACAGCAATATTTCCAGACTGCTTGCCCTGGAAATGTTGCCATTTAGGCTTGTGGAGCCATAAGCTTTCAGCAAACTCTTTGCGGTAGCCATCTCTTGGCACTCGATCACCGTGACCAACGCTGTTACTGGAAAAGTCCATTTAACAACAGAAATTTGCACAAGTGCTGATGGCACACTGAGGGAACATTGTGGAAGCCGGGACCCAGTCGGACCCTTTGACGGAACACGTGCTATCGACACCGAGGTTTGTGGGCCCTGGTTCAATTAGGGTTGCTCCAACTTTTTATAGAAGTTCCTGCACCTCCTCCTACTCATCTCCCTCCATCTCAGAAAGATCATCATCAGTCGCAAGCTGGAAGCACTGCAGCACTGCCTCGGCCAAGCAGCAACAAGCTCTGCTGAAGCTAATCTGCTTGGGTGACAAACCGCACACCACCACGGACTTATTAAAAGGTGTAACAGACCAAACTAATCTGTGTATATCGCACACCTACCATGCCTGGCCCAAGTGCTCAAATTAGTGGTTCAGCGGCTTCTAAAAATTTACCCAGATCTGCCTGAGGTATTTGTGAAAGTACACCATGTGAATGCCCTTTCCCGCAAGTTAGCTTCAGGTGTTTCTGCTCTGTCAGTTCTGCAGCAGCATTTGAAACTTCCAGCTCACCAATTGTTGTGCGATGTCACCACGTGTTGGAACTCAACATTTCATATTTTGGAAAGGCTTTGTGAGAAGCAGAGGGCAGTAGTTTAATACCAGCTATAACATGTATGTTGGTATTCCGTCCAGCCTCTGCACATCATGCTGATGAGTGGCCATGGATATTTGACATCTGTGTGGTTCTCTGAAACTTTGAGGACTCAACCAAGATGTTCAGCGGTGCTGATGCCATAATAAAAGTTACCGTCCAGATTCTCTGTCTATTGAAATATTCGATGCTCACAATTAAAGAGGCTTTGCAGGCGTAACAAGTTGAGATAGTGCAAGAAACTATACTGGGTGATACTACACAGCACTGCCTCATCTTATCATCTCAACGCAGATTGGGTGATAATGAGGAGAAGGAACAGGAGCTGGTTACCTGCGACGGTATTACCCACACCACCTTCATCCCGTCTGTTCAGCATGGATGGCCTGAGGATGAGGAGGAAGAGGAGAAGGACAACATGGACAGTCATCCTCTTGGTAGGGACAGGAATGTCTTGGCTGTTGGCAGTATGGCACACATGGCTGAGTTTACGTTCTGCTGCCTTTCCCATGAAAATTATGTTGTTCACATTTTTGCCAACATTCATTACTGGTTGGTCACCTTTCTCGACTAACGCTAGGCCAAAGTTACAAGGAATGCTTTAAATCTCTCCTTGCCAGGGCAGAGAGGACTAATAAAATGGTACAGTACCAGAAGGCCCTGAAGAATTATGAAAAAATTCCCATCTGACAATGCTGGCTGCAGAGGTCACAGTTCCTTGCATAACCAAGGAGTAGAGACAAGGGAGACCTACACCATCTGCAGCAGAGGCAAGGAACACTATCAAAGGTCTGGGACAGTTTTTTCAGACCCTCCCATTACCCAAGTCCTGATGCATGGGATACTCTGACAAGGAGGGAAAAGTTTTGGAAGATGCGGAAGGAGTACCTTGCCAACCGTACCAGCATCCTTCATGCTTTCTCTGTGCCTTACAACTATTGGCTATCCAAGCTAGACACATGGCATGAGCTGTCCCTCTACACCTTGGAGGTCCTGTCCTGCTTTGCAGCTAGTGTTTTGTAAAGCGGGTTTAAAGTGCTGCCGGGGGTATGAAAACCGAGGTGCATCCAACTGTCAACTGAAAATGCTGACTAGCTGACTTGTCAAAATGAACAGGGGCTGGATTGGGCCAGACTTCCCTACACCACTGGATGACAGCAGTGAAACATAAACTGAAATCCAGTGTTTTTTTTCTGGTCTATTCCCATGCACGCCTTTCCACCAAAACAGGATTTCATCTTTTTTGTGTCATCCTCATCCTCCTTCATTACCATTTCAGTAGGGTGATCATGCTACCCTCACTATACATTTTTTAAGGTTGTTTATGCCCACATTGACAATTTTTAGAGGTCTACCTCAAACATTCTTTGATATATATGTATACCCCCCAGTGGAAAATCGTTTTCAGCCAATGCCAAATTTTCTGAGGCCCTCTACTACATCTCTTCAAAGGGGTGTTGGAGTGCCTACTTCTAATTTTTGGCATCATTTGCACTTTTCCAGTGTAGGAGACCCACTACTTAGTAATGAAAACAAATGCTTTTTTGAGGCTTCACCTTATAGATGAGGGAACATTTTTGGAAACCAAAAAAGCCAGTTGGTTCTATTAGTTAAATATGACCAGTGCCTTGTGGTGGGCTATCAGGTCATCATCACAAAGGGAGTTCTCACACAGAATACAGGATTTTGCAGTTGCGGCAGGAGAGTTTGTAAAGTAAGTACAGAAGATCCTATCATATCAGGCTGAGGAGATGCAAAATGCTTCTCTATATTCCCAGCAGGGTTGATGAAATAACATTCCTTGATGCTGCTACATTAAACCAATCGCTTTTTTCAGGGCTAATTCAAGTAGATTCTATTCTGTTATAATAACACCGCTCATGTCTGTACTTGATAAACAGTGAGGTTTAGGGATAGTGTATTACGGGCATCTAGTCAGGAATTTTTGCCTTATAAATTATAATCCTTGCTACTGCTTTTTCCCATGCACCCATTGACCGATTCACATCTTTTATGGGGATCTGTACTCTGAAATTCATCAAAGCTGGCAGTAGTGCTTGTGCTCCACCAGAGTTAGTTGCTGTTACGTACAAGAAAAAATCTTTTCAAGGCCGGTTTAAATCCCTTCTGTAATCTACAATAATACAGCATTTATGTGAAATTCATCTGGCTTTAGGTATAGAGTATAAGAGGCATCTAGTCATGGATAATTCCCTCATAAATTCTGAGCCTTGATGCTGCTTCCTTCCTTGGATTCATTGACCGATTTGTTTTTTATGGTAATCTGTACTCAGGAATTCATCAAAGCTAGCTGTGTTAATTGCATTCCTCCAGAGATTGTTGCTGCCACATACAAGAAAATATTTTTTTTCAAGGCCAGTGGAAATCCTTTCTACATTCTACATTAGTACTGCTCTTCTCTGCAACTCGTATAGGTTGAGTTGTGGCAGAAGGTATAGTATATAACAGTCATCTAGTTAGGAGTAGTGATGAACGAGTATACTCATTGCTCGGGTTTTTCTGAGCATGGTCGGGTGTCCTCCGAGTATTTTGGTGTGCTCGGAGATTTTGTTTTTTGTTGCCTCAGCTGCATGATTTGCGGCTGCTGGACAGCCTGAATACATGTGGGAATTCCCTAACAAACAGGCATTCCTCACATGTATTCAGGCTGTTCAGCAACCGCAAATAATTCAGCTGCGTTGACAGAAACTAAATCTCCGAGCATGCCAAAAGACTCAGAAATCACCCAAACATGCTCGGAAAAACCCGAGCAACGAGTATACTCGCGTATCACTAGTCAGGAGTTATTGTCTTCTAAATCCTAAGCTTTGCTGCTGCTTTTTTCCATGCACTTATTGACCAATTTTTTTACAATGATCTGTACTCAGAAATTCCTCAAAGCAGGTAAAATTAGCTGATTTAATGCGTCCATTCACACTTTCTCTGCAGAATCGGTATGCAAGAGGTAATAGTGGCTGACTTTTCGCTATTGGAGCTGGAATTAGCACTGAACTCTCCAGTGCTTATTTTCCATATATTTCTGGGTGCTTCTTGAAGTATGTTTGGGGTCATTGTCCTCCTGGAATACATACCCCTGACCTAGGATGCAAACCCACCTTTCTGACCATGGGCAATACATTGCAACCCAAACTCCTTAGATAATCTTTACATTTTATGATACCTTGCACACAGTCAAGGCACCCAGGGCCAGAGGTAGCAAAACAAACCTAAAATATCTTTGAACCTCCTCTATATTTGACTGCAACTACTGTCTTCTTTTATTTGTAGACCTCATTCCATTCACAGTAAACAGTAAAATGATGTGCTTTGCCGAAAAACTCTATCTTAGTCTTATCCACAAGACTCCTGCTGGACCACTAAAAATAATGGTGCCACCTGATGGCTTTTGATAAATTGTGAGGGATGCCTGCTGTTCCTCCAAGTTTCAATCTTTACCGTATTAATACAAAAAATTTGGCCACCTCAGATGGATAAATTTTACTGCAGTAGCAATATACAGATGTGCAAAGCTTAGGCATCTGCTGGCCATCCAAAAATGCTTTGTGAGGGCTGGCTGTTGGCCCAATAAAATTAGAGTGAGGGCTGTCTAATGGCCTCTGACAATAGTGAGGGTCACCTGCTGGCCTTCTGACAACAGAAAGGGTCACCTGGTGCAACTCTACAATTAGTGATGGCCGCTCGTTGGACAGTTCCTTTCTAAACCAGATACTAGTATGTGTCTTGTTCTTGATTGTCTCCATCCTGAGTTCCTGATTGGATCAACCCTGTTATCTCCTGATTGAACACCCTGCTTAAACCTGGCACTGCACTTCCTTCCTTGCAAGATTATTAAGCTCCCAGCCTTTAGTCTAGCTTCTTTCTACCTGCTGCTTATCCTCAAGATTCTACTGCTGCACTGAGTACCAACCACTGGCTATTTCCCGACTACAACACCTGCTTATGCTCCCGACTACACTGCTGCATCGAGTACGGACATCTGGAAATTTCCTGACTACCATACCTGCTTATCCTCAGAACTATACTGCTGCACTGTGTACCGACCTCTGGCTATTTCCTGACTATGATACCTGCTTATCCTCCTAACTATACTGTTGCACTGTGTACTGACCTGTGGCTCTTTTCTGAAAGCGCTACCTACTGATGCTGCCGCTAGTGGTTGGAATATCACTACTCCAACTCAGGTCAGTTCATAACAGAATAATGTCGCACACAAAATGAAGTCTGTTGTAGCCTAAGTGAGGCAACAAGTTACTGAACTTCAGAATTTTCGTGCCACATATCAAGAAAAAATGTCTACGTTGCAAACACAGGTGTTCAGTCACCAAAAGTAAATTATTGAGTTACAGAGGCAACTTCTTGATTTGTGCAACCCAGTCCTGGAATCAAATGCACGCATGTCGCTGCCTGCAAAGTTCACTGGGGATCATTATCTTTATCGTGGATTCCATAATCAATTACACTGGCGCCCGCACAGGTGAATCCTCACAACATGCTGTGTGATGTGAAGATTCACAAGTGTGCAGTCACAGTCAGTGACGGCATACTAGTAGTTTAAGACTGAGCAACACTTTTAATATCAGTACTAGTAACTAGAAAAGGTACCTGAGAAGTAATGTGTGCTTTCAGTAATGTACTGCTAGTAGGGTTTTTCTCAAAGGATTTAGAAAGTATAATTTTAAAAGACGTTGGTCTTAACATGCATGAAAAGGGACTATCTGTTTTTTTTAAACAAAAAATCATGTTCAAATACCATAGAGGCCCCCAATTAGAACTGATGATCAACTATAGGCTAAGTTCACACTGGGCTTTTTTTTCAGAAATCTCCTGTACACTTGTTTTTCTTGCAATCGGGATTTTGTGCTTTGCATGTTGTTTTGCACAAATATCACTTCTTTCAGCGTTGTTTCAGCGTTTTTCACCCATTGAAATGAATGGGCGGTGAAAAAATGATGAAAAAAATGCACCAAAGATGCAGGTATCAAATTTTGCTTCCAATCTGCTGAATTTGCCACATCTTGCTGTCTATGTACAGCCCGTTGATCCAACTCCCTAGTGTAAAGTTAATACAAAAATATGTATTTTTCAATCATTCAAAAATGTCATTTTAATTTCCAATTATCACATAATTGGGCAAGAATGAAATACTGTAGTATACTGTATAATGCATATTTAAATGTTTCTGATGTTTTGAAAATAGTTAAGGTTCTATATCTTTCTCTTTGCAAAGTTGAAGCTTTGTACAAAATCCTTTTAATTCAAGCAACAATCTCTGTCAACTTCTTATGATTGAGTTTCTTTTCATTTATGATTAAAAAGTCATAATTATCATTCTGCCCAAGAGGTTTTTTTTATACCATAACAGAAATATTCTTTCTTCTTTGATGTTGGAAGAAGGCAAATATATCTGTGACTATCCTATCTCTGACAAGATAGCAATCTCTATTGCTTCTTAAATAAAATCTTAACTATTTTCTAGGGAAATTGTCTAGCCGTCTTGAGTAACAAATGCAAATATTCAGTTCTATGCCACTTTATATTTGTGTAAATCTAGTTAAGTTTTGACCTTTTTAGCAGCTAAGAAAAAAATGTTTTGGGGAAAAAGTGTTTCCTCTTTTAAAATAATTTGGAATGGTATCTTTGAATACAAATTGGGTAAAAGTTATCTGTTTTCCATAAATACATATATATAGCGGTGTTTATTCATCTGAAACATGCACTTGCTTTGCATACTCAGAGTGTAGAGTGTTTATTACAGAATCATAGTTGCAAAGCACAGGGATAACAGATCACTTAGCACAGATTGAAATTTACAGCTGCTTCCAGTAGAGATTATAAATTTAAAACAGCTTATTTGATCTTCTCTATTCAATCGTATTACAGAAGAAGTAAAGAAAAGTTCATGCAGAATTTAGAAATATAGCAAAAAATTCTAGTCTGCTGAATGTGTAGTTTTTCTTTATCATAATGTCATATGAAGATGCTATAGGCAGGCACAAATTGTTTTTACAGCCCTGCAGATAACCCAACATGTTGATCCAGAAGATGGCATAAACCCCATTAAGCAGGCATTTATAGTCACAAATTTTGGGAAAAAATCCTTCTCAACTCCTCATACGCCAATCAGACTAGTCTCTCGGCTCAACACCCCATCATAGAATCAAGTGCCCATAACTAGCGGTAAGCGAACCTATCAAGGTTCGGTTCGAATTTTGGCTTTTTATGGCCGCTCTAGCCTTGCAGGCCTGTCAGTTATACTTTTGCCCTCGGCTGAGTTAAGTTACCCCTGTGCATTTGTGGGCCTGTGCCTTGTGCCTGCGTTTGAGTGTGTATCCCGTTTTGGACCCGGCCTGTCCATCACGTTGCTCTTGTCCTTTGTCTTGGTACTCTCTCTGACTCTCTCGGTATTGACTCTGGCTTGTTCCCTGGTTATCCTTCTGTCTATCCCTTTGGTATTAGTATTGGCTCTCCCGGTTCTCTGACAAACGCTTTCGCCTGATTAATCTTCTGTCTTTGTGCTTGTCGGCACTCCTTACCCCACCTAGCAGGGTCTCCATGTTTGGCCCCACCTCCTGTGGTCATGTGCCGCAGGTCCTGTAAGTCAGCGGTTGAGCTGCTCTTGCTTCCCCATGCACAGCTACGCTCCCATCCACTGCTTGACACAGGACATGCACTGACCTGGATGAGTTGGATGCTGCACCCGTGATACCGCCTACCCAACCTGCTCTGCTTTGTGCAGGACTCATGTCCGCAACTTGACAGGTCAGTCATGGGCTCCTGACAGATGTGACACTAAAAGAGATGAGACTCCATGAGTTGTCCCAAGCCGAAGGTGTAGATGGAGAAGAGCAAGAGTCCTAAAACTGAACCTTGTGGGACACCGATGGATAGGGGTGAGATGCGGAGGTGGTGTGCTAGTGGGAGACACTGAGTGTTATGCCTGAGGAGATCCAAGATTAGGTCTAATCTGTGTTGCCAAGAGATGAGAGAATCTGTAGTAAGAGGGAATGGTCCACTGTGTCAAAGGCAGATGACAGGTCTTCCAGGAGGAGGACAAACTAGTGTCTCTTAGATCTATCAGATAGTAGTTTGTTGGTGACTTTAGTCAGGACAGTTTCAGTGGAATGATACTGTCAGAAACCAGATTGCAAGCAGTCAAAGAGGGTGCAGCAGAAGAGGTGGGAGGACACTCCAAAATGGATGTGTTGTTCCACAAGTTTTGAGGCATAGGGGAGAAGTTATATGGGGCAATAGCTGTACACAAAGGATGAGTAAAGGGAGGACTTTTTGAAGATGGATGTGATCGGTATGTTTGAAGTATGAGGGGAAGACAACAGTTGCTAGTGACAGGTTGTAGAGGTTGGCTAGGTTTGGAATGAAGACTGTGGTAAGGTTTGGAATGAGGTGGGGCAGGATTGGGTTACGTTCATAGGTGGTAAGAAGTGAGTTGGAGAGTAAAGAGGAAAATTGATCTTCTGTGATGTTGGAGATGTTGGTTTTGAAGGAGGAGAGTTGAGTTTTTATGAGGACTTTAGACAAAAGCATAAGGCTAAGGCTTAGGGGACTTTAGGGAAAGGTTTTGCCTTATGTTGTCAATCTTCTGCTTGAAGAATGAGGCAAAGTCTTCAGCTGAGATGAGTAGAGAGGAAGGGGGAACTGGGGGATGGAGAAGAGAATTGAAAGTACTGATTAGCAGTTTAGGGTTGTGAGAGAGGGATAATATGAGAGAAGAGAAGTAGGTTTGTTTTGCTGCAGTGAGCAATTGTGCATCATTTTGACAACTTCTGTTACTGGATTAGCTACTCTACTTCTATTCCATGGTCATCAGAGGTATGTTCCAAAGATTCACAGACTCAAGCTCAGGAAAGCATCTGCTCAGATGGTCAAATTTTTTTTCAGTTTGATTTGGTGCCCGGATAAATTAGGGTCTCAGCAGAATACAGACCCTTGTCATCAGACATTAAACCCTGGGGGTTCAGGTGAGTCTGATGAGACTCAGGTACCTGAGGCGCATGCGTACTGTACTGTGCTGTCAGGGTAGGAAGAGGAGGAGGGTGGTTCTCAGGGCAAGGAGTGGGAGAAGAGAGAGGATGATAATGAGGTTGTAAATTCTACTTAGTGTAAACCCAGAGGCACTCAGCTAAGTAGCTCATCAGAGAAGATGGAGGAAGATGAGTAGGTTACCTTGCGGTTCCCCACAAAGACACTGAGTGATGCAGCAATGACAAGCACGGCATCCTCAGCCACAACTCTGGCTGTAGCGAGTAGTGGTCGCGGGTCTGCAGTTCAGATGGAGCGGCAAGAGTTGGCTTGCCTGGCCCTTTTTGAGTCCACAATGGATGACCCAACTCAAGTTATCAGCCAAATTTGTAAAAAATGACTGACTAAAGAAAAAAATCCAATACATTTACTCTTACATGAATGAACCGGCACATGGGCGATCGACATACATTAGTCTGGGAATCTCACTGCCCTAAAATGCAGACTATCAGACCTGGCCAAACACCAGCTGCCCCATCAACCACATCTGCTGCTTCTTTCTTCGCTGTCAAAGTGGCAAGTGTTATCGCACATGTCTCTATTCTCAGAACCTCCACTTGCTTACCCGCTACAGTCATGGTGAGTGAGAGCCTGTAAGCTGTTATGGTAGTAGATATACTGCTGTTTTTGACCCATCTCAGGCACTGAGCACATCACATCTTTCTCAATACACCATAACATCGCGCCTGCACCTCAAAGCAAAGTAGTGTGTCATGTTCACTCTACTCCACCCTAGGTCATCATAGCAGCAAGACCTGATATGCACAGTTGTAGTAACACAAAACATTGTTTCCTCCTACACATGGCAAAGCTAAGAGCTTGGACTTCACCATCTCCAATGTACTACTACTAATAATCTTTATTTACATAGTGCAAACATATTCCGCAGCATGTTACAAGACATCAGTTTATATAAAATAGTCATAAGTTACAAAGTTAACGATAATCCAATAACTAAAGCAAAAATTAGGATCACCCTGCTCATAAGAATTTACAATTTACAAGGAGGTGGGGGTGACACTAAGTACAGGTTCTTATTTACAATGATGGTCCAGCCATCTTTAGGAAATGGGGGTAGATAGAGGCTGGCATAATGTAGTCACTAGTAGAGTTGAGCGAAACGGGTCGAAAAATTTCAAAAGTCGCCGACTTTAGGCAAAGTCGGGATTCATGAAACGAAACCCGACCCTAGGATGAGGTCGGCCACGAGGTCGGCGACTTACGCGCCAAAGTCGCGTTTCAAAAGTTTGTTTTGCGCTCTTTTTCAGCCAATCAGGATCCACGGACACTGTGGGCAATGTGATGACATAGGCACGGGTCACCACCATCTTTCAGAAGGGCATGCAAGTGATTGGCTTGCTTTGGTGGGCGTCACAGGGGGTATAAAAGGGCGTGCACGCCGACCGCCATCTTACTTCTGACGATCTTAGCATAGGGAGAGGTTGCTGCTGATTCTGTAGGGAGAGTGTTAGGCAGGGAAGAAGAAAAAAAAACTGCTTCTGCTGCTAGCGATTGTGCCTGTACAACACACCAGTCACTGTGTGTGCAGTGCAAGGGGAGGCTATATTGTGGTGTATCAGTGGTGTTGGTTGTTGGGCTGCCTTCTAAGGCTTCCTGACAGCTGCATTGCTGTTTACCCACTGCTCTGCAAACTGCTTTTTTAAAAGCAATCCCAATTTTTTTTTTTTGTCCTGCTGAGTTACTGAGCTGCAAACTGCTTTTTTAAAAGCAATCCCAATTTTTTTTTTTTGTCCTGCTGAGGTACTGAGCGTGCATTTTTTCACACCATACAGCTGTGTACGCTCCTCACACAGTACCATGTAACGGCTGTTATCACAGCCACAGTGAAGCTATCTGTGTCACTCTGTGAGAATAAGTCGAGGACATGTTCCGTTCTTACAGACCTGCACTCTAGGGAGATTCCTACTCTGTCCAATTCTACATACACCTTGTAGTTTGTGATACACTAGCCAATTTCTGTCTGTGACATAGCGCTGTTATATTCAGTGGGCCTCACACAATCCAAAAGTGTCCAGTGTCCACAAGTGTCTGCAGAAATTCAAAATCTCCCTTATCCTCTAGTCACTTTGGTCACAGCTGTGCCATCGAGCCTGTGACATAGCGCTCAGATATTCAGTGGGCCTCACACAATCCAAAAGTGTCCAGTGTCCACTAGTGTGAGCAGAAATTCAAAATCTCACTTATCCTCTAGTCACTTTGGTCACAGCTGTGCCATCGAGCCTGTGACATAGCGCTCAGATATTCAGTGGGCCTCACACAATCCAAAAGTGTCCAGTGTCCACAAGTGTCTGCAGAAATTCAAAATCTCACTTATCCTCTAGTCACTTTGGTCACAGCTGTGCCATGGAGCCTGTGACATAGCGCTCAGATATTCAGTGGGCCTCACACAATCCAAAAGTGTCCAGTGTCCACAAGTGTCTGCAGAAATTCAAAATCTCACTTATCCTCTAGTCACTTTGGTCACAGCTGTGCCATCGAGCCTGTGACATAGCGCTCAGATATTCAGTGGGCCTCACACAATTCAAAAGTGTCCAGTGTCCACTAGTGTGAGCAGAAATTCAAAATCTCACTTATCCTCTAGTCACTTTGGTCACAGCTGTGCCATCGAGCCTGTGACATAGCGCTCAGATATTCAGTGGGCCTCACACAATCCAAAAGTGTCCAGTGTCCACAAATGTCTGCAGAAATTCAAAATCTCACTTATCCTCTAGTCACTTTGGTCACGGCTGTACCATCGAGCCTGTGACATAGCGCTCAGATATTCAGTGGGCCTCACACAATCCAAAAGTGTCCAGTGTCCACAAGTGTCTGCAGAAATTCAAAATCTCACTTATCCTCTAGTCACTTTGGTCACAGCTGTGCCATCGAGCCTGTGACATAGCACTCAGATATTCAGTGGGCCTCACACAATCCAAAAGTGTCCAGTGTCCACTAGTGTGAGCAGAAATTCAAAATCTCACTTATACTCTAGTCACTTTGGTCACAGTTGTGCCATCGAGCCTGTGACATAGCGCTCAGATATTCAGTGGGCCTCACACAATCCAAAAGTGTCCAGTGTCCACTAGTGTGAGCAGAAATTCAAAATCTCCCCTGTCCTATAGACACCTTGTACCTTGTTTTACATTACTATATAGTTTGTTGGATTTTGTCTACATTTCTACCAAAAATGAGGAAGGCTGGTGGAAGAGGCCGTGGAATTGGGCGGGGGTTGGCAGCTGGTAATGATGGTGTTGGTGGTGGATCTGATGGTAGTGGCAAGAGCAAAATAGGACCGAATGCAGGAGGTGTTTAGCCTGCGTCATCGTCTGGCTCCATAAGGCTTCGAAGGCTTAGTTTTCTAGGAGTTGGCAAACCGCTTTTAAAGCCAGAGCATCAGGAAAAAGTTTTGTCTTACATTGCTGACTCAGAGCTGGAGGCTATCGCCTCCTCTTCTTCAGTTGTAAAAAGTAAAAGCACTGAGTCGTCATTGGAGGCTAATGTTCATGAACCACACCTTTCCTTGTGTCCTTCACCCCAACCAAGATTGAAGGATGATGCAGGCCATACTACTGATTACTCCATGGAGCTTTTTTCACATACCATGCCTGGATTATCAAGTCAAATGGTGAATTAACCAGGCCAAGATAAATCTGACATGGAGTGCACTGATGCACAGCCGCTGATGGATGATTCTGCTGGTACATTCACTCAGAGCACTACATTGTCCTTGCAGTGTACAGAGCCAGATTCTGACCCTGATGAGACTCAGGTGCCCCTTCCCGCACACTATGCCACCATACACGGTGACACAGAGGAAGGTGCACATGATATTGAAGAGGAGGTGATGGATGACCCAGTTGTTGACCCAGATTGACATCCATTGGGGGAAGAGGGTGCTGCTTCCAATAGCTCAGATGAGGAGCATCCACAGCAGACATCGACATCGCAACAGCTGTTATCTGGCAGGCCCGGAGCACTCCAAAGACAGGTTCCAAAAATCAAAAGAGTTGCTGGACAGCTTGTCCAGAGGGTCAAAAGATCAGAACGTGCTAGGCCGCAAAATGTCTGCCAAAGTAGGAAGAGTGAAGTGTGGCACTTTTTTGAACAAAATCCTCATGACCAGGCCAAGGTTATCTGTAAGAAGTGCGCAAAGACCTTTAGCCGAGGGAAAAATCTGAAAAATTTGAATACCAGTTGCATGCTTAGACATTTAATCACCATGCACTTGCAAGCGTGGACACAACATCAAACCTCAAGTGCCACATGTGCAACTGATCACAACGAAGGTAATCAGCAACGCTACATTGTTTCCCCCACTGTAAGCCCACCGGTTAGCACAGCAGCAAATGTTGAGGTGTCGTTGCAAGGCCACAGCAGTCAGGGAATCCCACTGTTATATCAACGAAAGACTGATTCTAGGCCATCAGAAAGAACACCAACTCCATCACCATCATCAACCCTCTCTCAGTCCGCCCTGTCCACCGCTACTTCCACCATATGCAGCTCTCAAGTCCAGCTCACCCTCCCAGACACTTTGAGTAGGTCAAGAAAGTACTCAGTCTCTCATCCGCGTACACTGGGTTTGAACGCCCACATTGACAAACTAATCTCGTTTGAGATGATGCCCTTTCGGTTGGTTTAAAGCGCAGCTTTCCGCGAACTCATGGCCTATGCAGTACCACGCTATGACCTACCCAGTCACCACTTCTTCTCTCGCAAAGCCATCCCAGCCCTCCACCATCATGTGAAAGACCACATTGTCCATGCACTCAAGCAGTCAGTGAGCGGAAAGGTGCACCTCACAACTGATGAATGGTCCAGTCGGCATGGCCAGGGCCGTTACGTGTCCATCACTGCGCACTGGGTTAATGTGTGGATGCAGGGTCCACAGGGGACAGCGGTGGTGGGACAGTGCTGCTAGCCCACGGTATAGGAAACAGTTGGCTGTAGGCGTTCGACCCTCCTCCTCCTCCTCCTCCAGAAGCGAAAGCTCGTCCACAGAGCGCAGTCGTACGAGCACTCCATCTGCAGCTGCCACTGTTGCACACGAGGTGTCCCCCTATCAAGCATCTAGTGGAAAGCGTCAGCAGGCTGTGTTGCAGATGATGTGTTTGGGCGACAGACACACCGCCGAGGTGCTGGCCGAGTACTTGAAGCGACAAACTGAGTCATGGCTGGGCAGTGTACATCTTGAGGCAGGCAAGGTAGTTAGTGATAAAACTCAGCCACATACCTTGCTTGGCTCACACCTTGAACCTGGTGGTGCAGTGCTTCCTCAAAAATTATCCGGAGTTAACAGCCCTGCTCCAGAAGGTGCGAAGACTTTGCGCGCACATCCGCCGGTCGCCTGTACACTCCGTTCGTATGCAGAAGCTGCAGCGATTTCTCCACCTTCCCAACCACCGCCTCATTATCGACATTGCAACAAGGTGGAACTCCACCCTGCACATGGTGGAGCGGCTGTGCGAGCAGAGGCAGGCCATAATGCATTTGTGGGAGGATACAAGGCCAGGCACTTTGAGAGCAGACATGGAGTTGACAGGTGTGCAGTGGTCAAAGCTGAAAGACCTCTGTAAAGTCCTTCAGTGTTTTGAGGAATGCACACGGCTGGTAAGCGCAGACAACGCCATCCTAAGCATGAGCATCCCACTTATGCGTCTGCTCATGCAAACTTTGATGCACCTTAAGGAGCAGGCTTCTGCAGCCAATGTTGATGAGGAGGAAGAGGAGGAGGGAATCCTTGATGACATTCAGCCATTGTCGGCTCAGGGACCTCTCCTGGACGAGGTGGAGGAAGAAGAGGAGGAGGAGGATGATGGGGATGATTACTTAGGGGAGGAGGATGCATCTCGTGGGGCAAGTGAAAATGTTGGCATGGCAAGGTCTGGTACAGGGTTTGTGTGTGACTGGAGGGATGTGGATTTGCCTGAAAGTGCTCCTCCAACCAGCACTCGCAGTGCATCATTGACACCGGGAACATTGGCCCACATGTCAGATTATGCCTTGCAGATCCTAAAAAGGGACCCCCGCATTGCCAAAATGATGAACGATGACGACTACTGGTTGGCCAGCATCCTGGATCCACGCTATAAAGGCAAATTACAAAACATCATGCCACAGGAGAACCTTGACCTAATATTGGCTAATAAACAAGCAACTCTGGTAAATCGGTTGCTTGAGGCATTCCCAGCACACAGCAGCAGTGATGGTTCTCACACGAGCCGTACGGGCCGTGGTCAGCTTGGCAGTGGTGTTCGTGGTGCACACAGCAGAAGTGGCGTTGGAGACAGGGGTTTCATGACAATGTTGTGGACTGATTTTTCAAGTACCGCTCACACAACTGGTAATACTGCATCGATGGAAAGTGACAGGAGACAGCAGTTGTCAACTATGGTTACAAACTACTTTTCCTCCCATATCCTCCCATATCGATGTTCTCCCACACAGGTCATTCCCCTTTGACTATTGGGCCGCTAAACTGGACGCCTGGCCTGAATTGGCACAATATGCCTTACAGGAGCTCGCTTGCCCAGCTGCAAGTGTGCTATCGGAAAGAGTCTTCAGTGCAGCTGGATCAATCCTGACAGAAAAAAGGACCCATCTGTCAACCCAAAATATGGATGATCTAACCTTCATTAAAATGAACCATGCATGGGTTTCCAAGGATTTTGTCCCACCTTCCCCTGATGACACATAGGGTGACAGAAAAATGGCTTGCTTTGGTCCACCTCTTCCTGGGACTTGACCTATTTCACCTTTTGCATCAGCTGAATGTCCAACATCAACATATGCCACTTTCTAAAACTCCCTAACTGTGCTGCCTCCCCCCCATGGCCGGGGTCACCACCTAGCGCACGACACCGTGCGAGTGCCGTTGCCCTGGACAGGTGGGTAGGCCGACTCTTGGGAGCGGGCACTGGCACAGGGTCCCTCATAGTGCAATCAAGTGTCTCTGACGGTGGTGGTGCACACCCGCCGTCAGACACACCGCCGTACTATGAGGGGCCCAGTGCCAGTACTGACGCCCACGAGTGGGCCCCCCTTGCTTGGGCAGGGCCCCAGCATTTGCAATCTTTACCTGTCCCTGCTCCTCCGCTGTGTAGTCTGGGCTGTCAAATCCATACTGTGCCTGACACCGTTTGAGCCTGCCTCCTGATGTATAGACATATATTTTGAATGTGTACGCTATCCATACATGTTATCTGGGGATACGGTACCCTTTCTCACCTTTGTGCAATCACGTGCAATCCATACTGGGCCTAACACCATCTGAGCCTGCCTCCTGATGTATAGACATATATTTTGAATGTGTACACTATCCATACATGTTATCTGGGGATACTGTACCCTTTCTCACCTTTGTGCAATCACGTGCAATCCATACTGGGTCTAACACCGTCTGAGCCTGCCTCCTGATGTATAGACATATATTTTGAATGTGTACGCTATCCATACATGTTATCTGGGGATACGGTACCCTTTCTAACCTTTGTGCAATCACGTGCAATCCATACTGGGCCTAACACCATCTGAGCCTGCCTCCTGATGTATAGACATATATTTTGAATGTGTACGCTATCCATACATGTTATCTGGGGATACGGTACCCTTTCTAACCTTTGTGCAATCACGTGCAATCAAAACTGGGCCTAACACCGTCTGAGCCTGCCTCCTGATGTATAGACATATATTTTGAATGTGTACGCTATCCATACATGTTATCTGGGGATACGGTACCCTTTCTCACCTTTGTGCAATCACGTGCAATCCATACTGGGCCTAACACCGTCTGAGCCTGCCTCCTGATGTATAGACATATATTTTGAATGTGTACGCTATCCATACATGTTATCTGGGGATACGGTACCCTTTCTAACCTTTGTGCAATCACATGCAATCCATACTGGGCCTAACAACGTCTGAGCCTGCCTCCTGATGTATAGACATATATTTTGAATGTGTACGCTATCCATACATGTTATCTGGGGATAAGGTACCCTTTCTCACCTTTGTGCAATCACGTGTAATCCATACTGGGCGTGAGAACGGCTGACGAGCTGTTAAGCAAGCTACAGCACCTGTGGTTTGCACACGTAAGTTTTTCATTTTTTCAGGAATGACGGTTAGGCCTAATTCCGGAACTGCGGTTGACCTGCACTTACTGGGAAATCATTGTTCGCGGGTAATAATTGTAATCAGTGATCCCCATCACTAATGTTGTTCAGCGGGTTATCTGCACCTGTAAGTGACAAACGCTGGCCTTTTCAGTGTAGCGCACATGCAGCCACGGACATGTAAGGGCATGACACACCAGTTATTGGCCAATCTCATGTGCCAGAGCCTCACGTGTCCCTCTAGTAAGCCGGACTCGGACCGCGGGGCATGACAGAGTCTGGTTCGTTAACGGAATTAAGCTTGCAATGTGTGCATCTGTTCTGTAGCTGGTATGGTTGAGGTTTCCCAGGTGGAGTCGAATTTAACCATAGGCTCCACTCCTGGTGGTGCCCTTCTGGACATTCCTTTAAGGTTCAGCTTTGCAACCATACTTCCCACGTAAAACAAACACTTTGCCTTCATGAACGCTGTTTGGAGGGTCATGACTCGTGGGAATAACGCCGCCCAATCAGTTAACCTGCTAGAGAGATCGTTCGTTGCTCCCAAGCATGACATCACACTCCCTAGGAAGAAGGTAATGCCACTGTGGCGACCGTACTCCTGGGGGCGACACAAGTGCACTGATGCCCAGCCACTGCTCGATGAATCTGCTGGTACATTGACCCAGACCACTACATTCCCCTCGCACGCTACACGGCCTGAATCTGACCCTGATGAAACTCAGGTTACCCTTCCCATATACAGTTCCATCTTACACGGTGACAAAGAGGAAGCTGCAGATGAAAGTGCAGGTTCGGCCCACCCGCCATCAGACACACCACCGTACTATCAGGGGCCCTGTGCCAGTGCCGTCGCCAACGAGTGGGCCCCCCCTGCTTGCTCAGGATCACAGCACTTGCAAAGTTGAAATACTGTGCAGTGAGATGGAAGATGGGGACGACGAGGAGTCCAGACAAGTACAGGGATTCCCTAGCGAGGAGACTTATTTGATTGTTTTCAATGTTGGGACAGCAATTTTTGGGGAGCACTATACTCTGGAGAATGATAGATGGGGCCCACCATACACTGGAACATTCCAAAGGTGGACATCAGACACTGGAGCAGCATTTACAGGGCCCATTATACACTAGAGCATTAGAAATGGGGCCCATTATGTTTGGAGCATTATTTGGGCCCATAAGACAGTGGAGCTTCATCCATGGGGACCAACATATACTGTAGCATTATGTGGAGCTCATCATATACTGTTTCAAACATTATATGGGACCAATGATTCTGTATGGAGAAATAGATGGGCCTCGTCATGAGATGTAAAAAGTGAAGTATTTTTCATTGTACTAAACCGCTATTTCTCTGCCGTATCGGAGCATGATGAGTTGTGGTATGTGTTAAAGGGGCGCTCTTTCGCCCAGGGCACATGAAAACCTGGAGCCAGGCCTCCCCCCCACAACTTTAGCCAAATAACCCCCATTTTTCAGTGCGTAACTTGTATTATTAAGTTAATTAAGGTTGACAAGCTTAAGTAAGAAGAATTGATGCTTTTGGCATTATAATGGGCACTGTTGGTGTGTTTCCTGTCCTCCTCTCACTGCCGACTTTTATTCCCCATTGACTTACATTGGGTTTCGTGTTTCGGGACGACCCCGACTTTTCCCTATAATCGGACGATCTTGCTCGATCCGACTTTTGGAAAAGTCGGGTTTCACGAAACGAAACTCGACCCTAAAAAACCAAAAGTCGCTCAACTCTAGTCACTAGAAAATATTTTCAGTGCTTTTATTGAATTATGTTCAGAGATGAAGAGAATGGGCTATATATATATATATATAAAAAGGATTTTGATTAGGGAACGTGATAGGTTGCCCTAAACAGATGTGTTTTTAGGGAGGGAATAAAACTGTGTAAGTTGTGGTTAGTCCCAATTTCTTGGGATAGAGACAAGAAAGACTAGAAGCAAGGAAAGACTAGAAGCAATGGGATGAAACTGAATGGGAGGAGACACAGATTAGATATTAGAAAAAACTTTTTGACAGAGTGATCAATGATTGGAACAGGCTGCCCAGAGAGGTGGTGAGTTCTCCTTCAATAGAAGTCTTCAAACAGAGGCTGGACAGACATCTGTCTGGGATGATTTAGCGAATCCTGCTTTTGAGCAGGGGGTTGGACCAGAATGCCCAGGAGGTCCCTTCCAACTCTACGATTCTATGATTCTTTGAAATCTGGGAGATTGAACAGAGCCAGACAAAGACCAAATCAAGGGTGTAACTGTCTGTCTGTGTGTGTCAGAGGTTGAAAGTTGTGAGAGGCCATGAGAAGTGAATAGAGATAGAACCTGAGATGCAGTTGGTAAGGTCGGGCTGTTTATGGGAATGCTAAAGTCTCCTAGGATAACGGCTGGTCTTTCTGAGAACATGACGTGCAGCAGCCAGGCAGAAACATGGTCAAGGAAGTGTGTGTGGAAAGCTTTGAGGATGGTATGTTGAGTAAATGCACTCAATACTTGGTCTAGGCTCCTTTTGCATCAATGCGGCATGACACTAGGCGATCAGCCTGTGGCACTGCTGAGGTGTTATGGAAACCCAGGTTGCTTTGATAGCAGCCTTCAGCTCCTCTGCACTGTTGGGTCTGGTGTCTCTCACCTTCCTCTTGACAATACCACTTAGATTCTCTATGTGGTTAAGGTCAGGCTAGTTTGCTGGCCAATCAAGCACAGTGATACTGCTGTTTCAGGAATTTGTACTTTTGACAGTGTGGACAGGTGCCAAGTCCTGCTGGAGAATGAAATGTCAGTCTCCAAAAAGCTTGTCAGCAGAGGGAAGCATGAAGTGCTCTAAAATTTCCTGGTAGATGGCTGCGCTGACTTTGGTCTTGGTAAAACACAGTGAACCTACACCAGCAGATGACATGGCTCCCGAAACAATCATTAATTGTGGATACTTCACACTAGACCTTGGAAATCAAGGTCCCAGAGTATGGAGCAAGAGTGGGGAGACAGACAATCCAAGCTGCTTGATATTTCAGTTTTTCTTTTTTAATAAATTTGAAAACATTTCTGCATTTCTGTTTTTTTTCAGTCAAGATGGGGTGCAAAGTGTACATTAATGTGAAAAAAATGAGCTTTTTTTAATTTACCGATGGCTGCAATGAAACAAAGAGTGAAAAATTTAAAGGGGTCTGAATTCTTTCTGTACCCACTGTACGTGCCTTGCACGGCCTTGACCTGGAGGTACAGCAATTTCTATGCCACTATCCCAGCCTGGATGCGCTGCTTCAGAGAGCACAGTCACTGTGTGCAATTTGTGGCATCCACACCCCACGTGTCATCGATTTGCATCACTACATAGGTCTTTCGGGCTACCAGTTAACCGGTTGATATGTGCTGTGCTAAAATGGTGGAATTCCACTCTGCATATGTTGCAGCGACTGTGGCAGCAGCAACCACCCCTGGGAAAAGTGTGACATTTTGCATAGTCTGGCCCAACGCAGTACGAACATGTAATAAGTTACATTTGTGGAGTGGGCACAGACAAAGGACCTCTGCACCCTTCTGCACAGTTTTGAAATGGCTACTAAGATGGTTAGCTCTGATGTTGCCATCATCACCATCGCTATTCTGGTCACCTAAATGCTGGTGCACACTTTGAATAGTCTGCAGGAAGCGGTGTTGTTGCCAGAGGATGAAGAGGAAGCAGAGGAGGATACGGAAAGGATAACAATATCTCTAAGTATTGGCCTGTTGTAACACAGGCGGGTGCCATAGGAGGGTGGACTACAGTGATTGTGGGGGGCTCCTGGTACCAGACAAACTGTTAGTAAAGGTGCAGTAACAAATGGAGGAGGTCGAGGAGTAAGAGGTCATGGGAGTGCAACAGTCAGGAGATGAAGAGGCTAATGATTCCCTCTCTGTTGTTCATGGTTGGCAGTAGGGGATTGAGGAAGTAATCCCCACAAAGGACAATATCTGCAAGGAGTTTGGAAGTTCTCCCTGTGGTTGCGTGGGTTTCTTCTGGGTACTCTGGTTTCCTCCAAAGAAATATGGATATGAAATTTAGATTTTGAGCCCCAATGGGGACAGTGCCAAAAATGTGTGTGAAGCGCTCTCTAACTAATGGCATTATAAAAGTGAGTAAAATAAATAAAATATAAAAAGCAATTTCTAGGAGTCGTTTTACACAGTTTTTAAGACCAGCCTGTGCACCAGCAGAACAGAGTACAAGTCTGCACGTAGTCAACAACTGGAGAAGATGGTGCAGGAGAATCTCGCGCTCAGTATCAATTACATCAGGTGAGGTTTGGACCCATTTGCATTTTGGCCTTCAAAAATGGAGTGGCCTGAGCTCGCCTGTCATGCCTTGGAGGTTTTGTCATGCCCAGCAGTCAGTCTTCAGCGCTGCTGGTGGTGTCCTGATGGATTAGAGCATCCAGCTGTCCCCTGAAAGTGTAGACGGCCTATCTTTTATCAAGATGAACAAGTCATGGATATCCAATGACTTTCACCCTAGTAGCAGACTGGGCAGACTAGGCAATGGTATTCTTTTTTAGTGCACTGCATTGATCTCACATTATTGCAGTCTGTCAAACCTTTGTCATGGCTTCTGTTCCTGCTGTTGCTGCTGCTACTGATATTACTAACAATTTTTTGAAATGTGGATACTCCAAGTTGGGTCTCCATCTGGTTGGTGGACTGTAGTGGAAGGGGTGCCAGGGCCCCATTATACTACATTATTTCTAATCTGGGGAAATTGATAATGTCTGTAGAGCACTGTGGAATTAATGGCACTATATACAGTGGGGCAAAAAAGTATTTAGTCAGTCAGCAATAGTGCAAGTTCCACCACTTAAAATGATGAGAGGCGTCTGTAATTTACATCATAGGTAGACCTCAACTATGGGAGACAAACTGAGAAAAAAAAATCCAGAAAATCACATTGTCTGTTTTTTTTTCATTTTATTTGCATATTATGGTGGAAAATAAGTATTTGGTCAGAAACAAGCAAACAAGATTTCTGGCTCTCACAGACCTGTAACTTCTTCTTTAAGAGTCTCCTCTTTCCTCCACTCATCACCTGTAGTAATGGCACCTGTTTAAACTTGTTATCAGTATAAAAAGACACCTGTGCACACCCTCAAACAGTCTGACTCCAAAGCCCACTATGGTGAAGACCAAAGAGCTGTCAAAGGACACCAGAAACAAAATTGTAGCCCTGCACCAGGCTGGGAAGACTGAATCTGCAATAGCCAACCAGCTTGGAGTGAAGAAATCAACTGTGGGAGCAATAATTAGAAAATGGAAGACATACAAGACCACTGCTAATCTCCCTCGATCTGGTGCTCCACGCAAAATCCCACCCCATGGGGTCAGAATGATCACAAGAACGGTGAGCAAAAATCCCAGAACCACGCGGGGGGACCTAGTGAATGAACTGCAGAGAGCTGGGACCAATGTAACAAGGCCTACCATAAGTAACACACTACGCCACCATGGACTCAGATCCTGCAGTGCCAGACGTGTCCCACTGCTTAAGCCTGTACATGTCCGGGCCCGTCTGAAGTTTGCTAGAGAGCATTTGGATGATCCAGAGGAGTTTTGGGAGAATGTCCTATGGTCTGATGAAACCAAACTGGAACTGTTTGGTAGAAACACAACTTGTCGTGTTTGGAGGAAAAAGAATACTGAGTTGCATCCATCAAACACCATACCTACTGTAAAGCATGGTGGTGGAAACATCATGCTTTGGGGCTGTTTCTCTGCAAAGGGGCCAGGATGACTGATCCGGGTACATGAAAGAATGAATGGGGCCATGTATCGTGAGATTTTGAGTGCAAACCTCCTTCCATCAGCAAGGGCATTGAAGATGAAACGTGGCTGGGTCTTTCAACATGACAATGATCCAAAGCACACCGCCAGGGCAACGAAGGAGTGGCTTCGTAAGAAGCATTTCAAGGTCCTGGAGTGGCCTAGCCAGTCTCCAGATCTCAACCCTATAGAAAACCTTTGGAGGGAGTTGAAAGTCCGTGTTGCCAAGCGAAAAGCCAAAAACATCACTGCTCTAGAGGAGATCTGCATGGAGGAATGGGCCAACATACCAACAACAGTGTGTGGCAACCTTGTGAAGACTTACAGAAAATGTTTGACCTCTGTCATTGCCAACAAAGGATATATCACAAAGTATTGAGATGAAAATTTGTTTCTGACCAAATACTTATTTTCCACCATAATATGCAAATAAAATGAAAAAAAAACAGACAATGTGATTTTCTGGATTTTTTTTTCTCAGTTTGTCTCCCATAGTTGAGGTCTACCTATGATGTAAATTACAGACGCCTCTCATCTTTTTAAGTGGTGGAACTTGCACTATTGCTGACTGACTAAATACTTTTTTGCCCCACTGTACGTGAGTAAAATAAAAAATAATTTGATGCCACTTTAGTGGTGTCTTTCCCTAATTTTTGGATATGTTTAGACTCCAAGTTGGGTCTCCTTTATGTGTGTTGCCTGAATTTGGCAGGGCTCTCAGACCACCAGGCCTACACCTGTCACTCATCCAAATGTTACTGATCAATGTTTAGGGTGGAAATACTGTTCCAAGCCCTGCCCTAGGGCCTGTCCCATGCTGAAATGTGGCCTGCTTTCTTGATCACACAATTAGCACATAGGATTTATATACTGAAATGTAGCCTGCTTCCTGGAGCACGCTATTAGTACAAACCATTTAGATTCAGAAATGTGTACTCCTGGCTGGAGAAAAACAATCAGCATGAAATATTTATATAATGAAATGTGGCCTTATTTCAGGACCACAGTAATAGCACAAATAACACTATGTAACACAAATTTTGTTCCTGGCTTCCCAGTGTAATATTTCATCTGCTTATGTTTAAAGACTATGGAAAAATGAATACATTCAGCACAAACTTTGATTTTATGACCACATGCCAGAAAAATTTTGTATTTATTGTACTGGGGCAATGGAAGAAGGAATGTCTGGATAAACGATTTGAGGTGCATTCTTGCCTGTGCGACGTTTGGCAGGATCCACCATGCAGAAGTAGCAGTTTTTTGAGTGGTCGGTCGGTTGCCGCCAAATTCGAGGGACAGCAAACTTCATGGCTCTCTTTTCGCTCCTGTACCAACCTGTAACATAGCAGATATAATCTAATATATAAAGCTCAATGTGGGTGTGTGTATGTCCGGGATTGGCATCTGCACCGTCGCAGCTACAGCCACAAAATTTGGCACAGTCACACGTCTGGACCCCGAGAGCATCATAGGCTATGTTGTGAGGCGAAATTTTAACCCCGCGCATTCCAATTCACCAAACAATTTTGCCCCTATCTACATAATGGGGAAAAAGTGAAAGGAAAAGTGTTGGAGGCAAATTGACAGATGCCAGATGTGAGCAAGGGGAACTTAAAGAATGAGAGCGATGGCGCCAAAGAGTATATACCGTACAGTTGCTAAGGTGGGGCCCTGACATGGGATAATCACCACACACGGGGATATGAACACACACACAAAATGCGCCACACACTACCACGTGCTTAAACACATAGACCACCCTCAGCACACATTTCACCACACATACACCAACCTCGCCACATAAAAGTTGAAACACAAAAGTAGCCACTCAAAACTCACCACGCTGTCCCAGAGCTGTTTAAAAGATGAAAAATGGGCTGTGATTGGTTGCTATTAGCAACAGTTTTCTTTGTAGACAGTTGCCGTAACTGAGGCCTATTATTCTTATCATTTCTATGGTGTTATCGTCCTTCTGTAAAGCTGGAAATAACACAATTTATTACCGTGCCAACGCAGACCACCCTCTGACACAGACTGCAGGGGGAGCCCAATATCACACAGGATAGGATTAGATACACAGCTCAATAGTCAGTATCACACAGGATAGGATTAGATACACAGCTCAGCAGTCAGTATCACACAGGAGAGGATTAGACACATGGCTCAGCAGGCAGTATCACACAGGATAGGCTTAGATACACAGCTCAGCAGTCAGTATCACACAGGATAGGATTAGATACACAGCTCAGCAGTCAGTATCACACAGGATAGGATTACATGCACGGTTTTTATGTGCAATATAATCATTATAATTTGATATAACTAACCACAGTTGGTTACTATGCCCAGGCAATGCCGGGCTCTTCAGCTAGTTAATTATATAAATTTAAAAGCATGACATTTTACACATTACTTAATACATATTTTACTATAGTGCATTGACATATGTGAAAATGTTGTCAACTGCAACTCCTTAAACTGTAATAGATCTAAATCAATGAAATTCTACAAAATAAAGCACTACCATCTAAACGAGCAGCATTTGTTCACCTTACCTTCAAAAGTTTTCTTGCAATATTCGCATGTGAAATGAGGTGCCCAGGACTTGTCTTAATCCCCGACAGGCATGCTGAAATATGCCTTGTAGGCCTCGTATAACATATGACATGCTTTCACGGAATACTTTCTTGCTCTTGTCCACACATGTAGCAAAATGCATCTGCTGGGCACAAACAACCTCTTGATGCCATCTAAAACAAATAATTACTCTTTAACTATGATTCTTTATTCTCTTACTCAGCAATAACATAAAACAAAATGTGCTTTTATACTTGTATGACTATTATTGAACAGTCCGAGAATGTTCTAGAAAGTTTTAAAAGTTTCTAGAAACTTCTAGCTAATTTTGTAAAATTATAGAAACTTCTGCACAATTCTAGCTGTTCAACAATATTCTAGAAGACTACTCAGTATTGAATACGAATAGAGAATTTTCCCAAAAGCAGTAAAATTTCAAAATTTCATTGTCCTGATCACAGAGGCAAAGTTTTTGTGGAACTACAACTATTCTCTGTTTGTTTTTTTGATTCTAAATAGTGGACTCCTGGACAGATCAAAAATATCAGCACAACATTTTTAAATACTGAAATATCCCTTGACTTCTGGAGCATGGTATTAGAACTAACAATTTAGATTTTCAAATGTTGACACTTGGATGGAGCAAAAATATGAGCACACAATTATTTAATACTGAAATATAACCTGCTTTCTGGAGTGCGGTATTACATCAAACAAACTAGATTCACAAATGTGGACTTCTCCTGACTCAAGCACAATATTAGCAGCACAAAAGAGTTAAATGCTGAAATGTGCCCTGGTATCAAACACAATGTGCCAAAACGATTGATGTGAGAACATCATGCGAGGAACCTGATTATAGTAAAAAAAAATTTGAATAGGCCACACAGGGATAGTTAGGTTAATGCGTTGAGGCGGTAGGCCAGTCTGAACAAATGCGTTTTTAGGGCACATTTAAAACTGTGGTGATTGGGGATTAATCGTATCAACCTCGGTAGTGCATTCCAAAGAATTGGTGCAGCATGTGAAAAGTCTTGGAGACGGGAGTAGGAGGTTCTGATTATTGAGGATGTTAACCTCAGGTTATTAGCAGAACGGAGGGCATGGGTAAGGTGGTAGGCTGAGACAAGGGGGAGATGTAGGGTGGTGCTGAGCCATGGAGTGCTTTGTGGGTGAGGGTAATAAGTTTGTAATGGATTCTGGAGTGGATTGGTAACCAGTGTAATGACTGTCAAGGAGTAGAGACATCGGTATAACGAATGGTGAGGAATATGATCCTGGCTGCAGCATTCAAGACAGATTGGAGAGGGGAGATTTTGGTAAGAGGGAGGCCGATTAGTAGAGATTACAATAGTCCAGACGAGAATGAATAAGAGAAACAGTAAGAGTTTTTGCAGAGTCGAAAGTAAGAAAAGGTCGAATTCTAGAAAAGTTTTTGAGGTGCAGATAACAAGACCGAGCCAGTGATAGGATGTGGGTGGTGAATGAAAGCTCGGAATCAAGTATGACCCAAAGACAGCGGGCATATTGCTGGGGAGTATTGATGGAACCACACACAGAGATGGCAATGTTGGGCAAAGGTAGGCAAAGGAGTTCAGTTTTAGACAGGTTCAGTTTCAGATAGAGGGAGGACATGATGTTAGAGACAGTGGTAAGACAATCACTGGTGTTTTCTAAAAAGGCAGGCTTGATATCGGGAGAAGTGTATAATTGGGTGTCATCAGCATAGAGATGGTACTGGAAATCAAATCTACTGATTTTGTCCAATAGGGGTGGTATACAAAAAGAAGAGGAGGGGGCCTAGGACTGATCCTTGAGGAACCCCAATAGTAAGGGGATGATGAGAGGAGGAGGAACCAGCAAAAGACACAGTGAAGGAATGGTCACAGAAATAGGAGGAGAACCAGGAGAGAATGGTGTCCGTGAGGCTGATGGAGTGTAGCATAGTGAGGAGGAGCTGATGATCCACAGTGTCGAATGCTGCAGGGAGATCCAATTGAATTAGCAAGGAGTAGTGACCATTAGATTTAGTTCAACAACTTTATCAATGATTTAGATGAAGGAATTGAGGGTAAACTGATTAAATTTGCTGATGACACAAAGCTAGGAGGGATACAGTCATATGTAAAAGTTTGGGCACCCCTATTAATGTTAACCTTTTTTCTTTATAACAATTTTGGTTTTTGCAACAGGTATTTTCATATATCTAATAACTGATGGACTCAGTTATATTTCTTGATTCAAATAAGGTTTATTGTACTAACAGAAAATGTGCAATCTGCATTTAAACAAAATTTGACCGGTGCAAAAGTATGGGCACCCTTATCATTTTCTTGATTTGAACACTCCTAACTACTTTTTACTGACTTCCTGAAGCACTAAATTGGTTTTGTAACCTCATTGAGCTTTGAACTTCATAGCCAGGTGTATCAAATCATGAGAAAAGGTATTTAAAGTGGCCACTTGCAAGTAGTTCTCCTAGTTGATTCTCCTATGAAGAGTGGCATCATGGGCTCCTCAAAACAACTCTCAAATGAGCTGAAAACAAAGATTATTCAACAAAGCTTTTCAGGGGAAGGATACAAAAAGTTGTCTCAGGGATTTAACCTGTCAGTTTCCACTGTGAGGAACATAGTAAGGAAATGGAAGAACACAGGTACAGTTCTTGTTAAGCACAGAAGTGGCAGGCCAAGAAAAATATCAGAAAGGCAGAGAATAAGAATGGTGAGAACAGTCAAGGACAATCCACAGACCACCTCCAAAGACCTGCAGCATCATCTTGCTACAGATGGCGTCACTGTGCATCGGTCAACAATACAGCGCATGCATAACGCCTTTTTGTATGACCAAACAACTCAATCTTTGTTTCATCAGTTCACAGGACCTTCTTCCAAAATGTAACTGGCTTGTCCAAATGTGCTTTTGCATACCTCAGGCGACTCTGTTTGTGGCGTGCTTGCAGAAACGGCTTCTTTCGCATCACTCTCCCATACAGCTTCTCCTTGTGCAAAGTGCGCTGTATTGTTGACCGATGCACAGTGACACCATCTGCAGCAAGATGATGCTGCAGGTCTTTGGAGGTGGTCTGTGGATTGTCCTTGACTGTTCTCACCATTCTTCTTCTCTGCCTTTCTGATATTTTTCTTGGCCTGCCACTTCTGGGCTTAACAAGAACTGTACCTGTGTTCTTCCATTTCCTTACTATGTTCCTCACAGTGGAAACTGACAGGTTAAATCTCTGAGACAACTTTTTGTATCCTTCCCCTGAAAAGCTATGTTGAATAATCTTTGTTTTCAGATCATTTGAGAGTTGTTTTGAGGAGCCCATGATGCCACTCTTCATAGGAGAATCAAATAGGAGAACTACTTGCAAGTGGCCACTTTAAATACCTTTTCTCATGATTTGATACACCTGGCTATGAAGTTCAAAGCTCAATGAGGTTACAACCAACCAATTTAGTGCTTCAGGAAGTCAGTAAAAAGTAGTTAGGAGTGTTCAAATCAAGAAAATGATAAGGGTGCCCATACTTTTGCACCGGTCAAATTTTGTTTAAATGCAGATTGCACATTTTCTGTTAGTACAATAAACCTCATTTGAATCCAGAAATATAACGGAGTCCATCAGTTATTAGATATATGAAACTGAAATACCTGTTGCAAAAACCAAAATTGTTATAAAGAAAAAAGGTTAACATTAATAGGGGTGCCCAAACTTTTACATATGACTGTAGCTAATACTAGAGAAGAGAGAGAGGATTCAGAAAGATATAAATAAACTGGAGCAGTGGGCAGCAACTAACAGAATGGTTTTTAACAGGGAAAAATGCAAAGTACTACATCTGGGCAATAAAAATGAAATAAGCATATGCAGAATTGGAGGAATAGGGCTAAACAACAGCACATGTGAAAAAGACTTGGGTATACTAATAGATCACAGACTGAATATGAGTCAACAGTGTGAAGCAGCAGCAAAAAAAGGCAAATGCAACTGTGACGTTCTGGAGCAGACAGCGTCCAAGAGAGGGCCCTCTGGGTCGCGGATCTGGAGCCCCTGGGCCGAGCACGCCAGGTGAAGACCGACCCCTATACAGGGATCGTTAGGGGCAGGACCGCAGAGGTCAGAACCGCGACAGCCGGTACCAAGAGGGGCGCCTCACAGGAAACATGGATGAGTGTATCGGAACTGGGTACCAGGAACACAAAGAGTGTACACAGAAGTGCGCAAACTACAGATAGTGCGAGACAGGTAGCCGGGAGCACGTATGGCATATAGCGAGTAGTACGTCCGGAGGTATACAAAGCAGGACGCGTGCCAGGAGCACAGCAGAGTACTGGATGGAGCAGCAGTCGTGCCAGGAGGTGTTACAGAGCACAGAGACAGAGAGTACAAGGAGGTATGACAGAGCAAGGGACAGAGGACAGAATACTAAAGTGTGCCAAGAGGCACTACTGAGCATGAAGCAACGTGAAAGTTCAGAGCTAGTGCTAAGAGCACAATAGAATACTAGACATAGCAGAGGACCTGAGAACAGCGCATGGCCCAGCTGGGACTAAGCAGACCCAGCCAGGAAGCACAACAATAATCAGGCACCTCCCATAGGGGAAGGTAGCCTGATATAGCACATGACCATGACAGGTTCCGGGTCAGAACCTAGCCAGAAAGCACATGACAACTACAGCTTCCGGGTCAGGTCCTCCATTACCATAGAGGAGACTGATCCGGAGACAGCACTGACAGGAGCACACAAGCGCAAACGTGACATGGAGGAGGAGCCCCGGGGATGAGAGCTGCGCGTGCACACCTGACGGAGGCCCTGGAATGACCGCCGTACCGGAGGGAGTGACGTCGGGACCGAAGCCCCGCCTCCTGGTGAGCGCGACAAGACAGTACCCCCTCCTTTATGCCCCCGCTCTCTAGAACTGGAAAATAGCACCTTGGCACTAGGAGCGGGATCCAGACACTTCATAACTGCATGAGGACTAATCAGATCCAAAGTCTCACAACTAAAAAATTTGGTCTCCTGCCATACCCTGGAGAACTCCACAGACAGAAAGTCGGAGGCAGGTGCGCCCAAGACAGGACGAACCGGCAGAGGCACGCTGACATGCTTGGAGACCGAAGCGGTGGTGCGGTTACTGGAAGTCAATTCAGCCTTAAGAGGCGAGCTGTCGGAGGATGGTTGTTTGGAAACTTCCTTCTTGGCACAGGACGGACAAGCAGCCACAAAGTATTTGACATCCTGAGCAATAGACGGCCACCAGTAGTGGTGGGATAAACAGGAGAGCGTCTTCTAGAAACCAACATGGCCGGCAACCGGAGAAGAATGTGCCCAGGATAACACACACTTACGGGTACCTTTAGGCACGAAGGTCTCCCCCGTGCGCTGGGATGTCAACTTGACGGAAGCCATGGTAGTTACCTTGGACCGGTTATTTGACAGATGTGGAGACTGACTATCAGCCCCCTTCTCGACAATGTCACACGTCACAGACCGGTTGCTTGACAGATGCGGAGGCTGACTCTCAGCCCCCTTCTCGACAACGTCACACGTCATTGACTGGTTGCTTGACAGATGTGGAGACTGACTCTCAGCCCTCTTCTCGACAATGTCACACATCATAGACCGGTTGCTTAACAGATGTGGAGACTGACTCTCAGCCCCCTTCTCGACAACGTCACACATCACAGACCGGTTGCTTGACAGATGTGGAGACGGACTCTCAGCCCTCTTCTCAACAATGTCACACGTCACAGACCGGTTAACGGACGGCGGACCTGAAACCACCGAAGACGAGCAAGCAGGGTTCTTCGGATGAACGGACAGCAGGCAACTTTTTTGACAGGATGGTCCCCAATGGAGTATATCCCTGGATTGCCAGTCCAGGGTTGGCCCGTGAGTTCGTAACCAAGGAAGACCAAGAAGAAGGGTATGAGCCGGAGTCGGCAAAACGTGGAAGGAGATTCGCTCCCGATGACATGTGCCAATCTGTAACTCTACTTCCTCCGTGACCTGGTTAACGGTGTCCTGCAAGGGCTTACCATCGACCGGAACTACCAACCTAGGAGTCTCCAGGGATCCGAAACTTCTTAACTGCCTGGAGACTAATAAAGTTACCCACTGCACCTGAGTCCACGATAGCCTTCACAGTGCAACTCTCGGAACCAAAGTTCAGGGACACAGGCACGGTAAGGGGTCAAGAGGAATCACATACACCAGAGGAGAGCTCACTTACCAGTCCCAGGTGGAGAAACTTCCCCGGCCTCTTGGGACATGAGCGTAGGAAGTGGGAGGCATCCCCACAATAGAAACAGAGTCATTGAGCCTACCTCTTCACACGACGCCGTTGAGCTATCTGGAGACGATCCACCTGCATAGGCTCAGGTACCGGATCTACTGCAGATAACTCGGGTATCGGATGGGAAGAACTGCACATGGAGGAGAAGAGGCGGGAGGCCCCTTTCTCTCTGGCTGACTCGCGGGTGCACTCTCCTGGTAGCGCAAATCAATGCATGTCGCGAGAGAGATGAGGTCCTCGAAAATGGTAGGAGTATCTCGGCCAGCCAGTTCGTCTTAGATCCAGCTGGACAGACTACGCCAAAAGGCCCCTACAAGGGCATAATTTTTACAACCAAGTTCGGAGGACAAGGTGCGAAAACATATTGCGTATTGTCCAACTGTTAGAGCACCTTGACGGAGATTAAAGAGTGACTCGGTGGTGGAAGCGAGGCGACCCAGTTCGTCGAACACCTTACGGAAGGTGTCCAAAAAGATGGAAAGCTGAGAGACGAGTGGGTCATCCCGCTCCTGGAGGGGATTAACCCATGCAAGGGCCTTCCCCTCTAAGTGAGAAACTATAAATGCTATTTTAGCCCGATCAGTGGGGTAATGCTGCTAAAACTCAAAATGCAAACGACACTGATTCAAAAACCCGTGACACAACACAGGGTCACCACCATACCGAGGTGGCTTACATAAGCGCGGTAGCGAGAGAGGAACCATGGCCTGGGCAGAAATGGATTGTATAGATAGGAGCCGATTATCTACCGACGACATATAGTTGAGGATCTGGGCCTGGAAGTCGCGTTGCTGCGCGAGTTCCTGCTGGAGACTGGACAACTGGGCAGCATTCCCAGGCTCAGAGGCCTGTAAGGCAGATAAACAAGACTCCATGGACTTAAGAAATAACATAATTCTAGTTTGGTTTTCCCGGAGAAACGCCAGCTCCTTTTGGATGGAAGCCGTAGTACCAGCGGGGTCCATGGCCTGATTATACTGTGACGTTCCGGAACAGACAACGTCCAAGAGTGGACCCTCTGGGTCACGGATCTGGAGCCCCTGGGCCGAGCACGCCAGGTGAAGACCGACCCCTATACAGGGATCGTTAGGGGCAGGACCGCAGAGGTCAGAACTGCGACAGCCGGTACCAAGAGGGGCGGCTCACAGGAAACATGGATGAGTGTATCGGAACTGGGTACCAGGAACACAACGAGTGTACACAGAAGTGCGCAAACTACAGATAATGCGAGACAGGTAGCCGGGAGCACGTATGGCATATAGCGAGTTGTACGTCCGGAGGTATACAAAGCAGGACGCGTGCCAGGAGCACGACAGAGTATTGGATGGAGCAGCAGTCATGCCAGGAGGTGTTACAGAGCACAGAGACAGAGAGTACCAGGAGGTACGACAGAGCAAGGGACAGAGGGCAGGATACTAAAGTGTGCCAAGAGGCACTACTGAGCATGAAGCAACATGAAAGTTCAGAGCTAGTGCTAAGAGCAAGATACAATACTAGACATAGCAGAGGACCTGAGAACTGCGCACGGCCCGGCTAGGACTAAGCAGACCCAGCCAGGAAGCACAATAATCCCATAGGGGAAGGTAGCCTGATATAGCACATGACAATGACAGGCTCCGGGTCAGAACCTAGCCAGAAAGCACATGACCACTACAGCTTCCGTGTCAGGTCCTCCATTACCATAGAGGAGACTGACCCAGAGACAGCACAGACAAGAGCGCGCAAGCGCAAACGTGACATGGAGGAGGAGCCCCGGGGATGAGAGCTGCGTGTGCACACCCGACGGAGGCCCCGGAGGGACGCCGTACCGGAGGGAGTGACGTCGGGACCGAAGCCCCGCCTCCTGGTGAGCGCGGCATGACAGCAATTCTAAGATGTATTAACAGAAGCATACAGTCTAGATCACGTGAAGTCATTATTGCCCTCTACTCCTCTTTGGTCAGACCTCATCTGGAATACTGTGTCCAGTTTTGGGCACCACATTTTAAAAAAGACATCAACAAACTAGAGCAAGTTCAGAAAAGAGTGACCAGAATGGTGACCGGTCTGCAAACCCTGTGTTATGAGGAATGGTTGCAGGATTTGGGAATGTTTAGCTTGCAGAATAGAAGACTGAGAGGATACTTAATAGCTGTCTACAAATATCTCAAGGGCTATCACATTGTAGAAGGATCATCTTTATTCTCATTTGCGCAAGGAAAGACTAGAAGCAATGGGGTGAAACTGAATGGGAGGAGACACAGATTAGACATTAGAAAAAACTGTTTGACAGTTAGAGTGATCAATGAGTGGAACAGGCTGCCAAGAGAGGTGGTGAGTTCTCCTTCAATAGAAGTCTTCAAACAGAGGCTGGACAGACATCTATCTGGGATGATTTAGCGAATCCTGCTTTGAGCAGGGGGTTGGACCAGATGGCCCAGGAGGTCCCTTCCAACTCTACGATTCTATGATTTTATGATTTAGCAGTTAGTAGATCATTATAGACTTTAGTGAGGGCAGTTTCAGTAGAGTGTAAAGAGTGGAAACCAGATTGAACAGTGTCGAGAAGAGAGTTATCTGAGAGATAGTGGATAAGACGGGTGTGGACCAGGTGTTCCAGGAGTTTAGAGATGAAGAAGATTAGAGACAGGTTTATACTTAGCGGCACAGTTTTGGTCGAGGGATGGTTTTTCAATAGATGCATGATGGCATGCTTAAATGAGGAGGGAAAGATACTGGAAGAGAGAGAGAGGTTGAATATTTTTGTTAGGTGGTGACAGCAGGGGAAAGGGACTGGAGGAGATGTGATGGAATGGTGTCACTGGTGCAAGTGGTAGGGCAAGAAGATGCAAGGAGCCTGCTTACGTCTTCTTCTGTGACTGGCTCAAAATCAGAGAGTGAGCTAGATGCTGTGGGGGAGGGAGGACAGTTCATGGTATGAGGGGATTGGGAGATAATTTCCTGTTGGATATGGTCAATTTTTCTTTGAAATAATTGGCCAGATCGTCAGCACGGAGATATGTGGTTGGGGCCTGCACTTTTGGGTTGAGTAGGATGAAAATGAAAAGTGTCAATGAGACGTTTAGGGTTATTGGATATTGAGGTGATGAGGGTGTTAAAATAGATTTGTTTGGAGAGGTGAAGGGCAGAGTTGTATGTTTTAAGCATAAACTTAAAAAGCTGATGTTTTGACGGTGCGGCGATTGCAACAAAATGCAACACGTTGTGTTTGGCGCAGATCGCTGCACCATCAAAATGACGCATCCGGAGGCATCCGCATATATCAGCATGGCCTGTGTACCCAATGCTAAAGATAGGGTATGCAGGTCGCATGCAGACGTAGGTGGAGCTGAACGGAGGAGGTGCGGCAGTGGGCAGATTTTCACAGAGGAAGTCCTCATCCCTCTGCTATATGCTAGTGTGAAAGTAGAATAAGACAGCTGCAATGCAGGTAACGAGTTGATTAGGAGCAACTAACTGGTCTGTAGGAGCCAGAACTCTTAATGGTTGGTAGGGAATCAAATACTTTATTTATCACTGCAAAATGCAAATAAATTTATATAATTTATACAATGTGATTTTCTGGCTTTTATTTTGGATTTTCTATCTCTCAATGTTAAAATTAACCTACCCTTAAAATTATAGACTGTTCATGTCTTTTTCAGTGGGCAAACATAAAATCAGCAAGGGATCAAATAATTATTTCCTTCACTGTTTATGTAACAATTGCTGACAGTTGGTATATCTATAGCCCTTAGTCATAGGGCACAACAAAAAGTCTGTCACCAACTCATAAGTCAACTATGTCAAAAAGTCAATAACAGTTTTTCAAATCATTAAATGAAATCAGTTATCCAGTACGACAAAATTTCACACAAAGATGTCACAACAACATCCAGCCGTACAGTATAGGAATAAAAGATGGTAGTGCTTATTGACCCAATGTGCATGTATAATTAGTTGACCCATAGAGGATACCTGGGACAGTACCTTGGAATTGTATCTGGTCATAATATAAAAGAAAAAGAAATGATCTCACTCCTTAACTGACAGCAAATTCATTTGTATTACAGTGTACTCTGGGGATGGTTCCTAATTCCTATATTTCCATGTTCTGACACGTTTCCTCTCCGTGATTCTTCAGGGGAGGGAGGGAAATATGTGGTTTCTGTTGCCAATATGCAACCACATTCTGTCATGCAAAGAAAGGCTGCTATAGTGACACTGTGCGGTTGCATTTAAGTCCTTAACACCACAGCATCACGTGTGCCCTCAGCCTCAACTAAAAACTATAGGAGAGAAGTGCACATAGGGCTTTTTCCAATAATTTAAGAATCTGTTATTCAGAAAAAATGCTTGTGGCACCCCAGGAGTCCAATTGCCACAGTGGCATTGTGTCCCTCACAGGGAGGAATGTCATGCTTGGAAGCAAGGAGGGGTCCCCTTACCAGGTGTCAGTAGGAGAGAAGTCGAGCAGGACCTGGGGAGTGGAGCTGAGAGATAGGAACTGGATACTGGAGTCCGTGGTTGCGCGGGTACTGAAGTCCTGGCAGCTAAATTCAGAGGGCAGTGGACTGCAGAGCAGACACAAAGGAGTGGCACCTGTGATAGGCTCAAGCTGCCTCTCATGCTTGCAGTGGTTTGTTTTCAAAAACAGAGAGAGAGACAGCAGCAGGAGGGTGAGCTGTTGAGGAGTGAGGAAAAAGGGAGGAAAGCGCAGAACTAAAATTGCTTCCAAGCTGCCCTGCTCTGCATCACGATCTGTTACCAGTGCCCCGGTCTGTACTATCAACCATCAAGTAAAGGAAAAGAAAACTACAGTCTTTGTGTCCTCCAGTGATCTCTTGCACCCTGAGTCCTGCGCCACAAGGTACACGAATCCTGACATAAACAGAACCTGTGGGGAGCAGAACCATCCCAGCTGCGTCACCATCAGCCCCAGCGGTCTCCTTTAGCAGCATTGGCCATCTGTTGCCCAATACCACAGGTGGCGTCACGTTAAATCCCATATACATGTTCCCCATTTTACGGTACAGCAAGGGTCACGGAGTTGGGTCACGGCCCGTGACTTCCGAAAGAACGGTCCGACCCAGTTCCGAGTACCCCACGGCCCTGGTATGCGTGTCATGCTCATTTGGTGCCCCTTCGATTAGGCACATAAATGTCAGCTGCCGCAGATCCACAGGTCAGAGATTGACCATATCAGGAACCATAAAAGGAATTTTGTGGATATTGCCTGCACTGTTGAACAAATGGAAATCCGGACGTATTGATAAAAGAGAATGGTGGTTTTATTCAAACGCGTTTATAAGTCTGTATATGACTTCTTCCTCAGGAAATACCACATACATAAAAAGAAACAGTGATGGTTTGCTGTATAAGTAGCTTCAAAATGTAAAATCCGGCATGAAAAGAAACACCTGACAAACAGTGTCAGAGTTCATGATGTGGACACATGGTATAACATATGACATGATAATGAATGGATGAAAACTTGCTATATCACAGATATACGAGTACCGTATATACACGCTTATAAGCCGAGATTTTCAGCTCATTTTTTTGGGCTGAAAGTCCCCCCCTTCTCGGTTTATACGCGAGTCATATACCGGGGGATCGGCGTGGGTGTCAGGTCATACTGACCCCCACTGGTGTGGTCTCTGCAGTTCCCCTGCTTGTCCCGCGATCTCAAGCACCCTCCTTCAGCGGTCATGTGGTACCACTCATTAAAGTCATGAATATGCACATATTCATGACTTAATGAGCGGTATCACGTGACCGCTGATGAAGGGAGCCTGAGACCGGGAGAAGTGAGGCTGCAGAGACCGCGCCAGGAGGGGGTAAGTATATGAAATATTCACCTGTCCCCGGTCCACTGCTGTGGCTGCTCTGTCCTCCATGTCCTCTGGCTGTGATGTTCAGGTCAGAGGGCGCGGTGATGTAGTTAGTGCGCACCACGCCCTCTGCTGTCTGAACATCACTGACAGAGGGACCCGGAAGACAGAGCGGGCACAGCGATGGACTGGGGACAGGTGAATATCACCAGTGCGGGGGTCCTGAGCCAGCGGTTACACCGGCACCTGTCCCCCATAGCATGCCTGTGTCCACGCCTGCTCAGGACTCCGGCACCTGGCCCCCAGCAACGAGAGGTGAGTATGTCAATTTTTTTTTATTTGCAGCAGCAGCATATGGGGGCATAATGTATGGAGCATCTTATGGAGGCATAATGTATGGAGCATCTTATGTGGGCATAATGTATGGAGCATCTTATGGGGCATAATGTATGGAGCATCTTATCGGGGCATAATGTATGGAGCATCTTATGGAGCATCTTATGGAGGCATAATCTATGGAGCTTCTTATGGGGCAGCATATGAGGCATATTACTCTATGGAGCATCATATGGGGCCATAACTGTTAAGGAGCAGCATATGGGGCGTATTTTTATTTTTGAAATTTACGATTAGCTGCTGCATTTTCCACCCTAAGCTTATACGCAAGTCAATAAGTTTTCCCAGTTTTTTTGTGGCAAAATTAGGGGGGTCAGCTTATACTCGGGTCTGCTAATACATGAGTATATACGGTCTATTCATTGGATTATAACAATTTCTGTTACATTACATGTTCATTTGTGGAACAAGTAAAAGAAAAAAGTTTTTTAATGAACAGAAAAAAACGGACAAATAAATATGAAGAAAACTTGAAAATAGCCTACAAGAGCTGTTGTGAAGCAATTTACCTTCAAATAACCTCACTAACCATATACGCCACGGATCCCAATGGAGAAGACATAAGAACAATTAATATTCATTCAAGAGGTTATAATTCCACCATTGCTAAGAATCTATATATATTTATTTATTTATTAAAATCATTAAAATAAATTTTGCATGAAATAAAATTTGTGTTCAATAAAATCTTGGTTAAAACCAATAAAAACTGAATAAATGTATATAAAATAAACTGTTTTCATGAAATAAATATGATATACGAACGAATCAATGAATCACTTTGAAAAAAAATCAGTTAATTCCTGCCAGGGGGCATAGAATAAAACCTGAAGGAACACACATACATCCCCCCTGCCCAAAAGAGTCAGTGAAAAGATCAAAGATAAAGAACACACAGAGCCGCGATCAACTCCCCTGTAGAGTCACATTCAAGCTCCAGCAGGACAGCTCCCCACCTTATCCCAAACAATCAATTTCTCAAAGGTATGTTTAACCCCTTAGTGACAGAGCCATTTTGCAGCTTAATGACCGGGCCAATTTTTACAATTCTGACCACTGTCTCTTTATGAGGCTATAACTCTGGAACGCTTTAACGGATCCCGCTGATTCTGGGAATGTTTTTTCGTCACATATTGTACTTCATGTTAGTGGTAAAATTTCTGCGATATGACTTGTGTTTATTTATGAAAAAAAAGAAATATGGCAAAAAATTTTAAAATTTTGCAATTTTCAAACTTTAAATTTTTATGCCCTTAAATCAGAGAGATGTGTCACGCAAATTTCTTAGTAAATAACATTTCCCACATGTCTATTTTACATCAGCACAATTTTGGAAACAAATTTTTTTTGTTAGGAAGATATAAAGGTTAAAAGTTGGGCAGCGATTTCTAATTTTTACAACAAAATTTACAAAACCATTTTTTTAGGGACCACATCATATTTAAAGTCATTTTGAGGGGTGTACATGGCAGAAAATACCCAAAAGTGACACCATTCTAAAAACTGGACCCCTCAAGGTGCTCAAAACTCATTCAAGAAGTTTATTCACCATTTTCGTTCTTCAAAGGAACTGAAGCAATGTGGAAGGAAAAAATTAACATTTAAGTTTTTTTTGCAAAAAAATTAATTTAGAACATTTTTTTTTATTTTCACAAGTGTTAGAGAAGAAAATGAACCAAAAAATTTGTTGTGCAATTTCTCCTGAATACGCCGATACCACATATGTGGGGGTAAACCACTTTTTGGGCGCACGGCAGGGATTGGAACAGAAGGAGCGCCGTTTGACTTTTTCAACGGAGAATTGGCTGGGTTTGAGATCTGACGCCATGTTGCATTTAGGGAGCCTCTGATGTGCCTAAACAGTGGAAACCCCCCACAAGTGACCCCATTTGGAAACTAGACCCCCTAAGGAACTTATCTAGATGTGTGGTAAGCACGTTGAACCTCCAAGTGCTTCACAGAAGTTTATAACGTAGAGCCGTGAAAATAAAAAAGCATTTTTTTCCCACAAAAATGATTTTTTCACCCCCAAATTTTTATTTTTACAAGGATAACAGGAGAAATTAGACCCACAAAGTTGTTGTGCAATTTGTCCTGAGTACGCCCATACCTCATATGTAGGAGTAAACCACTCTTTGGGCGCACGGCAGAGCTCAGAAGGGAAGGAGCACCGTTTGACTTTTTCAATGCAGAATTGGCTGGAATTAAGATTGGACGCCATGTCGCGTTTGGAGATGCCTTGATGTGCCTAACATTCGAAACCCCCCACAAGTGACACCATTTTGGAAACTAGACCCCGTAAGGAACTTATCTAGATGTGTGGTGAACACTTTCAACCCCCAAGTGCTTCACAGAAGTTTATAACGCAGAGCAGTGAAAATAAAAAATAATTTTCTTTTTCTCAAAAATGATCTCTTAGCCAGCTATTTTTTATTTTCCTTAGGGTAACAAGAGAAATTGGACCACAAAAGTTGTTGTGCAATTTGTCCCGAGTACGCTGATACCCCATATGTGGGGGTAAACCACTGTTTGGGCGCATGGGAGAGCCTGGAAGGGAAGGAGCGCCATTTTGAATGCAGACTTTGATGGAATGTTCTGGGGGCGTCATGTTACGTTTGCAGAGCCCCTGATGTGCCTAAACAGTAGAAATCCCCAACAAGTGACCCCAATTTGGAAACTAGACCCCCTAAGGAGTTTATCTACATATGTGGCGAGCATTTTGAATGCCCAAGTGCTTCACAGAAGTTTACAAACGCAGAGCCGTGAAAATAAAAAATCATTTTTTTTCCTCAAAAATGATTTTTTAGCCTGCTATTTTTTATTTTCCCAAGGGTAACAGGAGAAATTGGACCACAAAAGTAGTTGTGCAATTTGTCCTGCGTACGCTGATACCCCATATGTGGGAGGAACCACTGTTTGGGCGCATGTGAGAGCCTGGAAGGGAAGGAGAGCCATTTTGGAATGCAGACTTTGATGGAATGTTCTGGGGCGTCATGTTGCGTTTGCAGAGCCCCTGATGTGCTTAAACAGTAGAAACCCCCCACAAGTGACCCCATTTTGGAAACTAGACCCCCCAAGGAGCTTATCTAGATGTGTGGTGAGCACTTTGAACCCCCCAAGTGCTTCACAGAAGTTTAAAAACGCAGAACCATGAAAATAAAAAATCATTCTAAAGCTAGTTTCACACTAGCGTACGGGCGAGGTGCGGAGGGCTGCAGACTCTCTATGCAGCTTCGCCCACAGCCACACTTCCTCCCATAAGCTCCACCTACTTCGGCATGCGTACCCTATCTTTTGCATTAGGTATGCAGGCTGTGCCGATATATGCGGATGCCTCCGCATGCGTCATTTTGACGGTGCGGCGACCCGTGTTGAATGCAACATGTTGCATTTTGGTGTGGTCATCGCACCGTCAAAACGATACATGCAGAGGCATCCGCATACATCGGCATGGCCTGCATACCCAATGCAAAAGATAGGGTACGCATGCCGAGGTAGGCAGAGCTGACGGGAGGAGCTGCGGCCGTGGACGGTGCTGCACAGAGGAAGTCTGCAGCCCTCCACACCTCGGGCATATGCTAGTGTGAAACTAGCCTTACTCTAACCCTAATTCTAAGGGTGTGTGCACAAGTTGCGGATTCTGCTGCGGATCCGCAGCGGATTTGGCCCTGCGGATCCGCAGCAGTTTCTGCTGCGTTGTACAGTACCTTCATTTTCAATAGAAAATGAAAAATGCAATGTACACGCTGCGGATTTTTCTGTGCAGATTTGCTGTGGTTTGAAATCCACCACATGTCACTTCTTTATGCAGAATTCACAGCGGTTTGACACCTGCTCCATTACAGGTGTCAAACCGCAGGGGAAAAATGCAGGCTAATCTGCAATCCGCGGGTAAAATTCAGGTTACTTGACCTGCGGATTTAGCCAAATCTACGAGGAAAAATCCACAGCAGAATCCGCAGTGTGGGCACACACCCTAACCCTAAGGGTGTGTGCCCACGCTGCGTAATGCTCTGCGGATGTTTCCCCGCGGATTTGAGAAAAACAGCCGGTAAATCCGCAGGTCAAAAGAATTATCTGCAGTTTTTCTGCGGTTTTGCCTGCGGATTTCCCCTGCAGTTTGACACCCTGTCATTGAGCAGGTGCCAAACCGCAGCAGAATCCGCACAAAGAATTGACATGCTGCGGATTTGAAACCGCAGCAAATCCACGCGGAAAAATCTGCAGCATGTGCACTGCGGAATTCATTTTAGATAGATTAGAATAGTACTGTACACTGGACAAAATCTGCTGCGGATCCGCAGCAGAATCCACAGCGTGTGCACACACCCTAATTCTAACCCTAACCCTAGCCCCAACCCTAGCCCTAACCCTAACCCTAACCCTAATTTTAACCCTAATTTTAACCCTAACCCTAGCCCTAATGAAAAATTTATTATGTATTAGTGTGTGTGTGTGTGTGTGTGTGTGTGTGCGCGCGTTTTTTACTTTTTTTTTATTTTGATCACTGTGATACTTTATCATAGTGATCAAAATAAATGTATGGAATCTGCCGTTTGGCAGATTCCAGGCGGGCGCACTGCGCATGAGCCGCCCGCCATTTTCCAAGATGGCGGCGCCCACCAGAGCCCGGGACGAAGCCCAGGACCACCGGAGGGGACCCAGGACCATCGGTGAATATAACGGGAGGATCGGGACCCTATTTCTCTCTCCTCTGATGTGTGATCACATCAGAGGAGAGAGAAATGTAATTGAAAATCGCGTTTTTTTTTTTGCGGTCGCCGTTAGGGTTAATAACGGCGATAGCAAAAACGGGGTCGGTAAAATCCGACCTGATTCATGTTCTCTGGGGTCTCGGCTACCCCTGGCCGAGACCCCGGAGAAAATCCGACACTGGGGGGCGCTATTCACTTAAATCACAGCGCCGTTAATTAAGGGCGCTGTGGTTTATGTACCCTTAATGACCGCCGTTAAAAGGCGTATCGGCGGTCGTTAAGGGGTTAAAGTGCAATTGTGTAGATAAATACCACAATAGAATTGTCACATGACATTTTACAGGTTTCAAGTGTAAATTTAGATACTCCATTAATCAAATATGTATAATAAGCCACAATCATCACACTAATTAATTTCCCACCAAAAGACACACATCCATCCCCTCTGCTCGACAAAGCCAGTGGAGAGGTGGAGAAATAGCCGTGAAAAACAACAGTGAAGGACAAAGATAAAGAACTCACAGGCCGCGATCAACTCCCCTGTATGAGAGTCACATTCAAGCTCCAGCAGGACAGCTCACCACCTGTATTCCCATGTTCAGACTCGTTTCCTCTTCTTGATTCTTCAGGGGAGGGAAGGAAATATGAAATTTCTGTTGCCAACCACATTTTGTTATACAAAGAAAGGCTGCAATAGTGACACTGTGCGTTGCATTTAAATCCTTAACACCACAGCATCACGTGTGCCCTCAGCCTCAACTAAGGCTACTTTCACACATCAGGTTTTCGGCGTCAGGCGCGATCCGGCGTCGTGCCGGAATGCCGGATCCGGCAAATGTTTTGTAAAACCTGATGTGCCGGATCCGGTTTTCTGCCGGATCCGTCTTGTTCTTGACAGACAAAACCGGATCCGTCTCATCCGGTTCATCCGTTTTTCTATCCGTTTTTCGACGGATTACGCCGGATCCGGTTTTTAAAATTGACCCTTGTGGCCTTCCGAACGGGATTGGCTACTGGAAAACTATATATAGCATGTTCCTACAGCCCTTCTTTGACAGGTTGTAGAGAAGAAAGTGCAGGTTGGAGAGAAGAGCAAGTTACTGGCGAAGATGGATATTGTCATTGGAAATATTACCACTAGAAGTTCTGTGACGGTTTCAGTAATGAGGGACAATTTTGCACTATACTTTATGTCACCTCAAGGCAGAGTACACTGGCAGGATGACAGAGTGTGAAAGATTTGTGCCCTAACCAAACTTGTGTACCTTCTGGACCAACAGTATATACCTTTGCCAACCAAAGTTGGCTATCTTGTCATGGTCTTACTATTTTTAGCTTTAGGCCACAGGTGTGTACCTGGTTGTGTTTTATGCAAAGTATTTCACCTTTTAACAAAAGTTGTGTACATTGTTAGGAAATCACCAACAATAAACACAACTTTTTAGGTGAAATACTTTGCTTCAAACACAACCAGGAACACAACTGTGGCAAAAAGCTAATATTTACCCACAGTTATATACCTGGTTTTGAATACCTTTTTACCTTTGAAATACCCTGTATTTAACCTTTTTTTTATAATAATAATAATAATAAATTTTATTTTTATAGCGCCGACATATTCCGCAGCACTTTACATTTCAGAGGGGATTTGTACAGACAATAGACATTACAGCATAACAATAATCACATACAGTAGATTATAACAAATACCAAGAGGAGTGAGGGCCCTGCTCGCAAGCTTACAGTCTATGAGGAAAGAGGGAGACATGAAAGGTGGGTGGTAACAGTTACCCTGATTGTATGGACCAGTCATAATGTTAAGTGTGTAACAGTACAGACACAGAGGGCTAATGGAGGCATAAAGCATGTGGGAACATGATGCGGGGAACCTGGTTATGGTAAAACTTTTGGCTCTGCCACAAAGGGATAGATTAGGTTAATGTGTTGGGGTGGTAGGCCAGTCTGAATAAATGCGTTTTCAGGACACGCTTAAAATTGTGGGTATTGGGGACTAATCGTATTGACCTGGGAAGTGCATTCCAAAGAATTGGCACGGCACGTGTAAAGTCTTGGAGACGGGAGTGGGAGGTTCTGACTATTGAGGATGCTAATCTCAGGTCATCAGCAGAACGGAGGGCGCGGGTAGGGTGGTATACTGAAACAAGGGAGGAGATGTAGGGTGGTGCTGAGCCATGGAGGGCTTTGTGAGTGAGGGTAATAAGTTTATACTGAATTCTGGAGTGGATGGGTAGCCAGTGTAATGACTGGCACAAGGTAGAGGCATCGGTGTAACGATTGGTGAGGAATATGATCCTGGCTGCAGCATTCAAGACAGATTGGAGGGGGAAGAGTTTGGTAAGAGGGAGACCAATTAGAAGAGAGTTACAATAGTCGAGACGAGAATGAATAAGAGAAACAGTAAGAGTTTTTGCAGAGTCAAAGGTAAGAAAAGGTCGAATTCTAGAAATGTTTTTGAGGTGCAGATGACAAGAGCGAGCCAGTGATCGAATGTGGGGGACAAAGGAAAGCTCGGAATCAAGTATGACCCCAAGACAGCGGGCCTGTTGCTGGGGAGTAATAGTGGAACCACACACAGAAATGGCAATGTCGGGTATAGGTACATTAGTAGAGGGAGGAAACACCAGGAGTTCAGTCTTTGACAGGTTCAGTTTCAGATTTAGTGAGGACATGATATTAGAAACAGCGTTTAGACAATCGCCGGTGTTTTCTAGAAAGGCTGGCGTGATGTCAGGAGAAGAAGCGTATAATTGGGTGTCATCAGCATAGAGATGGTACTGGAAATCAAATCTACTGATTGTTTGACCAATAGGGGCAGTGTACAAGGAGAAGAGGAGGGGACCTAGAACCGATCCTTGAGGGACCCCAACAGTAAGGGGAAGATGAGAGGAGGAGGAACTGGCAAAAGATACAGTAAAGGAGCGGTCGGAGAGATAGGAGGAGAACCAGGAGAGAATGGTATCCTTGAGGCCAATGGAACGGAGCATAGTGAGGAGGAGCTGATGATCCACAGTGTCGAATGCTGCAGAGAGATCCAAGAGAATTAGCATGGAGTAGTGACCATTTGATTTAGCTGTTAGCAGATTATTAGAGACTTTAGTGAGGGCAGTTTCAGTGGAGTGTAAAGAGCGGAAACCGGATTGGAGAGGGTCGAGAAGAGAGTTTTCTGAGAGATAGCGGATAAGACGGGAGTGGACCAGGCGTTCCAGGAGTTTAGAGATGAAGGGAAGATTAGAGACAGGTCTATAGTTAGCGGCACAGTTTTGGTTGAGGGATGGTTTTTTAAGTAGTGGATGTATGATGGCATGCTTAAATGAGAAGGGAAAAATACCAGAAGAGAGAGAGAGGTTAAATATTTTAGTTAGGTGAGGGGTGACAGCAGGGGAAAGGGACTGAAGGAGCTGTGACGGAAATGGGTCACTGGTGCAAGTAGTTGGGCGAGAAGATGCAAGGAGCCTGCTTACTTCTTCTTCTGTGACTGGTTCAAAATCAGAGAGTGAGTTCGATGCAGTGGGGGAGGGAGGACAGTGCATGGTATGAGGTGATTGGGAGATAATTTCCTGTCGGATCTGGTCAATTTTTTCTTTGAAGTAATTGGCCAGATCGTCAGCTCTGAGCTCCGTGGTTGGGGCCTGTACTCTTGGATTGAGTAGAGAATGAAAAGTGTCAAAGAGACGTTTCGGGTTATTGGACAGTGAGGTGATGAGGGTGTTGAAATAGGTTTGTTTGGAGAGGTGAAGGGCAGTGTTGTATGTTCTAAGCATAAACTTAAAATGGATGAAATCTTCGGGTAGATTGGATTTTCTCCACAGACGTTCGGCGCACCTGGAGCACCGCTGCAGGAAACGTGTTTGCACCGTGTGCCAGGGTTGTCGCCGTCTGCGTTGTGGTGTTCTATTTATAGGGGGTGCAAATTCATCCAGGGCACTTTGAAGTGTTTCATTGTAATGCTTCAATGCAGAAAAAGGACAGGAGAGGGAGGAGATAGGGGCCAATGAAGACTGCAAGTTCTTCATAAGTTTCTGGGTGTTAATGGCCTGTATGTTTCTATAAGTCTGGACAGTGGGGGTGACCTGAGCAGCCTGGCAGTTCTTGATGGAGAATGAAAGAAGATTGTGGTCAGAGAGCGGGAGAGGGGAGTTTGCAAAATCATCCACTGCACAAAGCCGAGAGAAGACCAAGTCGAGGGAGTTTCCGTCTTCATGCGTTGGAGAATTAGTAAGCTGCGAAAGGCCAAACGAGGAGGTTAGAGATAAAAGGTGAGTAGCAGATGGTGAGAGGGGAAGAGCAATGGGGATGTTGAAATCACCCATGATGAGGGTAGGGATGTCACAGGAGAGAAAATGTGGAAGCCAAGTGGCAAAATGATCCAGGAACTGATGGGAGGGGCCGGGAGGACGATACACCACCGCCACTCGCATGGAGAAGGGGGTGTAGAGTCTGACGGCATGGACCTCAAAAGAAGGGAAGACAAGTGAGGGTACTTGAGGGATAACCTGAAAGGTACATTTTGGTGATAGGAGCAGACCAACGCCTCCACCAGCTCTATTGTCTGATCTTGGGGTATGAGAGAAGTGAAGCCCCCCGTATGAAAGAGCAGCAGCGGTAGTGTCTGACTGCTGGATCCAGGTTTCAGTAAGAGCCAGGAGGTTAAGAGAATTAGAAAGGAAAAAGTCATGAATGAAGGAGAGTTTGTTACACACTGAGCGAGAAATCCAAAGTGCACAATTAAGAGAGACAGATGGCATGCAGGGAATATTAATAAGATTAGAGGGGTTTCTGAGTGTAGCAGTCGGGAGGTTTGACTTTCTATAACATGGGGGACCAGGGTTGGGAGCAATGTCTCCTGCGACTAGGAGAAGGAGGATAGAAAGAGTGAGCAGATGGTTAAGTGATTTGTGAGAGCGTCTCTGATGTTGAATGGTGGGACTGACTGGATTTGTGCAGTTTAACAACGTGAAAAGAGCATGAGTGCTATACATAGGAGAGGAAAGAAGCGAGGGGCCAATGTGGATGGAGTGTAGAGAGTTAATGCCAGGGCGGTGGATGTGTGTGAATGCAGCGGCCAGGAATAAAATTACACAAATGCATATGGTATATATTTGTTGTACTCCAAATGTACAGGGAGTAGATGTATATAAATGTTTTACCTGTCTCCTGCCCTGTCTAACTGCCATGTTATAACTGCCAGTACTTTGATAAACTGTACTTGGATAAAGTGTGCATAAATGCCCCCTGCATAAATGCTATCCCCAAGCTATGTCTGAATATATAGGAGGATAAGACTTAGAACTTTTTTTTTTTTTTTTTTGGGGCTCTCTCTCTTCTCGTTAATCAATCACACTAAATTGAGACACCAGGACCCAATAAAATGTTGTGGTCAAAATAAACACATGTCCAGCACTACATGGATCATAAAGCACTTTGAAAAGTTTCTTGACCTCACAACATAAGGGGACAAGCAGAGTAAGTTGAAAAAAACTATATACCATATAGAAGCTTGCAGAGTTGAAAACACAGAGATAGCATTCAGGATTAACTGCTTGCTGACATTGAATGGAGACACAGGAGTGGATTCAGAGCAGAGATTGGAAAAGCTGGTTACCATATAGAAGCTTGCAGAGTTGAAAACACAGAGATAGCATTCAGGATTAACTGCTTGCTGACATTGAATGGAGACACAGGAGTGGATTCAGAGCATAGATTGGAAAAGCTGGTTACCATATAGAAGCTTGCAGAGTTGAAAACACAGAGATAGCATTCAGGATTAACTGCTTTTTAAACATAGTTCGCCGCAGAAAGAAATGACAGCCAACCATTGTGAAACGATAATTTAACTTTTATTTAAATTTTTTTTTTTTTTTGTAAAATGTTTTTAAAGTGCAAAAAACTTTTTTAATAAAGGTTTTAAACCCAATGGGCATTTTTATTAAAAAACACACATTACAAATCTGTGTAGTGTGGGGTGGAAATACTGCTGGAGGGGCTGCGGGACACTTCGACACTGGGTGTGTGGAGAGAGGACTGGGATCGTGGTGGGGAAGGAACAGTTAGAGGTGAAGGTGTGGAAAAAGCTACAGAATGGGTGGACATGTGGGAGGCAGAAGAGGTGGTGGGCGGTGGAGTGGAGGGTTGGGCAGGGACTGTAGGAGCAGATGATGTTGATGGAAAGTTGTATGGGGAAGGAGTTTGGTACGGGGAAGGAGTTTGGTACGGGGCAGGTTGCTGGAAGTGGGGAGATGTCTGGTACTGGGAAGGTTGCTGGTACTGGTGAGGTTGCTGGTATGTAATAGGAGGGGGAGGATGGAAAGTGGCTGGAGGGGGTGCAGATGTAATAGGAGGGGGAGGATGGAAAGTGGCTGGAGGGGGTGCAGATGTAATAGGAGGGGGAGGATGGAAAGTGGCTGGAGGGGGTGCAGGTGGAGGAACTACAGTGGTGGGAGGTGGAGGTTGGGAGGTAACCTGCTGTAGAGCACCGTGGCACGAATGCATTACATGCATCTGCTGGGTAGGAGATAGTGTTGCCATGCGCTCCACAACAGACCTGAAAAAGGTGTGGTTTGGCGAAGATCTTGCTTCTGAATGCATGGTTTGCAGAAGTGTCTTCACCTCCAGAATGCTGGAGTTGATCTGCTGAAAGCCTGCAGAGATTTGCTCTGACAAGACTTTTAGACAGTTCTGGAAAGATGCATTCAGATGCAAGAACTCTTGCACATAACTCTTTTCCTGACCCCTCTGCCGCTGCCGCCCAGTACCCGCAGGTGTACTAGAGGTGGCAGGGGCAGAAGGGTGGGGTAAAGGGAAAGCGATCTCCTCACCAGCAGCTTCATGTAATGTAGGCGGCCACGATGCTCCTGTGCTGGTGGATGGGACAGATGGGTCGAATGTGTGGGAAGGCTGGGAAGGTGCAGATGTACCGGGGCGGTCGAAGTGTCCCTCGGTGCCGGTCTCCTCAGGGATCGCCTCAGAAGGGTCCAATCGTGCAGGCTCCCGAGTGCTGCTCACCGTGCTGTGGAATAAAGAGAAAAAAAAAACAATTAAAATACTGACATGGTATGGCCCTGGCTGAAAAAAAAAAGTTACATCTAACATTTTTTTTCACATGTGGTGTGTAATATTTACCTTCTAGTGACCATTGTTTCCCGGAGGAACGACAGGGCTTGTGCGTACTTGTACTTGCTCCTGCGTCCTCCAGATCCACTCGGGGCCCGCATCTCTTTATTGAACTCCTTCTTGAAACGATCCCTCACAGACCGCCACCGATTCACAATTCTGTTCCCTGAAACGAGAAAGGAGTGGTTAGTATACAACATCAGTGTTTCACAAACTCCAGTCCTCATGGTCCCCAGGGGTCATGTTTTCAGGATTTCCATAGTAAATAGAAATCCTGAACACATGATCCGTGGGGACCACGAGGACTGGAGTTCGGGAAACACTGGTTTACATCAAGCAACCGGTACTGTATATACTTACGCTCTTTAATCTGGGCCCGAACATCGAGGTCCTCCCAGCGGCCCACAAGGAGCGAACAGATTTCCTCCCAGAGTCGTCGGGTAACGATAAGGTCAGCGTGGCGGCGGTCAGCCATATTCCAGAGCGGCTCCCTTTCTCTGACGAGATCGATGAGGTGGTCCACATCGAGTCCTCCATCCTCACCGTCAGAGTCGGGAGCACGCTGTGAAGGCTGTTAAAGAAAAAGACAAAAATAACATAATTAGCCTCCACAAAAGAAATGAAATAAAAAGTGCAAAAAAACAAAGCAAAAATATTTATACTTACACGCTGGTGACCGCCGCGTTGCTGTCGCCGACGACCCTGGGAGGCACTGCGAGGACCTCTTGGCCGAGCACCAGATTGGGAAGACTAGAGAAGAAAACAAAAAATGTTATGTCTTTGGATGTAGGCATTTGTTTGCTGTGTGTAGTCTGCAGAACATTGTTTTCTATGTGTTGTGTGTAGTGTGATGTTGTGTTTCTGCGTTTGATGCAAAAAACTTACCAATTGTGAGCCCACTCCAGGTGTCTGTCCACCCCTTCCTTCTTCTTCTGGGAGCTCCTCTTCATCTTGTGATTCCTGTTTTGAAATAAAAGGCAATGAATAGACATATATTACAGAGATGATGGATTTTGGAAATAAAAACTTACCATCAAACGCTGACGATGCGAGGGAGGGCTCCCAGAAGAAGATGTGCTGTCCTGTTGATGGCCAGACTCCATGGCTGTGGGTATTGCTGCTGCTGTTGCTGCTGCCAGTGATGCCATTTCTGCTGCTGCTGCTGCATCTCTTGGGCGGCTGTTGAATAAAGAGAAACAAAGGGCCAATGAATATCTTGATATTCCATGGCCCTAGTTTGGAGGAATGGGGGATTTGATAATTACCGTCTCTCATCTGCTGCTGGACTCCCCTCCTCAGCATGTTCCATTTGCTGCTCCATTTGGGGTGGTGGTGGTGCTGATGGTGCTGCAGTGGTCTCCTGCCTTCTCCTGCTGCGCTTGGTTGCTTTCTTGGGTGGCATGTTGGGTGTGGCTGTGGGTCCCACTGTCTTGCTTTTATATATGTCTTGTGGGCAGAGCTACTGAGCATGCTCAGACCAAAAAAACCGGATCCGGCCACCGGAACCGGCTTTCGCCGGATCAGGCGCATTGCGGCGCTCATAGGCTTTCATTGTGTGAAAAAGCCGGACGCCGGAGACAAAAAACGTTACAGTAGCCGTTTTTTCCAGACGCCGGATGAACGGCGCGATCCGGCGCAAATGCAAGTCAATGGGGGGGAAACCGGATCCGGCATTGCATTTCGCCGGATCCGGTTTCTGTCAAAAGCGCCGGATCGCACCTGAAGCCGAAAACCTGATGTGTGAAAGAGGCCTTAGAGCAGCATAATATAGGAAAGGAGATACTGATTCCAGCTATGCGTCACTTAGATAACTGGGTGCAACAGTTGTGACACAATCAGACTTATAATAAGTAGCAGAGATAGCCAATCCCCACCCTCACTACTGAGTCACAGCTTTTTGTGCACATGGTGTATAGACATAGACAGATGCATATTAGTGGAGGGGGTGTAGTCAGACAACTTGCCACATAGAAGCTAATCTAGGCAGTGATAATGTCCTGGTGATAAAACATTCACTGTTTGGAAACAACAGCACTGCCTGACTGCTGAGATATCACTGAAAACTTTATCTCATCCCCTATCTCATTCTACCATCAGATCATATAGGGAAAACCTACTTACAGATTCCCTTTACCACAGGAAACTTTAAGACCCCAATTCTTGGAATCAGAGTTATTCCTTACCTAGCCTGAACTTAGTAGGAAAAAATCTTTAATGAAAAGTGTCTTTCTATGGTTTGGTAGAGTACAGATGTAACAGAACCTAGTTCATTGTGCAGGCTAGTGGTATAGCTTGTTTGCCTTACATGCTGAATGATTCTGTACTTTTTATGACAGTTTTTATTGTATTCTATAAGTGCCATCCTTCTCTGGTAGTATTCATACAGTGTGCTGTAATCTGAAGCTCCTTCTAAGCACCTATTTGCTCTTCTGCTGAATGTGACCTCAGAACAGCAGAGTATTCAGAGACTCCAGATTAGTCTCATGGGGCTGAGAATAGGGATGGCTTCACCACCCAGCACACCCAGGCAAGTACCAGGGCTCTGGATAAAAGGGGGGTCCACCCAGTCAGAGGGGCCAGTACCACTCTCCCCTGTATTGTACTTTCAACTGTTTTGGGATCCTGGGTGCCAATACAGTTGGAAATTATGTCCATAAGATTGTATGGAAGAATGGTGATGCACATAATAGTGTATGGAAGACTATGTATTGCCCATAATATTGCATGGAGGAATATGTGGTACCTACAATACTGTATGGAGGAGTATGATTTAAATGCACTTTTGCTTTTTACTTATTTAATAACATCAGGGTTTTTTTCATGTTGTCTTTTGTAGGTTTTTGTATGCTTTTTGGCCATGTGAACATGCATTTATATGCTGCATGTGTACCAACTCAAACCAAGCTCAGTTTTTGTGTTTTTTCTTTGTATTTTTGCATTCTGTGCAAGCTGGGGTGGGGCCTCCCTATCCTGAGCTGGAAATTGTATTTAAATGCTTCCTCTGACTGGTGTCCGGTGGTTGGGACCCGGTCCTTGTCTGCCCTTATTCACACAGATGTTAACTTTGACACATGATAAGGTTTTTAATATTAGACAGTGTAGGACCACCCCGACCACAGAGTCACCTTGTCGATGGTGGGACGGCTTTTATGCTATGTTTGATCAAATACAGTATTACTAAGAACTCTGTATGATTTAAATGCACTTTTGCTTTTTACTTATTTAATTACAGCAGGGTTTTTTTCATTTTGTCTTTTGTAGGTTTTGTATGGAGGAGTATGTGTAGTCCATAATACTGTATGAAGAACTATGTGGTGCCCATAATATTGTATTGAGGACTAAGTGGTGCCTATAATACTTTACAGAGGACTATGTGGTGCTCATAATACTGTATGAAGGACTATATAGGAGTAAAATGACTTTTTGTAAAGGGAACACTGCTGAAGACAGTTTCTACTGGTAGGATCCATTTATCAATATCCCATTTACCTCTAATAGTATGGGTACTGATACCCTGAAACCTGTGGACCCTAGATCCCCTGAATTCCCTTTGATATATGGCATTGTGGAATTTACAATAGATAGCAATCATGTAATGTAAGAAATTAATGAAATTGATAGCATTGTACTACAGTATGCCTATATTTCTCCGCTATAGCTGTACATCATGAATTGTAGTATGTGATAAAGGCACCCACAGAGACTCTTTCTCCCGGGGCCCACAAAAACTGGAGCTGGCCCTGCTGGAGGACTTGAATGGACATCACAAACCATTGCTAACACATCATAAACCTTGTAGGATCCATCTTTGTTTCAAGGTTGTAAATATAACTCGCTTTTGTTCTTAGTTTCAGTCTTTTTAACAGTTTTAAATTATGGTAATGAATTGCAGCTCATTTCAGGATCCAGCCATAAAAATCAATAATTTTAAACTTTCAAATACAGTGGAAAAGAACAAAGATTTCCTTGTCAACAGAAGAAAATTTGCCTAAGGACAGATTAATCTCAGCCTAGCTCTTATCTCCAAATAAAAAATAATGGCTTCACAAGACATCACTGTGGATTTCAAATGTCTTTCACATAAGTCATATGTATTATTCAGACAGGCCAAAAAGTCAAAATAGAAGACAAAGAAAAAAAAAGTATGGAACATCCTGACTTGGTAACATCAAAACATGGCTGGGCTAAGAACTTTTGTGCAGTGTTTTTCCCTCTACTTTTTATTCTTCATGTAGCTGATTCATAGTAGCCATTATACCAACTATATTGCTTCCTTTTTGTCACAAGTTTATGGGTTGTTTACTTCCTTAGCAAAACATAATGTAATAGTCCAGTCCAGAGTTTATTTTCTGCTGTCCTCCCTCTTGACTGGTCATGAGGGGGTTAATCTCCTCGGCCTCTGTCTGGAGCTATCTGGGCTATTTCAGCCCATCACAGCCTGCTGACCAGTGTTAGTGATAGCTCTATCTCCCAGTTTAGAGCCTCTGACCCTTGTACCTTGGTGCTCCTCCTGCCTTTGACTTGTATCCATGTGTATGACCCAGACTGATCTCTTACCCTGTCTCTTGGTATTCGTCTCTGCTGCTACGTTCTCTGTCTGGCTTTTCATTCCCTGGCTTGTACCCCGACCACGTCTTCCATATCACATTTTTGGACCCCATGCTCATGTTTGACTTTTTGACCCTCAGCTTGGTATTTTGACTACGTGTATTGCTGCTACTTCTGGTACATCCGTTCCTGATAGTTTCTGACTTGGTTCATCTGACCATTCTGTCATTACCTGTGACACCTGTGCGGCTGGTCAGTGTTGCTACGCTTAGTGTGTAACCTCTCTTCCCTCACCAGCTCCCACTGGTGGAGGTTTCACTACACATAAACTTGTATTTTATACCAGCAGAGATTTCCATCCCTGGATGTCAGAAATAGGGGGACCTCATGTAATTCTTTAAAATGATTTATTTCAATATATATATTTTTTAAATGGCGTGGGGGCCCCTCTATTCTTGATAACCACCCTTGCTAAAACTGACAGTTGAGGGTTGCAGCCTGGCTAATTATTAAAATACAGGGGAACTCATCACATTTTGAAAAATAAATTATTTATGCATAGTGCAGGCGCCAGCTGATGAATACTCCAAACAGCGGTGCCTGTTCTCACTGTTATTAGTAGCAGCAGGTGTAGGCAGATGGGAGTAGCAGTCCCATCAGCCAAAACCTGTGACCGGAGGTAAACTTTTTACCTCCGGTCACAGCTGTGGGCTCACAATATTATCTGACAGCATGGGAGCCATAGCTCTCTGACCTGCGGTAATGATCTTAACATCAATCGGAGGCAGTGTTTGCCGTGCCTGCTTCATGTGAATCAGTCCGGATTTCAGTACTGTTCTGGTACCCGAACCAAAATTTTTTAAAATTGTTTTGCCGAATCTGTCAGACCCGAACTTTGAAGGAGTTCGCCCATCACTATATAGGACCCAAATTTGCCAAATGTACTTTTAGCCTAATACTTTTGGACTATAACCAAACTTTATTATCAACTTTGAAAGTGGAGCCTGACAAACTTTTCCTATCGGCCTTACATTTTTGACGATATTCCTTTAAACCTCCCTCCAAGCATCCCCAAGTTTCTGAATGGTCACCACTACTCAAGGACACCCAGTACTCATCCTAGAAGATTCACCAAAATGAGGATGAAAACCATAATTACAAAGGAAAGTTAAGATTCCAGTGGACTGCTTGACACAATTGTTAAAGGCAAACTCAGCAAGAGGCAAAAATGAGGACCGGTCCTCCTGCTGAGCCGTAAAAAACATCTTAAAATTTGCTCTAACGACTGATTTGTCCACTCTTTCTGACCGTTGATTTCAGGGTGGTAAACAGAGGAAAACAACATGTCAATCCCCAATTTCTTACAAAATGCCAACAGAATTTAGAGACAAATTGCATCATCCTACCAGATATGGGCCGACTGGTTATGGCAAACTTTAGCACATGCACAAACCTCAGAAGTGGATTCAAAATTCTTAATATCGTTAAGCACCACCAAAAGAGTCCAGCAACAGATTTGGATGAGGTTCATGACTGCACTTCATGAATTTCAGCTTCCAATTCTATGGCTACCTTAAAAATTATAGTTGCCAGCGGAAGAATGGAGAATTTATGGTTCTGGAGGAGAAACGGAATCAAGGCTGTGTGACAAAGCATTAGCCCTAACATTCGTAGAAAAAAACCAAGATAGCAAAAAGATAAATAAATTTGACCCTAAAAATTAACTTTTATTCCAATATTTAAAACCTGGATAGTACCAGTATAGGGAACAGGGTGACATACAAATTGTGCAATATATCAGGGCACTACACTCGCCCTAATAAGCCCTAGTGTGTCCCTTCCTTGCCGCTGAGGTTGGCACCCTAATATATGCGATATGGCTCCCCCGCTCAACGTCGGTGACCCTAATAGCACCCTAAACAGACCCTAGTCCACGAAGAGGATACACAAAACAACACAAACACACACAAATCCCGAAAAAATGACCCCTGATGGAGAGACCATGTACTGTCTCTAGGAGTACACCTAATCTTAACACAGAGTGGTGGGAATATATCCACCCTCATATCTCGTAGTAAAAAATGCTGATGGTTGCAGCTCAATTAGAAACTTATCTCGTAGGAAAAAATGCTAAATGCTGCATAGATGACAGACTGTAGCTTTCTAAAAAAGCGTTTACACATAACAACAATGCATAGATCAAATCCAAAAGGAGTTCATCAGGAAAACATATTTGCTGATCTAACGTGTCCAAAGGACATAATAGTCCTCAAAATTCACAATAGACACAATAGTCTCTTTTATAAACGAGGATGGCAGAAAACACCATTAAATTCATTCATGGGATAACCCAATGACCCAATAAACAAATTGCCATCCATCAGTCTGTCAGCATAAAAATTCAAAAAAAATACTTATCAGCCATCAGATGATATCGAGCCCAGCCCGACGCGTTTCCCCCTCTTGGATGCTGAGGGTTCATCAGGGGCAAAAGAGCGCAAGGGGTCTCATCACCCCAGCCGAATGATCAATGCAGTGTGCGGCGTGTTTTCTGTCTCCCGCCGGCTCATATTTACCGCGTTCAGACTGCGACGTCACTTCCGGTATCACACCGTGATTGTGTGTTTTCCTTGCAATCATTGCAGTGGGACGCGCCCCCATGTCATGTGACCACAATCATCACTTCCGGTAGAACATCCTAATTACGCGCACTACTAGTGATCAATACACTGGAGTATAGTCCCACCGCCACATCATGTGACCCTAATCGTCACTTCCGGTGACATGCCCCGATCACGTGTAAGTCCATCTCGGCGCATATCAAATCCTCTCCCCACGTGACCACACAACCGCCGTCCCCACCAGAGCCACAGTGGGGGAGAAAACCACAATAGGTCGCAGCCACAATTCGTGTGATTAACCACGGACATGTATTATAGCAGAGGGCGGTAACTAAACACATAAGCCCAAAGGCAGCATTATCCAGGGCTGAACAAACTAAAGAAAATTATATATCCGCAAAATAATAAACCGCATCCATAAGACATCATAAACAGTGTTATTATTAACCCCTACAGGAGACAGCTCTATGTATCCCAGCTAATCAAATGGTCCAAACATAGGATGATAAATATCCAAGAACAATCTCTTTGCTCAAAAAGAGCATGAAAAAATAGCATGGTGGATCCATCAGATACACTAACTACAAGAAACTAGTAAAATTCAAATTTTCATTGAGGCCTTTAGGGCTTTGTGATTCTAGCCAAAAAATCCAACGTGTTTCCCGTTGTAGGATCTTCTTATCCCAATCCCCCTGCCTCACTGTGGGTTGAACCCTTTCAATAACACAAAATCCAATCTGTTTCTCATCACCGCCATGAACAAGATTAACATGACGTGCTAGTGGGGTCTCTCTTTTGTGTCTAATGTCTCCCAGATGTTCCCCAATCCGTATCCGGAGTTCCCGCTTAGTTTTGCCCACATAATCCAACGGACAAGAACATGTGCACAGATAGACAACTCCTGCAGTTTTGCAATTAGCAAATGAGTTCATTTTATACGTTCTTTTCGTGTAGGCACTACTAAACGTTTTTGATGGTACCACATGCTTGCAAAAACTACAGTGTCCGCATCTAAACATCCCAACCTGCCTGTTTTGTAGCCAAGTCCCCTCCTTCTTATGTGGTTCCAGATGACTCTTAACCACTAGATCTCTTATGGATTTTCCCTTCCTATAGGTCACTGAGGGTTTGGGAAAAATTATCCCCCTAATATCTTGGTCAGTCCTGAGTATATCCCAGTGTTTCCTCAAAATCTCCATTACTCTCTTTGACTGGTCGTCAAAGGTACCTATTAGTCTAGTCAGATTTTCCGTATCTTTCTTCTCTCTCGGGTTTAATAGTGAAGATCTCCTAGTCTGTCTGGCCAATTTAAAGGCAGGTTGAATGACATTGGTGGGATAACCCCTATCCTTAAACCTATCACACAGGTCCCTAGACTGGGCCTGAAAGTCACCCCAATCGGAGCAGTTCCTCCTAAGTCTGAGAAACTGCCCCTGGGGATACCACGTTTCAGGGGGAGAGGATGATGACTTTCCCACCTAAGAAGACTGTTTGTAGATGTGGGTTTCCGGTACAGAGATGTTGTCAAAGACCCATCTTTTGCAATTGATATGGTGGTGTCCAAAAAAGTGATGCTTTCTCCACAAATCTCATACGTGAAAAATAGGCCCATCTCATTGGTATTCAGATGATCCACAAAGGATTTAAACGATTCTCCATTACCCGTCCACAGGACGAGGATGTCGTCGATATAACGTCCCCAAAATAAAATATTCGGGGACCAGACGACATCCTCATCACTGAAGACCATAGTGTCCTCCCACCAGCCCAGGAGCAGATTTGCATACGTGGGGGCACAAGGGCTCCCCATCGCAGTGCCCCTGAGCTGGTGGTAGTACCTGCCATCAAATAAAAAGTAATTATGGCAAAGTACAAATTCCAACAACTGCAACAGAAATTTATTATGTGCACCCAAATGTACCCCCCTACCTCTCAGGAAATAGTTGACCGCCTTCAGGCCCTCCACATGCCTGATACTGCTGTCCAGTGCCTCAACATCAATAGATGCTAGAATGGTACCTGGGTCAACTACAATCCCCTCTATTTTGTTAAGAAGATCCATAGTATCCCTGAGATAGGAAGGGAGGGTCACCACAAATGGTCTCAACATTTTGTCAAGATAGACACTGGAGTTCTGACACAAGGCATCAATCCCAGAGACAATTGGTCTCCCTTTAATAGGGTCCGTGCCCTTATGGATTTTCCCCACGTGACCACACAACCGCCGTCCCCACCAGAGCCACAGTGGGGGAGAAATATAAGAATCAGATAATTAATCTGTCATCATATGCTCTCTCCAATGAGGAGATTGTTGTACTGAGGAGAGGACTCTCTTTTGTACCAACCACCAAATTTGATCCCTTTGAATGGATAAAGGATATTAATTTATTTACACGAAAATTGAAATGGAAAAAATTTTTTCTCTTGAGTGATAAGGCTAAATGTCAGCAACTTGGTATAACGTTGGACGAACTCCCTGATGTGCTCCTTTTAACAGAGATGGCGGAGGAGGGACAGCGGGGAGTGGGAACTGGACCATTTTCAGATTTGAAATTAAAAAGTAAAAAAACACCTCCGATAGGAGAGATTGGCTGTATTGATATCTTTCTACAGTTAGTCTCTGATGAGATACGGAATATAAATCCCAAAGTAGAACAGACCCTACCCAATCTCACGTATTGTGAGAGAAAAGCATTGGAGGGGCTAATGAATAATAAGCAGATTGTACTTAAACCCTCAGATAAGGGTGGCAACACGGTTATCTTGAATAGGGACAAATATATTGAGATGTGTTTAGCCATCCTATCTGATGAAGCAACTTATGAGATCTTGAGAATGGATCCAACTAAGGATTTTAGTTTGGGACTGTCAAAAATCTTGAAAATGGCTCTAGAAACCAAGCTGATTTCTAAGAAGGAACTCGATTTTCTGTTGCCAAAATGGCCGGTAATTGCAACATTTTATGCACTACCAAAAATCCATAAGGGCACGGACCCTATTAAAGGGAGACCAATTGTCTCTGGGATTGATGCCTTGTGTCAGAACTCCAGTGTCTATCTTGACAAAATGTTGAGTCCATTTGTGGTGACCCTCCCTTCCTATCTCAGGGATACTATGGATCTTCTTAACAAAATAGAGGGGATTGTAGTTGACCCAGGTACCATTCTAGCATCTATTGATGTTGAGGCACTGTACAGCAGTATCAGGCATGTGGAGGGCCTGAAGGCGGTCAACTATTTCCTGAGAGGTAGGGGGGTACATTTGGGTGCACATAATAAATTTCTGTTGCAGTTGTTGGAATTTGTACTTTGCCATAATTACTTTTTATTTGATGGCAGGTACTACCACCAGCTCAGGGGCACTGCGACGGGGAGCCCTTGTGCCCCCACGTATGCAAATCTGCTCCTGGGCTGGTGGGAGGACACTATGGTCTTCAGTGACGAGGATGTCGTCTGGTCCCCGAATATTTTATTTTGGGGACGTTATATCGACGACATCCTCGTCCTGTGGACGGGTAATGGAGAATCGTTTAAATCCTTTGTGGATCATCTGAATACCAATGAGATGGGCATATTTTTCACGTATGAGATTGGTGGAGAAAGCATCACTTTTTTGGACACCACCATATCAATTGCAAAAGATGGGTCTTTGACAACATCTCTGTACCGGAAACCCACATCTACAAACAGTCTTCTTAGGTGGGAAAGTCATCATCCTCTCCCCCTAAAACGTGGTATCCCCAGGGGGCAGTTTCTCAGACTTAGGAGGAACTGCTCCAATTGGGGTGACTTTCAGGCCCAGTCTAGGGACCTGTGTGATAGGTTTAAGGATAGGGGTTATCCCACCAATGTCATTCAACCTGCCTTTAAATTGGCCAGACAGACTAGGAGATCTTCACTATTAAACCCGAGAGAGAAGAAAGATACGGAAAATCTGACTAGACTAATAGGTACCTTTGACGACCAGTCAAAGAGAGTAATGGAGATTTTGAGGAAACACTGGGATATACTCAGGACTGACCAAGATATTAGGGGGATAATTTCTCCCAAACCCTCAGTGACCTATAGGAAGGGAAAATCCATAAGAGATCTAGTGGTTAAGAGTCATCTGGAACCACATAAGAAGGAGGGGACTTGGCTACAAAACAGGCAGGTTGGGACGTTTAGATGCGGACACTGTAGTTTTTGCAAGCATGTGGTACCATCAAAAACGTTTAGTAGTGCCTACACGAAAAGAACGTATAAAATGAACTCATTTGCTAATTGCAAAACTGCAGGAGTTGTCTATCTGTGCACATGTTCTTGTCCATTGGATTATGTGGGCAAAACTAAGCGGGAACTCCGGATACGGATTGGGGAACATCTGGGAGACATTAGACACAAAAGAGAGACCCCACTAGCACGTCATGTTAATCTTGTTCATGGCGGTGATGAGAAACAGATTGGATTTTGTGTTATTGAAAGGGTTCAACCCACAGTGAGGCAGGGGGATTGGGATAAGAAGATCCTACAACGGGAAACACGTTGGATTTTTTGGCTAGAATCACAAAGCCCTAAAGGCCTCAATGAAAATTTGAATTTTACTAGTTTCTTGTAGTTAGTGTATCTGATGGATCCACCATGCTATTTTTTCATGTTCTTTTTGAGCAAAGAGATTGTTCTTGGATATTTATCATCCTATGTTTGGACCATTTGATTAGCTGGGATACATAGAGCTGTCTCCTGTAGGGGTTAATAATAACACTGTTTATGATGTCTTATGGATGCGGTTTATTATTTTGCGGATATATAATTTTCTTTAGTTTGTTTAGTCCTGGATAATGCTGCCTTTGGGCTTATGTGTTTAGTTACCGTCCTCTGCTATAATACATGTCCGTGGTTAATCACACGAATTGTGGCTGCGACCTATTGTGGTTTTCTCCCCCACTGTGGCTCTGGTGGGGACGGCGGTTGTGTGGTCATGTGGGGAGAGGATTTGATATGCGCCGAGAGGGACATACACGTGATCGGGGCATGTCACCGGAAGTGACGATTAGGGTCACATGATGTGGCGGTGGGACTATACTCCAGTGTATTGATCACTAGTAGTGCGCGTAATTAGGATGCGCTACCGGAAGTGATGATTGTGGTCACATGACATGGGGGCGCGTCCCACTGCAATGATTGCAAGGAAAACACAATCACGGTGTGATACCGGAAGTGACGTCGCAGTCTGAACGCGGTAAATATGAGCCGGCGGGAGACAGAAAACACGCCGCACACTGCATTGATCATTCGGCTGGGGTGATGAGACCCCTTGCGCTCTTTTGCCCCTGATGAACCCTCAGCATCCAAGAGGGGGAAACGCGTCGGGCTGGGCTCGATATCATCTGATGGCTGATAAGTATTTTTTTTGAATTTTTATGCTGACAGACTGATGGATGGCAATTTGTTTATTGGGTCATTGGGTTATCCCATGAATGAATTTAATGGTGTTTTCTGCCATCCTCGTTTATAAAAGAGACTATTGTGTCTATTGTGAATTTTGAGGACTATTATGTCCTTTGGACACGTTAGATCAGCAAATATGTTTTCCTGATGAACTCCTTTTGGATTTGATCTATGCATTGTTGTTATGTGTAAACGCTTTTTTAGAAAGCTACAGTCTGTCATCTATGCAGCATTTAGCATTTTTTCCTACGAGATAAGTTTCTAATTGAGCTCCAACCATCAGCATTTTTTACTACGAGATATGAGGGTGGATATATACCCACCACTCTGTGTTAAGATTAGGTGTACTCCTAGAGACAGTACATGGTCTCTCCATCAGGGGTCAATTTTTCGGGATTTGTGTGTGTTTGTGTTGTTTTGTGTATCCTCTTCGTGGACTAGGGTCTGTTTAGGGTGCTATTAGGGTCACCGACGTTGAGCGGGGGCGCCATATCGCATATATTAGGGTGCCAACCTCCGCGGCAAGGAAGGGACGCACTAGGGCTTATTAGGGCGAGTGTAGTGCCCTGATATATTGCACAATTTGTATGTCAAAAATATTATGTACCCTGTTCCCTATACTGGTACTATCCAGGTTTTAAATATTGGAATAAAAGTTAATTTTTAGGGTCAAATTTATTTTTCTTTTTGCTATCTTGGTTTTTTTCAGAATATTTGATCCATTAAATTTTTTTGAGGTTTTTTCCTAACATTCTTAGACCCCGGTCTGAACGTGCTGAAAACTTGAATCTAGAAAAAAATAAAGGTTCTTCTGTCCTGTCTGGTGGTGAAATGTTTAGCAGATACATTATAAGCTAAATTTTTATGATTTATCACCACAGAAACCCAATGAATTAGCTCCCTCCAAAAACTGTCTACATTCTTCAAAAGTTATCTTGACAGCGAGCAAGCTAACTTGACAACATAATTTCTCTCCAAGCAAAAAATTTTCCTAGAAAAAATGCACGTTTGCAAGTTGATCAGAGTTTTGTTACCTTGAGACAAAACAGCCCCTACCCCAACCTCTGAGGCATCCATCTCTACGATGAATGGTTTCTGGAGATCGGGTTGAATCAAAACTGGAGCAGACATGAAGCACTCCTTTATTTTTTCAAAGGAGCCAAGAGGATACAATGACAAAACCTTAAGATCCACTCCCTTGCGTGTGAGGTCAGTAAGAGTTTAATTATCTGAGAAAAACCCATAATAAATTTTATATGTAGTAACTAGCTGAAGAGCCCGGCGCTGCCCGGGCATAGTAACTAACTGTGGTTAGTTATAACAAATTATAATTATCCTCCATCCCATAGTCCCATGCCCATATACCCATCATACATATCCACCATCCCATAGGCCCATGCCCATATACCCTTCATACATATCCTCCATCCCATAGTCGAGTGCCCATATACCCATCATACATATTCTCCATCCCATAGTCCCATGCCCATATACCCATCACACATCCTCCATCCCATAGTCCCGTGCCCATATACCCATCACACATCCTTCATCTCATAGTCCCATGCCCATATACCCATCATACATATCCACCATCCCATAGGCCCATGCCCATATACCCATCATACATATTCGCCATCCCATAGTCGAGTGCCCATATACCCATCACACATCCTTCATCTCATAGTCCCATGCCCATATACCCATCATATATATCCTCCATCCCATAGTCCAGTGCCCATATACCCATCACACTTCCTCCATCCCATAGTCAACCATTATGACATCATAATGAGCGGCGGGGCTTGCAACCTATGATGTCATCAGCATCGCCATGGCAACCATTATGACATCATAATGAGGGGCGGGGCTTGATACACACACACTTTTTCCCCATTATGTAGATAGTGGCAAAATTGTTTGGTGAATTGGAACGCGCGGGGTTAAAATTTCACCTCACAACATAGCCTAGGACCCTCTCGGGGTCCAGACGTGTGACTGTGCCAAATTTTGTGGCTGTAACTGCGACGGTGCAGATGCCAATCCTGGACATACACACATACATACATACACACACTTGAGCTTTATATATTAGATTGGCGAATCCTAAAAATGTTTTCACGAGGTTGACATTAATCAATTATAGCCTGTATCTTCTTAGTGTCCATCTTAAACCCAGGAATGAAATTTCTTGAACAGAAAAAGTACATTTTCCAATTTAGCAAACAAAGAATTCTTTCCCTGAGTTTCTGTGAAACAAACTGAGCATGATCGTATTGTGAATCCAGATAAGAAAAATTAGAATGGCATTAAGGTTTATCACAATGAAACTTCAAATAATATCTTAAAAAAATTTTATTCATAAAGTTTCTGAAAGACAGCAGGTGTATTTATAAACCCAAAAGGCATGACAAGATTTACAAACAAATCCTCCGACATTAAGAACTCTGTTTTCCACTTAACATCCTTCTGGATACGTATCAAATTATAAGTAGAGATGAGCAAACTTGTTCGGATTGTTCCGAATATGACCGAAATCGAATATTGTTTTTGCAATATTCGTCAAACACAGTCAAACGTCATTAGAGTCAATGGCAGTAGAAATTAGCAATCTGCGAGAAAAAAAATGGTCTGATTTCCTGACCGAAAAAACGGATGAGTGACATGCGAGTGTCATGCAAGTGCAATGCGATTTCTGTGCAATTTTTAAACACAACATCCGTATGATATCAATATGACATGCATACGCAATCCATATTCAATGCGATTTTAACATGAGCTTTTACATACAGCAGTTCTCTATTATTTAAACATAGTTTTAAAACAAAATATTCCTCAAAACACATTTCCCCACTGTCCTGAGGTCACAGCAATTCAGCCAGGCTGTGAGAACAGCATCAGTGAATAGAAGTGGTGTCACTGATGCTGTGCTCCCTCACAGCATGACCTGCGCTGAACTTTGGAGCGTGGGAAATCAACTGGAATTTTCCCATGCTCAAGAGTTCTTCGCAGTTCAGGCAGTGAGGAAGCGCAGACTCAGTGACATCACCGCTAGTCACTGAGGCTGCGCTGGCAGCATCTCATTCATTCACCAGTAATTTGCAGCCGGGATGGTCGCAACTTAGCACTGTCCTGGTTGCAAACTGTATATTTCCCAGATATGGATTATGGCATGGGACAGAACACCGGACAGGTATGGTATATTGTTGGTTTATTATTTTACGTTTATTACAGGAGAACGAGGGCTTCAAGGAATTAGCAGAGGTTGTAAGTATGGTTTAATTAAGAACGATAAAGGAGTCTATGTGTTTATTTCAAATAAAGGATTTTTAAATAGGTGTCTGTGTTTTATTTACTACTAGCTGAAGAGCCCGGCGCTGCCCGGGCATAGTAACTAACTGTGGTTAGTTATAACAAATTATAATTATCCTCCATCCCATAGTCCCGTGCCCATATACCCATCATACATATCCACCATACCATAGGCCCGTGCCCATAAACCCATCATACATATCATCCATCCCATAGTCGAGTGCCCATATACACATCACACATCCTCCATCTCATAGTCCCATGCCCATATACCCATCATACATATCCGCCATCCCATAGTCCCGTGCCCATAAACCCGTCATACATATCCTCCATCCCATAGTCCAGTGCCCATATACCCATCACACATCCTCAATCCCATAGTCAACCATTATGACATCATAATGAGCGGTGGGATTTGCAACCTATGATGACATGAACATCGCCATGGCAACCATTATGACATCATAATGAGGGGCGGGGCTTGATACACACACACTTTTTCCCCATTATGTAGATAGGGGCAAAATTGATTGGTGAATTGGAACGTGCGGGGTTAAAATTTCACCTCACAACATAGCCTAGGACTCTCTCGGGGTCCAGACGTGTGACTGTGCCAAATTTTGTGGCTGTAACTGCGACGGTGCAGATGCCAATCCCGGACATACACACATACACACATACAGTACATACACACACTTGAGCTTTATATATTAGATTGGCGAATCCTAAAAATGTTTTCACGAGGTTGACATTAATCAATTATAGCCTGTATCTTCTTAGTGTCCATCTTAAACCCAGGAATGAAATTTCTTGAACAGAAAAAGTACATTTTCCAATTTAGCAAACAAAGAATTCTTTCCCTGAGTTTCTGTGAAACAAACTGAGCATGATCGTATTGTGAATCCAGATAAGAAAAATTAGAATGGCATTAAGGTTTATCACAATGAAACTTCAAATAATATCTTAAAAAAATTTTATTCATAAAGTTTCTGAAAGACAGCAGGTGTATTTATAAACCCAAAAGGCATGACAAGATTTACAAACAAATCCTCCGACATTAAGAACTCTGTTTTCCACTTAACATCCTTCTGGATACGTATCAAATTATAAGTAGAGATGAGCAAACTTGTTCGGATTGTTCCGAATATGACCGAAATCGAATATTGTTTTTGCAATATTCGTCAAACACAGTCAAACGTCATTAGAGTCAATGGCAGTAGAAATTAGCAATCTGCGAGAAAAAAAATGGTCTGATTTCCTGACCGAAAAAACGGATGAGTGACATGCGAGTGTCATGCAAGTGCAATGCGATTTCTGTGCAATTTTTAAACACAACATCCATATGATATCAGTATGACATGCATACGCAATCCATATTCAATGCAATTTTAACATGAGCTTTTACATACAGCAGTTCTCTATTATTTAAACATAGTTTTAAAACAAAATATTCCTCAAAACACATTTCCCCACTGTCCTGAGGTCACAGCAATTCAGCCAGGCTGTGAGAACAGCATCAGTGAATAGAAGTGGTGTCACTGATGCTGTGCTCCCTCACAGCATGACCTGCGCTGAACTTTGGAGCGTGGGAAATCAACTGGAATTTTCCCATGCTCAAGAGTTCTTCGCAGTTCAGGCAGTGAGGAAGCGCAGACTCAGTGACATCACCGCTAGTCACTGAGGCTGCGCTGGCAGCATCTCATTCATTCACCAGTAATTTGCAGCCAGGATGGTCGCAACTTAGCACTGTCCTGGTTGCAAACTGTATATTTCCCAGATATGGATTATGGCATGGGACAGAACACCGGACAGGTATGGTATATTGTTGGTTTATTATTTTACATTTATTACAGGAGAACGAGGGCTTCAAGGAATTAGCAGAGGTTGTAAGTATGGTTTAATTAAGAACGATAAAGGAGTCTATGTGTTTATTTCAAATAAAGGATTTTTAAATAGGTGTCTGTGTTTTATTTACTACTAGCTGAAGAGCCCGGCGCTGCCCGGGCATAGTAACTAACTGTGGTTAGTTATAACAAATTATAATTATCCTCCATCCCATAGTCCCGTGCCCATATACCCATCATACATATCCACCATACCATAGGCCCGTGCCCATAAACCCATCATACATATCATCCATCCCATAGTCGAGTGCCCACAAACACATCACACATCCTCCATCTCATAGTCCCATGCCCATATACCCATCATACATATCCGCCATCCCATAGTCCCGTGCCCATAAACCCGTCATACATATCCTCCATCCCATAGTCCAGTGCCCATATACCCATCACACATCCTCAATCCCATAGTCAACCATTATGACATCATAATGAGCGGTGGGATTTGCAACCTATGATGACATGAACATCGCCATGGCAACCATTATGACATCATAATGAGGGGTGGGGCTTGATACACACACACTTTTTCCCCATTATGTAGATAGGGGCAAAATTGATTGGTGAATTGGAACGTGCGGGGTTAAAATTTCACCTCACAACATAGCCTAGGACTCTCTCGGGGTCCAGACGTGTGACTGTGCCAAATTTTGTGGCTGTAACTGCGACGGTGCAGATGCCAATCCTGGACATACACACATTATTATTATTATTATTATTATTTATTGTTATAGCGCCATTTATTCCATGGTGCTTTACATGTGAGGGGGGTATACATAAAAACAAGTACAATAATCTTAAACAATACAAGTCATAACTGGTACAGGAGGAGAGAGGACCCTGCCCGCGAGGGCTCACAATCTTCAAGGGATGGGTGATAATACAGTAGGCGAGGGTAGAGCTGGTCGTGCAGCGGTTTGGTCGATCGGTGGTTACTGCAGGTTATAGGCTTGTCGGAAGAGGTGGGTCTTCAGGCTCTTTTTGAAGGTTTCGATGGTAGGTGAGAGTCTGATATGTTGTGGTAGAGAGTTCCAGAGTAGGGGTGATGCGCGAGAGAAATCTTGTATGCGATTGTGGGAAGAGGAGATAAGAGGGGAGTAGAGAAGGAGATCTTGTGAGGATCGGAGGTTGCGTGCAGGAAAGTACCGGGAGACGAGGTCACAGATGTATGGAGGAGACAAGTTGTGGATGGCTTTGTATGTCATGGTTAGGGTTTTGTAATGGAGTCTCTGGGCAATTGGGAGCCAGTGAAGGGATTGACAGAGGGGAGAAGCTGGGGAATAGCGGGGGGACAGGTGGATTAGTCGGGCAGCAGAGTTTAGAATAGATTGGAGGGGTGCGAGAGTGTTTGAGGGGAGGCCGCAGAGCATGAGGTTGCAGTAGTCAAGGCGAGAGATGATGAGGGCATGGACTAGGGTTTTTGCAGATTCTTGGGTGAGGAATGAACGGATGCGTGAAATATTTTTGAGTTGAAGTCGGCAGGAAGTGGAAAGGGTTTGGATATGTGGTTTGAAGGAGAGATCAGCATCAAGGATTACTCCGAGGCAGCGAGCTTGTGGGACTGGGGAGAGTGGGCAGTCATTTACTGTAATTGATAGGTTCGTAGGGGGGGTCACGTGAGATGGGGGAAAGATGATGAATTCTGTTTTGTCCATGTTGAGTTTCAGATATCTAGTGGAGAAGAAGGATGAAATAGTGGACAGACATTGAGGGATTCTGGTTAGTAGGGAGGTGATATCTGGTCCAGAGATGTAGATCTGTGTGTCATCAGCATAAAGATGATACTGAAAGCCATGAGATTCTATGAGCTGTCCCAGGCCAAAGGTGTAAATAGAGAACAGCAGGGGCCCTAGGACTGAACCTTGTGGGACTCCGACAGATAGGGGGCGAGGTGAGGAGGTGGTGTGTGAGTGGGAGACGCTGAATGTCCGGTCTGTTAGGTATGATGAGATCCAGGAGAGGGCCAAGTCTGTGATGCCGAGGGATGAGAGGGTCTGTAATAATAGGGAATGGTCCACTGTGTCAAAGGCAGCCGACAGGTCCAGGAGGAGGAGGACAGAGTAGTGTCGCTTGCTCTTGGCAGTTAAGAGGTCATTGGTGACCTTAGTAAGGGCAGTTTCAGTGGAGTGGTGTGACCGGAAGCCAGATTGTAAGCGGTCGAAGAGGGAGCAAGAAGAGAGATGGGAGGACAGTTCAAGGTAGACGTGTTGTTCCAGTAGCTTGGAGGCGTATGGGAGAAGTGATATAGGGCGATAGCTAGATACAGAGGATGGGTCAAGAGAGGGCTTTTTGAGGATAGGTGTGATGGAGGCATGTTTAAAGCTTGAGGGGAAAACACCAGTTGTTAGTGATAGGTTGAAGAGATGGGTTAGGGTTGGGATGAAGACTGTGGTGAGGTTTGGGATGAAGTGGGATGGGATCGGGTCGAGTGCACAGGTGGTGAGATGTGATCTTGAGAGTAGAGTGGAGAGTCGATCTTCTGTAATGGTGGAGAAGTTGGTTTTGAAGGTGGAGGGCTGGGAAGTCGGGAGGAAGGGCTCTGGGGGTTGTTGACCAAAACTGTCCCTGATGTTATCAATTTTCTGCTTGAAAAATGAGGCAAAGTCTTCAGCTGAGATGAGTGGGGAGGGAGGAGGTGCTGGGGGGCGGAGGAGAGAATTGAAGGTGTTGAATAACTGTTTAGGGTTGTGAGACAGGGAGGATATGAGAGATGAGAAGTAGGTTTGTTTAGCTGTGGCGAGTGTGGTCTTGAAAGTAGTGAGGGACTGTTTGAATGCGATGAAATGCTCGTTGGAGTGGGATCTTTTCCATCTGCGCTCAGCAGCCCTGGAAGCTCGCCTCAGCTCTTTGGTCAGGCTGGTGTGCCAGGGCTGTCTGTTGATTTTGCGAGTTTTGGTATGTGTAAGTGGGGCAGCGGATTCCAAAGCTACAGCTATTGTGGTGTTATATAGAGCGGCAGCGTCATCCGCATTGTGTAAGGAACTTATATCTGTAAGAGGGAGGAGGGATTCGGAGAATGAGTGTAGGTCAAGGTGTTTAAGATTCCTGCGAGGGTGTGAAAGTGTGTGGGGTGGGGATTGTAGACATGGAGTGAAGAGGGAGGAGAATGTGAGCAGGTTGTGGTCAGAGAGAGGAAGAGGTGAGTTAGAGAGGTTAGATAGGGAGCAGAGGCGGGTGAAGATGAGGTCCAGTGTGTGGCCATCTTTGTGGGTGGCTGTAGAAGACCATTGAGTGAGGCCGAAGGAGGAAGTGAGAGATAGAAGTTTAGTGGCAGCTGAGAGGGAAGTGTCAATGGGGATGTTGAAGTCGCCCATGATGATAGTAGGGATGTCCGCGGAAAGGAAATGAAGTAACCAGGTGGTGAAGTGGTCAAAGAAGGTGGTGGCTGGCCCTGGGGGGCGGTAGATGACAGCCAGTTGGAGGTTGGACTATCACATACACACATACACATACACATACACACATACAGTACATACACACACTTGAGCTTTATATATTAGATTGGCGAATCCTAAAAATGTTTTCACGAGGTTGACATTAATCAATTATAGCCTGTATCTTCTTAGTGTCCATCTTAAACCCAGGAATGAAATTTCTTGAACAGAAAAAGTACATTTTCCAATTTAGCAAACAAAGAATTCTTTCCCTGAGTTTCTGTGAAACAAACTGAGCATGATCGTATTGTGAATCCAGATAAGAAAAATTAGAATGGCATTAAGGTTTATCACAATGAAACTTCAAATAATATCTTAAAAAAATTTTATTCATAAAGTTTCTGAAAGACAGCAGGTGTATTTATAAACCAAAAAGGCATGACAAGATTTACAAACAAATCCTCCGACATTAAAAACTCTGTTTTCCACTTGACATCCTTCTGGATACGTATCAAATTATAAGTAGAGATGAGCAAACTTGTTCGGATTGTTCCGAATATGACCGAAATCGAATATTGTTTTTGCAATATTCGTCAAACACAGTCAAACGTCATTAGAGTCAATGGCAGTAGAAATTAGCGATCTGCGAGAAAAAAAATGGTCTGATTTCCTGACCGAAAAAACGGATGAGTGACATGCGAGTGTCATGCAAGTGCAATGCGATTTCTGTGCAATTTTTAAACACAACATCCATATGATATCAGTATGACATGCATACGCAATCCATATTCAATGCGATTTTAACATGAGCTTTTACATACAGCAGTTCTCTATTATTTAAACATAGTTTTAAAACAAAATATTCCTCAAAACACATTTCCCCACTGTCCTGAGGTCACAGCAATTCAGCCAGGCTGTGAGAACAGCATCAGTGAATAGAAGTGGTGTCACTGATGCTGTGCTCCCTCACAGCATGACCTGCGCTGAACTTTGGAGTGTGGGAAATCAACTGGAATTTTCCCATGCTCAAGAGTTCTTCGCAGTTCAGGCAGTGAGGAAGCGCAGACTCAGTGACATCACCGCTAGTCACTGAGGCTGCGCTGGCAGCATCTCATTCATTCACCAGTAATTTGCAGCCGGGATGGTCGCAACTTAGCACTGTCCTGGTTGCAAACTGTATATTTCCCAGATATGGATTATGGCATGGGACAGAACACCGGACAGGTATGGTATATTGTTGGTTTATTATTTTACGTTTATTACAGGAGAACGAGGGCTTCAAGGAATTAGCAGAGGTTGTAAGTATGGTTTAATTAAGAACGATAAAGGAGTCTATGTGTTTATTTCAAATAAAGGATTTTTAAATAGGTGTCTGTGTTTTATTTACTACTAGCTGAAGAGCCCGGCGCTGCCCGGGCATAGTAACTAACTGTGGTTAGTTATAACAAATTATAATTATCCTCCATCCCATAGTCCCGTGCCCATATACCCATCATACATATCCACCATACCATAGGCCCGTGCCCATAAACCCATCATACATATCCTCCATCCCATAGTCGAGTGCCCATATACACATCACACATCCTCCATCTCATAGTCCCATGCCCATATACCCATCATACATATCCGCCATCCCATAGTCCCGTGCCCATAAACCCGTCATACATATCCTCCATCCCATAGTCCAGTGCCCATATACCCATCACACATCCTCAATCCCATAGTCAACCATTATGACATCATAATGAGCGGTGGGATTTGCAACCTATGATGACATGAACATCGCCATGGCAACCATTATGACATCATAATGAGGGGCGGGGCTTGATACACACACACTTTTTCCCCATTATGTAGATAGGGGCAAAATTGTTTGGTGAATTGGAACGTGCGGGGTTAAAATTTCACCTCACAACATAGCCTAGGACTCTCTCGGGGTCCAGTCGTGTGACTGTGACAAATTTTGTGGCTGTAGCTGTGACGGTGCGGATACCAATCCCGGACAAACACACATACATACATACATACACACACTTGAGCTTTATATATTAGATTTGGCTACATGGGATTAGTAATGGGGGCGTCTAATTGACACATCTTCATTACTAACCTCAGGGCTTGATGTCACAAAGGTAACGTCAACCCCCCAACTATTACGCCTTTTCTGGGGCGGCTGAGAGCTGTTGTTTGTAGCCGGGGGGGGCACTATCCATGGCTCCTTCCTAGGCTATAAATATCACCTCTCAGCTGTCTACATAGCTATTGCTGGCTATAAATTATAGTGGGGCCACACGCCATTTTTTTCCATGAAATAGTCATTTATTAATTAAATACATGTCCATAATTTTGCACAAACACTATAATAATTGTATTTGTCACTGACAAGTATACAGCTCTGGCAAAAATTAAGAGACCACCACATCAAAACCCTGTCATTGACAGCCCATTCTCCAGACCTGAACCCCATTGAAAAACTCTGGAATGTAATCAAGAGGATGATGGATAGTCACAAGCCATCAAACAAAGAAGAACTGCCTAAATATTTGCATCAGAAGCAGTGTGAAAGACTGGTGGAATGAATGCCAAGACACATGAAAGCTGTGATTAAAAATCATGGTTATTCAACAAAATATTGATTTCCGAATTCTTCCTGAGTTAAAACATTAGTACTGTTGTTACTAAATGATTATTAACTTGTTTTCTTTGCATTATTTGAGGTCTGAAAGCACTGGGCCTTTTTTATTTTGACCATTTCTCCTTTTAAAAAAAAAATAAATAAATTTGTTGCTTGAAAATTCGGAGATGTGTTGTCAGAAGTTTACATTTTACTCAAAAATATACCTATAAAGAGAAAAATCAGACAAACTGAACATTTGAAAGTGGTCTCTTAATTTTTGCCAGCGCTATATATGTATATATAATTATATATACAGTTGTGGCCAAAAGTATTGACACCCCTGCAATTCTGTCAGATAATACTCAGGTTCTTCCTGAAAATGATTGCAAACACAAATTCTTTGGTATTATTATCTTCATTTAATTTGTCTTAAATGAAAAAACACAAAAAGAATTGTCCTAACGCCAAATTGGATATAATTCCACACCAAACATAAAAAAGATGGTGTACAAAAGTATTGGCACTGTTCGAAAAATCATGTGATGCTTCTCTAATTTGTGTAATTAACAGCACCTGTAACTTACCTGTGGCACCTAACAGGTGTTGGCAATAACTAAATCACACTTCCAGCCAATTGACATGGATTAAAGTTGACTCAACCTCTGTCCTGTGTCCTTGTGTGTACCACATTGAGCATGGAGAAAAGAAAGAAGACCAAAGAACTGTCTGAGGACTTGAGAAACCAAATTGTGAGGAAGCATGAGCAATCTCAAGGCTACAAGTCCATCTCCAAAGACCTGAATGTTCCTGTGTCTACCGTGCGCAGTGTCATCAAGAAGTTTAAAGCCCATGGCACTGTGGCTAACCTCCCTAGATGTGGACGGAAAAGAAAAATTGACAAGAGATTTCAACGCAAGATTGTGTGGATGTTGGATAAAGAACCTCGAATAACATCCAAACAAGTTCAAGCTGCCCTGCAGTCCGAGGGTACAACAGTGTCAACCCGTACTATCGTCGGCGTCTGAATGAAAAGGGACTGTATGGTAGGAGACTCAGGAAGTCCCCACTTCTTACCCCGAGACATAAAAAAGCCAGGCTGGAGTTTGCCAAAACATACCTGAAAAAGCCTAAAACATTTTGGAAAAATGTTCTCTGGTCAGATGAGACAAAAGTAGCACTTTTTGGGCAAAGGCAACAACATAGAGTTTACAGGAGAAAAAAGAAGCATTCAAAGAAAAGAACACGGTCCCTACAGTCAAACATGGTGGAGGCTCCCTGATGTTTTGGGGTTGCTTTGCTGCCTCTGGCACTGGACTACTTGACCGTGTGCATGGCATTATGAAGTCTGAAGACTACCAACAAATTTTGCAGCATAATGTAGGGCCCAGTGTAAGAAAGCTGGGTCTCCCTCAGAGGTCATGGGTCTTCCAGCAGGACAATGACCCAAAACACACTTCAAAAAGCACTTGAAAATGGTTTGAGAGAAAGCACTGGAGACTCCTAAGGTGGCCAGCAATGAGTCCAGACCTGAATCCCATAGAACACCTGTGGAGAGATCTAAAAATGGCAGTTTCTAGAAGGCACCCTTCTAATATCAGGGACCTGGAGCAGTTTGCCAAAGAAGAATGGTCTAAAATTCCACAGAGCATTGTAAGAAACTCATTGATGGCTACCGGAAGCGGTTGGTAGCAGTTATTTTTGCTAAAGGTTGTGCAACCAAGTATTAGGCTGAGGGTGCCAATACTTTTGTCTGGCCCATTTTTGGAGTTTTGTGTGAAATGATCAATGTTTTGCTTTTTGCTTCATTCTTGTTTGTGTTTTTTCATTTAAGACAAATTAAATGAAGATAATAATACCAAAGAATTTGTGTTTGCAATCATTTTCAGGAAGAAACTGAGTATTATCTGACAGAATTGCAGGGGAGTCAATACTTTTGGCCAGAACTGTATATATATACACTCACTGGCCACTTTATTAGGTACACCATGCTAGTAACGGGTTGGACCCCCTTTTGCCTTCAGAACTGCCTCAATTCTTCGTGGCAGAGATTCAACAAGGTGCTGGAAGCATTCCTCAGAGATTTTGGACCATATTGACATGATGGCATCACACAGTTGGCGCAGATTTGTCGGCTGCACATCCCTGATGCGAATCTCCCGTTCCACCACATCCCAAAGATGCTCTATTGGATTGAGATCTGGTGACTGAGGAGGCCATTTGAGTACAGTGAACTCATTGTCATGTTCAAGAAACCAATCTGAGATGATTCGAGCTTTATGACATGGCGCATTATCCTGCTGAAAGTAGCCATCAGATGCCTGTTCTTAGCTGAGAGGAGTGGTACCCAGTGTGGTCTTCTGCTGCTGTAGCCCATCTGCCTCAAAGTTCGACGCACTGTGCGTTCAGAGATGCTCTTCTGCCTACCTTGGTTGTAACGGGTGGCAATTTGAGTCACTGTTGCCTTTCTATCAGCTCGAACCAGTATGCCCATTCTCCTCTGACCTCTGGCATCAACAAGGCATTTCCGGCCACAGAACTGCCGCTCACTGGATTTTTTTTCTTTTTCGGACCATTCTCTGTAAACCCTAGAGATGGTTGTGCGTGAAAATCCCAGTAGATCAGCAGTTTCTGAAATACTCAGACCAGCCCTTCTGGCACCAACAATCATGCCACGTTCAAAGGCACTCAAATCACCTTTCTTCCCCATACTGATGCTCGGTTTGAACTGCAGGAGATTGTCTTGACCATGTCTACATGCCTAAATGCACTGAGTTGCCGCCATGTGATTGGCTGATTAGAAATTAAGTCTTAACACACAGTTGGACAGGTGTACCTAATAAAGTGGCCAGTGAGTGTATATATATATATATATATATATAGTATATGTACATCTATAGATATACTGTATATGCTGTATATATATATATATATATATATATATATGTATATATACTGTATATTATATATATATATATTCCGTATATACTCGTGAGTATGCCGAGATTTTCTTCGCATTTTTTTGGTCTGAAAGTCCCCCCTCTCGGCTTATACACGAGTCATATACCTGGGGGTCGGTGGGGGAGGGGGAGCGGGGATGTCAGAGATCATACCTACCCCCCTGGTGCGGTCTCTGCAGCCCCCCGCTTCTCCACGGTCTCCCTTCCTGCCTTCAGTGGTCACGTGATACCGCTCATTACACTCATGAATATGCGCATATGCACAATGCAAGTCAATGGGAAATAAAAGTCGGCATTGAGCGGATTACATTCATCCACTCAATGCCGACTTTTATTCCCCATTGACTTGCATTGGGGTCGGGTTTCGGACAAAACTCCGACTTTTTTTTGCCCTAGTCAGACCAGTTTCATCTGAAACAAATTTTGTTTCATGAAACCCGATCCGACCAAAGTCGCCCAACTCTATATACGGTATAGCGGTATATTTATTATATATTATACATATATGAATAATAAATATATGTTATATATAAATTATATATTATATGTATATCTATATATATATATATATATATATATAGTATATATATATACATATATACATATATGTATATATAAACAGTATATATATTATATAATACACATATTAGTCCATAACTGTTTGACCACACAGTCAAAGCTCTGCATTAATATGTATTATTTACACAAAATCCAGTTAAAAAAAGATTCCAGAAAAAGGAGATACAAATTCATTAAAAGAAGTATTTTATTCAAATATATACCATAATACACAAAAAAATATGATAAAAGACAAACAGGTGCCTCATGACAACAAGAAACGCAGAGGTATAAATCTTTTTTATGCATAAGATAGAGTTCTTTTTAAAAATCCAAGGTAAAAATGATACACAAGAAAGACAAGGGCCGGAGCGAGCCGCGCAACCCCCCCCACAGCGGCTAGGTGGAGGCCCTTCATGACGGTGGGTTGGTGGGAACGGGTTAATAATCCCAGGGGGTGGAGGTTGGGGATAGAGGGGTATATATATTAAGTGGCGTTAGGGGCGGTTCCCTTCAGTTCCCGCTCTGGAGCCAGGAGGGATTGTCAGAAGACCCTCTTGAGACATAGAATACACAAATGCGGTCTTGGAGAGGCTGCGGGCGGCAGCTGAGGCGCAGCCTGATGGATGGCTGGAGCAGCAGGTGGCTGGGATCATCGGGGGTTCGCCTGCTGCTGCTTCTCCCCGTGCAAGGAGGCGGGTCAGGCCTCTGGAGCACCTGTCCCCAGGTGCTTCGCCGAACACCCAGCGCCGGCGTCGGAGCGCCTCTCGGGACCCTCCGGCCAGGGTGCCTGCCGGTAAGTGCGCTGGCAGGCCCCAGGCCGGGAGGAATCCATGGGCCGGCCTGGGTGCAGCAGCGGTCTCTAGGCCTTCTCCTAGGCCTCATTGGGAGGCGGGGCCGGTGCGCGCTGGGCCGGCGCGGACAGATGAAGCCACGGCAGGCCGCGCTGGAGTCGGGCGGCCTGCCTCATCAGCGCATGGAGGATTCACGAGGGCCAGCGCGGGGGGGAGAACCGGGCGGCAGCCCCCGGCGGCCGGGGCGGGATAGTGCCTCCTTTGATGCAGGCCCCTTGGCTGGATCAGCAGAGGGGGAGGACCAGGGACAGAGCAGCAGACAAGCAGTGAGGGTTGCGGGTGGTGGGTGGCCACAGGCGGCAGCCCCGATGCCTGTGCAGCCTGCTTGCCTCGGCTGGGGTCGGAGCTTGGAAGACGCCAGAAGAGAGTGGCCCGGAAGTGCAGCGCTGTCGAGAGAGCCTGTCTCGGCAAGTATCAGACCTCTGGGGACAGAGGGTCTTCCACGAAGCTTCAGTTCTGATGCTCAGCGGGATTCCGGAATAGCGGCTGGAGGAGACACAGCGTCCTCGCAGCCCGGTGAGTATGGTCCCGTATCTTGTCTGTCTTCATCCTTAGTATGGTCTCCTGCGGTCGGGAGTGGATTTGGGGGCCGGCCAGGGGCGGTAGGGCAAGTAGTGGGAGAGCTGGGCCCATCACCTATTGGGGGGATTGGGGACATTTAGCATCCATGCGGGATTTGTTGGCGCGGATGGAGGGAGTTAGAGAGCCATCGGCGCATTTTGCTGCCTGGGTAGGGTCGCAGGAGCGAGGGGCTGGCCCGTCTGGGGCGGCTATCGGGGTTTCGGGGGGCCGAGCGGACCCTGTATCTGTTTCGGTTCAGACGGAGAAAGAGAAGGAATGTCGGATCCATTTGGATGATAGGGCCCATGGGGAAGTGTATGTATGCTTTGAGGGCCCATTGGTTGCTCATCTAAAAAAGGAGGTATGGGAAAAGATCTGGAAGGATGAGTATGTTGAGATTTTTTCTCTGTTACCATTAGAAAAGTTCAATTTGGATAAGGGAAAGAAGGATGATAGCAAAAAAGAGGAGGAAGAAAAACCGAGATGGCGTTTGATTCCACAAACGTTTGCTAATTGGCTCCAGGCGTTTGCAATCCTGGCTAGCGTGATTGGTGAAAAGGCGCCTGAGAATTGTTCTCCTCTTTTTTGTTATTTGGATTCCATTGGGGAGGCGCATAGGGTATACGGGGGTCAGGCTTGGCTCCGTTACGACGAGCAGTTTGGGCAGAGGAAGGCGATTCGTCCGGCGATTCGGTGGGATTAGAAGGACATAAGCCTGTGGCTAAATGTTATGACGCAGTCTAAGTTTGGCCATTCCTTTCTTGGGGGGGGCCGGGGGGGCTGGCTCTTCAAATGCGCATAGCGGCGGTCAAGGGGCAGGCGGTCAGTCGGGTCAGGCGGGCACCCAAAAGCAGGGTCAGGCAATTTAATGATGGGCAGTGTAGATTCGGATCCAGCTGCAAATTCAAGCACCTGTGCTCCCATTGCAGCGGAACCTCGCATGGTGCTTCAAGATGCTTTAAGAAGCAGAAAGGAAGGGCAGAGAGTGGTAATTCCAAAGGGGGAGACGCCAGTGAGAATAGCTGCGATGGCCCCTTACTAAATAGGTCTACGGATGGTGAAAAAGCAGAACTGTTGCTGTCCGGTTTCAAAGATGGTTTTAGAATTCCTGACCCTCCTTTTGAGATACCATGGGGGCGGAAGAATCTCAGATCAGCTGACCTGTATGGTGCAGTGGTGTCAGAAAAATTGGCAAAGGAAGTTCAGTTGGGACAGATGTCGGGGCCGTTTAAGGATCCTCCGCTTGAGGATCTGGTCGTTTCGCCCCTTGGAGTGGAGCCGAAGAAAGAGCCAAATAAGTTTAGGCTTATTCATCACCTGTCGTTCCCTCGCGGTAGGTCGGTGAATGATGGAATTGATCCGGAACTGTGCTCGGTGGTGTATACATCTTTTGATGAGGCGACAAAGTTGGTCCGGAGGTGTGGAAAGGGGGCGCTTTTGGCAAAAACGGATATCGAGTCAGCGTTTCGGTTGCTCCCGGTTCATCCAGATAGTGTTAGGTTGTTGGGCTGTTACTGGGAGGGGGAATTTTTTGTTGATAGGTGTTTGCCAATGGGTTGCTCGGTTGCTTGTGCGTTTTTTGAGGCGTTCAGTTCTTTTCTCGATTGGGTTGTCCAGGACGTGTCGGGTTTTGATTCAGTGATTCATTACCTGGATGATTTCTTGTGTATCGGTCTGGGTGACTCAGGCTGTTGTGAGAAACTGCTTAGGGCCGTGGAGTGGGTTGCTGGGCGTTTTGGCGCACCGCTTGCTCCAGGAAAAACGGAGGGGCCTTGTACGTGCCTGTCCTTTTTGGGAATCGTGATTGATTCGGTGGCTTGGGAGTTCCGTTTACCGGATGACAAGGTTGAGGCGTTGCGGTTTGAGGTGGCTCGAGCTAGACGGGTGAAAAAATTGGCATTGAGAGAGGTTCAGTCACTACTTGGTAAATTGAATTTTGCCTGCCGCGTCATTCCAATGGGTAGGGTTTTTTCCCGGCGTTTGGCGAGCGCAACGGCGGGAGTGAAGGCCCCTCATCATTTTGTTTGACTCACCAGTGAACATAAGGCGGATTTGGAAGTGTGGGCCAAGTTTTTGGAGCAATATAATGGAAGATCATTGCTCATGGAGGAGGCAGTTTTAAACGAGGAGTTGGATCTGTTTACGGATGCGTCGGGTGGAGTGGGTTTTGGGGCGTATTTTAAGGGCCAATGGTGCGCGGCTGCGTGGCCTGCCGAGTGGGTTCAGCTGGGCCTCGTTAAGAATATTGCTTTGTTGGAGATTTTTCCCATATTGGTGGCGGTGAGCCTGCGAAAGGAGGAGTTTCGGAATAGAAAAGTCCGTTTTAATTGTGACAACATGGGAATGGTGTGCTCCATTAACAGTTTGACTGCGTCCTCTCCTCCCGTGATTCGAGTTCTGCGGCAGCTAGTTTTATCTTGTTTATCGCTCAATGCTCATGTGACGGCTTCTCATGTGCCGGGTGTTAGGAATTCCATTGCTGATTCTCTGTCTTGTTTGCAGTGGGAGCGTTTTCGGACTTTGGCCCCAGAAGCGGAGGAAGCAGGTCTGGAGTATCCAGCTGGGCTTTGGAAGGTGGTCTCAGGGCTGCAGAACCCCTGATACGGGCATCTCTGTCTGCTGGTACTTGGTCGATCTACGAGTCAGTTTGGAGTTCTTGGGAGAAATGGTTGGGGTCACGTTCGTATGGCAACCCTGGGGAGGGTCAATTGGGAGCGTTGCTGGCGTGGTTGGGTTTTGGGGCGGAGGAAGGTTGGTCGGTGTCTAGGGTGGGGCAGGTTAGGGCCGGTTTAGCTTTTGGATTTAAATTGCGGGGACAGGTTGATTTGACTAAGTGTTTTTTGGTCAGCCAGGCTATCAAGGGGTTCAGACATTGGGGCAATAGGGAGGATTGCCGGCGTCCGCTGTCATTTGGTATCCATGAACGGTTGGGGGTGGTGTTGGTCGAAGTTTGTGTGTCTCGGTTTGAGTGTTCTCTTTTTCGGGTGGCTTTTTCCCTTGCCTTTTTTGGGGCATTGAGGGTGGGGGAGTTGGTATCTCCAGGGCGGTATTCCGGTGGGTGTTTGTTGGCTAGGGACGTGTTGGTGGGTGACAGTGGTTTGGAGTTTTGGATAAGGAGGTCAAAAACGGACCAGGAGGGTAGGGGAAAAGGGTGGTTTTGGGCGCAGTGCCAGGATCTCTGATGTGCCCGGTGCTCTGCGTGCAGGATTATAGGTCGTGGCAACAGAGGGGCGATGGGCCATTACTGCGTCATGCTGACGGATCCTTCTTGTCGAGGTTTCAGTTTGTGGCGGTTTTGCGTAAAGGCCTGGACAGATTGGGTATTGATGGGTCTAGGTTCGCTTCTCACTCTTTCAGGATTGGGGCAGCTACGGAAGCGGCAGTTGGGGGTTTGGGTTCAAAGGCAATACAGCGGATTGGAAGGTGGGAATCGGGACGTTACAGGTCGTACGTTCGCACTGGGGCTTTGGGTGCGGAACTACGTTAAAAGGAGGACATTGGGTTAGTTTGTCTGCGCGGTGGTTAATGGTGGTTTTTTGTCGTTGCAGGTTGCACTCCTTTGCTGGTGTGGATCCTGGGCCATTCCTTTGTGTATTGGGGAGCTCGGTGTGCGGATGTTCGGCGAGAAGGGCGGCAGCTGGGTTTTTCGCGAAGCGTGGTGGTAATCAGATGGTTGGGTTTTAGGGGTATGGGTTAGAACAGGGTTTTGCAGGAGGTACACATTAGCGCCAGGCTTGACAAGGATCCTGATATTTTAGTTCTTCACGCAGGGGGAATTGATTTGGGGGTTCGTCCTTTTCGTGAATTAGTCAAGGATATTAGGCACGATCTTCTGCGGTTGTGGTTGTCATTTAAAGGGTTGACGGTGGTATGGTCGGAGATGGTGCCGAGAAAGATGTGGCGGCATGCAAGATCGGTGGTCAAGATAAATAGGGCATGGATAAAGGTTAATAGTGTGGTGTCTAATTTCATAGTTAGGAATGGGGGGGGGGTGGTTCGGCACTTTGACCTGGAGAGAGGGAGTGGGGAGTTTTGGCTGGCTGACGGTGTTCATCTCAATGATGTGGGCATGGATTTATGGGCATTGGGTCTGCAGGAAGGGATTGAGAGGGCCATAGCTTTTCGGAGTGGTGGGGTCTCAGGCAATCGAGGTTTTCAATTGCCTTCGGGGTGGCGTGTGGGGGGAGGGGGTCCTTGAAGTTGGTGCTAAATTGGTTTTGGGGGATCTGTGGTTATATGGATTCCTCAATGTTATTATCCATGGTTTGAGTCTGATGATTTGGGGGGACTTCCGGCAGTGGTTGGTCGGATCCCCAGGGATTAAGTGGACAGTGCAACCCCGATGGGGTTTTGGTGCTCCCGAGCCAGTGGGGTAACGGCTGGGAGTAATTTATGGTATGTGTTTGTCCACAAAAAGTATTCTTATGTTTTGGTCACCAGATTTGGAGCTTCAAGGACCCTCCCCAAGGTTGCGTTATATTTAAAAATGTTGTACGTTACTTAAATAAAAGGCTGCTGTGGCCATTATATTCCATTCTGGTGTCCTGGTGTTATTTGGGGCTCAGGTGGGTGGGGAGTTTTCTGGGGGTTGGTGGTTGGAAGAGGTAATTCAGCCGCACATCGCCAACTCCAATGTCAAGACAAAGGCCGGAGCGAGCCGCGCAACCCCCCCCCACAGCGGCTAGGTGGAGGCCCTTCATGATGGTGGGTTGGTGGGAAGGGGTTAATAATCCCAGGGGGTGGAGGTTGGGGATAGAGGGGTATATATATTAAGTGGCGTTAGGGGCGGCTACCTTCAGTTCCCACTCTGTAGCCACGAGGGATTGTCCCGCCCACCCCGCCCTAATTTTTGTACAGGATGGCTGTCCAGGGGGTATGTTATTCAATGTCATGGGTCATGGTGGCCGGTTGGTGTGTGGGGGGAGGGGGTCCTTGAAGTTGGTGCTAAATTGGTTTTGGGGGATCTGTGGTTATATGGATTCCTCAATGTTATTATCCGTGGTTTGGGTCTGGTGATTTGGGGGGACTTCCGGCAGTGGTTGGTCGGATCCCCAGGGATTAAGTGGACAGTGCAACCCCGATGGGGTTTTGGTGCTCCCGAGCCAGTGGGCTAGCGGCTGGGAGTAATTTATGGTATGTGTTTGTCCACAGAAAGTATTCTTATGTTTTGGTCACCAGATTTGGAGCTTCATGGACCCTCCCCAAGGTTGCGTTATATTTAAAAATGTTGTACGTTACTTAAATAAAAGGCTGCTGTGGCCATTATATTCCATTCTGGTGTCCTGGTGTTATTTGGGGCTCAGGTGGGTTGGGAGTTTTCTGGGGGTTGGTGGTTGGAAGAGGTAATTCAGCCGCACATCGCCAACTCCAATGTCATGTATGCACAAAATGGATCAAGTCTCTTAAATATCCAACAATAGAAAAAGAGACTAAAAAATAGAAGCTAAAAATGTATTTAGGTTTAGTACCTCAAGTAATAAATTGCCATGTTAAAGTGCTTTAGTGCCTGCATATATATTCATAAATGACCCAAGAGATGCATATTTCATTACCTATATACACACATAGCGATATATACAATTAAGTCTCTTGAATATATACAGTAAATAGAAGAGACTGGTAGCAAAAATTGCAGACCAACACGGCTTAGTGCCTCAAAATATTCAATAGTCAGAAAAGTACTATAGAAATATGCTCATGTGAGATATAGAATCCCACTGTCATAAGAGTACACAATTGGGGTACGTATAACTTACCTGAAATAAGCACAAGTGCGGACCCCCTCCTGCGTCTCACCGCCCCAAAAGTTTCGCCTATTCATGTTCTTCTTCTACTTCAGCTAGTGAATATATATATATATATATATACTGTATATATATATATATATATATATATATATATATATTCTATGTGTATATATCAATTGTTTAGTGAGATGTCAGTGTGATTTTACAGTAGCCGGACATGAATTGCCAGCTTTTCAAGGGACACCGGTGCGTAACAATAAAAATCAGACAGCACTCGCATGGTAAGAGTGCTGTGCGATTTTTTTCTCACACCCATTAACTTAAATTGGTGAGTCTCATCTGGGATACGCAGCAATATGCAGCATGCTGTGATTTTTTTCTCAGTCCAATTTCAGCTGAGAAAAAAAATCTCAGATGAGATGTCACTAGAGTTGAGTGAAACGGGTCGGTCAAATTCAAAAAACGCCGACTTTAGCTAAAGTCGGGTTTCGCCGATCGAAACCCGACCATAGCGTGAGGTCGGCCATGAGGTCGCCGAGCAGAGCACCAAAGTCAGGTTTCAAATAATGCTTCCAGCACCTTTTCTCAGCCAATGAAGGTGGACCCACACAGTGATCAACGCAATGACATGGGCAGCGGCCACCACCATCTTAGAGAAGGGCATTGAAGTTAATGGCTGGCTTTGTGTGGCATCACAGTGGCTATAAAAGGCCGTGACCGCTGATCGCCATCTTACTTCTGCCGATCTTAGAATAGGGAGAGGTGCTGCTGCTACTGATTCAGAATAGAGAGAGCGTTAGGCAGGGAAGAAGAAAAAAATTGCTTCTGCTGATAGCGCTTTTCACTGTACAGTTAGTGTGCAGTGAAAGGGGAGGATTTTTGTTGTGTGCAGCAGCGCTGGTGGTGATTAGGCTGCCTTTTAAGGCTACCTGATAGCTGCATTGCTGTGTGCACACTGCTGTTCAAACTGCTGTTTTCAAAGCACTCCAACTTTTATTATTTTGTTCTGGTAAGTTACCGAGCGTTCTTTTTTTCACAAACCGTATAGCGGTATACGCTCCTCACACACTACCGTGTACCGGCTGGTATCAGGGACAAATAGAAGCTATCTGGGTGTGACTCTGGAAATACAAGCCGATGAGATTTTCCATTTTTCCAGACCTACACCTTATAGAGCTGTCCACTTTTCAAACAGTTTCATATATCTGCTGTTTAATTACGGTCAAAACTTGACAGAGACAGCGTGTGTCAGTCTGTATACAAATAGATGGAGATTGACAAATTTCCATACAGACACCGTATAGCGGTGTACGCTCCTCACACACTACCGTGTACTGGCTGGTATCATGGACAAATACAAGCTATCTGTGTGTGACTGGAAAAACAAGCTGAGGAGTTTTTCCATTTTTCCAGACCTACACCTTTCAGAGCTGTCCGCTTTTCAAACAGTTTTGTATATCTGCTGTTTGATCATGGTCAAAACTAGACAGAGACAGCGTGTGTCAATCCGTATACAAATAGACGGAGATTGACAATTTTCCATACAGACACCGTATAGAGCTGTCCGATTCTCAAGCAGTATTGTATATCTGCCGTCCGCATTATAGTCATATCTATACAGAGTCAGCGTGTGTGTGTGACACTCCGTAATTACATATACGGAGATTGTTAGTTACCCAAAAAACGCATACAGCTGTACACTTCAGATACAGTTCCGTATATCTGCTTGTTGGATTACGGTCAAATACATACTGGGAGAGCGTCTGTGACTAACAAAATATATACGTAGATTCAATTTTTTTATTACACCTTACACAGCTGGACGCTCCTCATACAGTACCATCTCTCTGCTGGTATTTTTGGTACATTTTCCCAAACATGAGGAAGTATGGTGGAAGAGTCCACGGAAATGGGCAGGGGGGCGCAGCTGGTACTGATGGTGGTGGTGCATCGGCTGGTTCTGGCAAAAGCACAATAGCAGCTAAGGCATTAGGAGTTGAGCCTGCGTCATCGTCTGGCCCAAGAAGGTCTGTAAGGTTCCCTTTTCTTGGAGTAGAAAAACCGTTTTTAAAGCCGGAGCATCAGGAACAGGTTTTGGCGTACATTGCCGAAAAAGCCAACAGCTCTATTGCCTCCTCTTCTGAACATTCGAAACCTGCAAGCACGGAGTCGTCATTGCAGGGCTCTGGTCAGGAAAAACAGCTTTCCTTGTGTCCTCCACCCCCACCAAAAGTTAAGGATGCGGCAGCCCACACTTCAGATTACTCTATGGAGCTCTTTTCACATACCATGCCTGGGTTATCCAGTCAAAGCCTGAATTCCTCAGTCCAAGATGAATCTGACATGGAGTGCACTGATGCAAAGCCACTGCTAGATGTTTCTGCTGGTACATTGAACCAGAGCACTACATTGCCCTCACAGTCTACAGAGCCAGAATCTGACCCTGATGAAACTCAGGTGCCCCTTCCCGCATACTATACCACCTTACATGGTGACACAGAGGAAGGTAAAGAGGAAGGTGCAGATGACTTTGAAGAGGAGGTGATGGATGACCCAGTTCTTGACCCGGATTGGCATCCATTGGGGGAGGAGGGTGGCGCTGGCAATAGTTCAGATAAGGAGAAGGATCCGCAGCAGGCATTGACATCGCAGCAGCGGTTATCTGGCAGGCCCGTAGCTGTCCAAAAACATGGAGCAAAAACTAAAAGAGTTGCATGACAGCTTGGCCAGACGGTCAATTTAGCACAGCGTGCAAGGCCAGAAAATGTATACCATAGTAGGAAGAGTGCATTGTGGCACTTCTTTGTCCAAAATCCTACTGATGAGGCAAAGTTTGCCTGTAAGAAGTGCGGAAGGACCTTTAGCCGAGGTAAACAACTCAGAAATTTGAACACCAGTTGCATGCTTAGACATTTAATCAACATGCACTTGCAAGCGTGGGCGGACTACAAAACCTCAGGACCACATGTGCACCTGCTGCGACTTAAGGTAGCCAGCAACGCTCCATCGCTTCCCCCACTGTAAGACCACCGCCACCGTTAAGCACACCACCAGCACTAAATGTGGAGGTGTCGTCGCAAGTCTAAATCACTCAGGGAATCACAATGGTTTTGCAACACAACACTGAATCTAGGCCACCACCACCAATACCATCACCAACCCCCTCTCACTCCGTCTGGTCCACCGCTACTTCCCCCATATGCAGCTCTCCAGTCCAGCTCACCCTACCAGACACTCTGAGTAGGACAAGAAAGTACTCAACCTCTCATCCGGTAACACTATGTTTGAACGTCTACATTGCCAAACTAATCTCATTAGAGATGATGCCCTACAATTTGGTTGAAAGCGAAGCTTTCCACGAGCTCATGGCCTATGTGTCACGTCCCCTACCGGCGCCGTCACCTACCTACGCAGGCCCGGGCGCACCTCTTGCTGCGCTCCCACTCCACGGTGCGCCCCCGCTCCCGATATCCAGCATCCTAGACGTCGGTCCTGTGCGCATGCGCCCGACATTTCACCCGGTACTCAGACTGATGGACCTCTGACGCGCTGGCTCCGCCCCCAACATGGCGGCGCCCACCGGCCATATCTTCCCGGCGTCTTCCCAGGAAAGACGCCTGTTAACCCTGCGGTGTCACTGTCCGTTCTGCCAGCGTTCGCTAATTCTTCAGGCCCTTTATTTCCTCTGTGTGTACCCTGTCGGTCCTGCGTCTAGCAGCCACTGTGTCCTTCTCTAGTACTCCTCCTGTGCCCCTGTCTTCCTGGCTCCTGTGTCTCGCTTCCCCTGCTCCTATCTCCGTTAGGTTCTTTGGGCTTCCCTAGCCTATGTGTGCTTTGCTTTGTTTCCCCTGAGCTCTGTATCTTTTGTTACCTTATACCTCCCTCTCTTGCAGCCTCTGTCCCCCGTCTGAACCGGCTACTCCCTGCCTCTGGATCTGCAGCCACTGTTAGCTCATCCGTTGTAGCCTCTTGGATTCTCTACTTCTGATTCCCTAGTGCCTAACCAGTCGTCCCTTTGGCTCCGGCTGTCACGGTTTCATCCCTTGTGGGCCTGCCCCTAACACTCCCTGTATAGGGGGTGGCTCCACCTGGCCAGCTCGCTCCCAGGCGCTCTGGAGTCATGACCCAGAGGGTCCACTCCGGGTTGTACCTCTCTCCTCTCCATAGCACAACAGTAACAGATTGACAGGCCATGGACCCCGCTGGAGTCTCGGCTACACAAAAAGAGTTAATTTTCTTACGGGAAAACCAAACGCGCATTATGTCCTTCATGAAGTCTATGGACGCACGCCTCTCCGTCCTCCAATCGTCGGACCCTAGTAATGCGGCCCAGCTGGCCAGCTTACAACAGGAGCTGGCGCAGCAGCGCGATACTCAGACCCACATTCTCAGCTACATGGCTTCGGTCGATAGTCGGTTACTTTCGCTGCAAGCAGCGGCGGCTGCTCCTCCTCCAGTCGCTAGCACCTACCCCCAACCGCGGTTAGCCAAACCACCCCGGTATAACGGTGACACAAAACTATGCCGGGGCTTCCTGAACCAATGCCGCCTCCATTTCGAATTACTACCCCAGCAATACCCCACGGACCGGTCCAAGGTGGCCTTTATAATCTCCCATCTGGAGGGGGACGCCCTGGCATGGGTGAATCCCCTCTGGGAACGGGACGACCCCCTGGTTACTCATTTGTCGTTTTTTTTGGATACTTTTCGGTGGGTATTCGACGAGCCAGGCCGTCTTGCCTCTACTACTGAATCTTTATTCAGTCTGTGCCAGGGTTCTCAAACTGTGGGTCAATACGCCATACAGTTTCGAACACTCTCGTACGATCTAGGCTGGAATAATGAGGCACTGGTGGGAGCCTTTTGGCGAGGTCTGTCTGGTCGTATAAAGGACGAACTCGCGGGCCGCGATACTCCCACAGCGCTTGAGGATCTAATTTCCCTTGCCACTCAAATCGATCTTCGGTTCCAGGAGCGGGCTCGTGAGAGAAGACTTACGCGCCCAGTGCCACCCGCTCGCATACCGCCCAGTCCTCGACCCAGAGCTCTAACTTCTGTTTCCATACCCGAACTGATGCAAGTAGACCGATTGAAGCTCTCCAACAAGCGACACAAGGAGAGAAGCACCCACGGCCTCTGTTTCTATTGCGGCAGTGGGTCTCATTTGCTCCGAATTTTATTAGGCACGATGTAGTCACCAAATTTTCGGTCCCTGTGAGGACTCTAGACAATCCCCAAGTTCTTTCATCAGTGGATGGTAATCCTTTGCAAGAGACCATTACCCTAATTACTCATGAGATCGAGCTGCAGATTGGGGCCCTGCACAAAGAGAGAATTACGTTCTATGTTTTAGCTAATATCTCTCATCCCATCCTCCTCGGTCTTCCCTGGTTGCGGCTTCATGAGCCCACTTTAGATTGGCATAGCGGTAATGTTTTGCGCTGGGGGGGTCCTGTCAGATTTGGTGTCTGCTGCTGGTGCGTCCTGTAGGTGTCTCCCATCCTTCCCCTGCCCTCTCCGGATTGCCGCCGGCGTATAGTGCCTACTCGGATGTCTTTGACAAGAGAGAAGCTGAGATGCTACCGCCACATTGACACTGTGACTGCTCCATCGAGCTCATTCCAGGTAGCACTCCTCCTCACGGGAGGATTTACCCTCTCTCCCTAGCAGAGATGCAAGCCATGTCCGAGTACATTCAAGACAACCTGGCCAGAGGTTTTATTCGGAAGTTGTCTTCACCTGCGGGAGCAGGGTTCTTTTTTGTGAAAAAGAAGGATGGGTCCCTTCGGCCGTGTATTGATTATCGAGGTCTCAACCGCATCACGGTGAAGAATAAGTACCCAATTCCGCTCATCTCTGAGCTCTTTGATCGCCTAAGGGGAGCACGAGTGTTCACCAAGCTTGACCTACGTGGAGCTTACAATCTTGTTCGCATACGGTCCGGGGATGAGTGGAAGACCGCGTTCAACACACGAGACGGTCATTATGAGTATTTAGTCATGCCATTGGGTCTCTGCAATGCTCCTGCAGTGTTCCAAGAACTCGTCAATGACATCTTTCGAGATCTCCTCTATGTCTGTATGGTGGTCTACTTAGATGACATCTTGATCTTCTCTCCCGACTTGTCTACCCACCGTCGCGACGTCCGTCAAGTCCTCCATCGCCTCAGAGAGAATCACCTTTTCGCCAAGTTGGAGAAATGCCTCTTTGAGCAGACTTCGTTACCATTCCTTGGTTACATCGTTTCGAGCTCTGGCTTAGAGATGGATCCTGAAAAGGTCTCGGCCTTCCTCAAGTTGCCGCACCCATTGGGTGTGAAATCCATCCAGCGCTTTTTGGGCTTCGCCAACTATTACCGGCAATTTATTCCCCATTTTTCCTCAGTGGCCAAGCCCATTTCGTCTCTCGCACGCAAAGGGATCAAACCCAACACTTGGTCTGCTGACGTCGAGATCGCCTTTGAGGCTCTGAAACAAGAATTCACGAAATCTCAAGTACTACACCGCCCTGATGCCAATAGGCCCTTCATCCTGGAGGTTGATGCTTCATCCGTGGGTGCAGGAGCAGTTCTTCTACAAAAATCCGCCTCTGGACGCATGGTCACCTGCGGGTTCTTCTCGAAAGCCCCAGAGCGAAACTAGCAGCCACTGTGTCCTTCTCTAGTACTCCTCCTGTGCCCCTGTCTTCCTGGCTCCTGTGTCTCGCTTCCCCTGCTCCTATCTCCGTTAGGTTCTTTGGGCTTCCCTAGTCTATGTGTGCTTTGCTTTGTTTCCCCTGAGCTCTGTGTCTTTTGTTACCTTATACCTCCCTCTCTTGCAGCCTCCGTCCCCCGTCTGAACCGGCTACTCCCTGCCTCTGGATCTGCAGCCACTGTTAGCTCCTTCGTTGTAGCCTCTCGGATTCTCTACTTCTGATTCCCTAGTGCCTACCCAGTCGTCCCTTTGGCTCCAGCTGTCAAGGTTTCATCCCTTGTGGGCCTGCCCCTAACACTCCCTGTATAGGGGGAGGCTCCACCTGGCCAGCTCGCCCGCAGGGGCTCTGGAGCCGTGACCCAGAGTGTCCACTCCAGCTTGTACCTCTCTCCTTTCCATAGCACAACCGTAACACTATGCTGTCCCATGCTATGACCTACCCAGTCGGCACTTCTTTTCTCGAAAAACCATCCCTGCCCTCCACCGGCATGTGAAAGACCGCATTGTCCATGCACTCAAACAGTCAGTGAGTGGAAAGGTGCACCTCACAACAGATGCATGGACCAGTAGGCATGGCCAGGGCCGTTACGTGTCCATGACTGTGCACTGGGTTAATGTGGTGGATGCAGGCTCCACAGGGGACAATGGTGGTGGAACAGTGTTGCCTAGCTCAAGGTATAGGAAACAGTTGGCTGTAGTTTTTTGACCCTTCGCCTCCTCCATAAGCGAAAGCTCGTCCACAGAGCGCAGTCGCATGAGCACTCCATCCGCAGCTGGCAGTGTTGCACATGAGGTGTCCCACTATCGAACAGCTTGTGGTAAGCGTCAGCAGGCTGTGTTAAAGATGATGTCTTTGGGCGACAACAGACACACCGCGGAGGTACTGACTAACTACTTGCAGCAAAAACTGAGTCATGGCTGGGCAGTCTACATCTTGAGGCAGGCAAGGTAGTCAGTGATAACCGCCGTAATTTTGTGGCAGCCATAGCCCGTGCAAAACTCACACACATACCTTGCCTGGCTCACACTTTGAACCTGGTGGTGCAGTGCTTCCTTAATAATTATCCGGAGTTAACATCCCTGCTCCATAAGGTGCGAAGACTGTGCTCGCACATCCGTCGCTCAGCCGTACACTCCAGTCGTATGCAGAAGCTGCAGTGATTGCTCCACTTCCCCAAGCACCGCCTAATCATAGACGTTGCAACAAGGTGGAACTCCACCCTGCACATGGTTGAGAGGCTGTGCGAACAGAGCCAGACTGTAATGCATTTGTGGGAGGATACATGGGCAGGCAGTTTGAGGGAAGACATGGAATTGTCGGGTGTGCAGTGGTCAAAGCTGAAAGACCTCTGTAAAGTCCTTCATTGTTTTGAGGAATGCACATGGCTGGTAAGCGCAGACGAAGCCATCAGAAGCATGAGAATCCCACTTATGCGTCTGCTCATGCAAAGTTTGACACACATTAACGATCTGGCGTCTGCAGCAGAGGAGGAGTAACAGGAGGAGGAGGAGGGAAGCCTTGCTGACAGTCAGCCATTGTCTGGTCAGGGAACATTCCTGGATGAGGTGGAGGAAGAAGAAGAAGAGGAGAAGGAGGAGGAGGAGGGGGATGATTATTTTGGGCAGGAGGATGCTTCTCAGGGCGCAAGAGAAAATGTTGGCGTTCCAAGGTCAGGTACAGTGTTTGTGCGTGACTGTAGGGATGTGGATTTGCCAGAAAGTGCTCCTCCACCCAGCAGTGGCAGTGCATTATTGACACCTGGAACATTGGCCCACATGTGTAATTATGCCTTGCGGATCCTAAAAATTGACCCCCGCATTGCCAAAATGATGAAGGATGATGAATACTGGCTGGCCAGCATCCTCGATCCATGCCACAAAGGCAAATTACACAACATCATGCCACAGGAGACCCTAGAGATAATATTGGCTAACAAACAAGCAACTCTGGTAAACCGTTTGTTTGAGGCTTTCCCAGCACACAGCAGTGGTGCTGGTTCTCCCACGAGCCGTAGTGGGCAACATGGAAGAGGTGTTCGTGGTGCACGCAGCAGAAGTGGCATTGGAGACAAGGGTTTAATGATCATGTTGTGGAATGATTTCTCAAGCACCGCTCACACGACTGCAAATACTGCATGTATTAAAAGTGACAGGAGACAGCAGTTGTCAACTATGGTTACAAACTACTTCTCCCATATTGATGTTCTCCCTCACAGGTCATTCCCCTTTGACTATTGGGCCACTAAACTGGACACCTGGCCTGAATTGGCACACTATCACAGGAGCTCGCTTGCCCTGCTGGTAGTGTGTTATCTGATAGAGTCTTCAGTGCTGCTGGATCAATCCTGACAGAAAAAAGGACCCATCTGTTGACCCAAAATGTTGATGATCTAACCTTCAATAAAATGAACCATGCATGGGTTTCAAAGGATTTTGTCCCACCTTCCCCTGATGACACATAGTTTGCCAGAAAACTGCCTCGCTTTTGTCCTCTTCCTCGGACTTGCCCAATTCCGCCATTTGCAGCAGGTGAATGTCCAGCCTACACATCAACATATGCCATTTTTTAAACCTCCCTAACTGGTCTGCCCACCCCCCCAGGGCTGGAGTCAACACCTGGTGCACTCGGGCAAGTGCCGTTACTCTGAACAGGTGGATGGGCCCACTGATGTCCGACGGCACTGGCACAGGGCCCCTCATAGTACAATACAGTGTCTCTGATGGTGGGGGGGCCCACTCGCCGTCAGACACACCAGCGTACTATGAGGGGCCCTATACCAGCACCGTCGACCACGAGTGTGCCCCCCTGCTTGGTCATGGCCACAGCACTTGCAAGCTGCAATACTTACCTCTCCCTGCTCCACCGCTGTGTAGTCTGGGCAGTTAAATCTTTCACAGGGATGGCCACTAGAAATTTGGTGTATTGATCGATGATGGTTAAGATGTAGCTATGGCCTGTCCTGCTGGCCTCTACTTTCAGATGATCAATGGCTACCATTTGTAATGGACATCAACTTACAAGCGGATGCAGTGGTGCTTTAAGATCACCTTTCACAGTTGTGATAGTCACAAACGTGTAACATTCCTGCCACCATTTTTCAATGTCTCCTCTCATGCCAATCCAAGAGAATCAACTACGGCCTATGGCTTCTGTCTTTTGCACTCCAAAATGACCAGACACATCATGATAGGCAGTGAGGACCATGTCTACATCTCTCCCTGTGATCACAATTTGATGGAGACGAGTAACGGTGATGTGATCCACGCTACTGCGATAAAGAAATCCTTTTTTCACAAAGAACCGTTTTCGCTGTCTCCACAGAAACAGTAATTGAGGGTCTGCATCACCTCTGCAACATCTACAGGAAGGTTTTCCCGTGATGAGTAATTCCCAAATTTCTGCTAACACTCAACTTTCCGTCTGTACTTGTATCCATGTAGCTTCCAGTAGCGGAGTGTCTGGACTGGCTCACTGAGATTGAAATATACAGTAAATGAAGATTTAAAAGTACCACAACACTGTATACTGTTGTACGCTTCGAATGCCTTTCCCTTTTTCTACTTTTTAAATTCTGGTGTAATGCATAGTTAGCCTGTGACTGTCTGTGTCTGACTCCGGAAGTATAGACGGAAATTTATTATTACCCCTAGACTGGATACACCTGGTATGTGCTGATACAGTATCTTTGTTAAAAATTTGTTATTACGGTATCATCCATTGGGAGTGACGCCACCTCTGACAGGCGCGGGAGCGCTTCCTTCTCTCAGCACATATCAGCCATCTATCTTGGTATTTCTTCTTGAGAGATTCTCCTCTCCTGCACCCTTTACAAACCTGCAATATTGGAATAAGCGATATTATGATAAAGGCTTGGGCTGAGCCAAAACGTCTTGTTTATATCGCTTCTACTGTGTGCTATATATTCTTGTTTGGCTCCCACATGTAATAAAATGAACACCTATTTGCATAAAGTCTGTTTGAGTGTGCGGTGAATTAAATTAACTTACGGGACTATGTATACAGAGATTTCAATTGTACCCTATAATAAATATACTTGCTATCTTGTTATCCAGTACCTTTTTTACAACATTTTTTATTATGTCAAACCCAGACTGAGTGAGCGTCTGAGGGTGACTCCGGAAATATATACCGATATTTCAAATTTGGCCAACACTGTATACAGCTGTACGCTTCTGATACAGTAACCTTTTTTGCTATTTAGATTCTGGTGTAATCCATAATGAGCCTGTGAACGTCTGTCTGTTACTCCGGAAATATATTTAGAGATTTAAGATTACCCCAACAATGTATACAGCTGTACGCTTGTGTTACATTACCCATTTACAGCTTTTCATATTCTTGTGTAATCCATACTGGGCCTGAGAGCGTTTGTGTCTGCCTCCTGAAATATATACAGAGATTCTTAATGTTTATACTATACTGTATATACCTTGTATCTGGTGATACTGTACCCTTTTGCAACATTTTATTTTATTGGGTAATCCATACTGAGCCTGTGAGCGTCTGTGTATGACTCATGAAATATATACAGAGATTTACTGTTATCCCTAGACTGTATAGAGCTGTACGCTTCTGATACAGTACTATATATCTGCTGGTATTTTGGGTCCATTTTCCAAAACATGAGGAAGTATGGTGGAAGAGGATGCGGACATGGGCGTGGGGGGCCACCTGGTACTGATGGTGGTGTTGGTGCATCTGCTGATAGTGCAAAAAACACAATAGCAGCTAAGGCAGGAGGTGTTGAGCCTGCCTCATGGTGTAGCTCTGGAAGGCCTGTAAGGCTCCCTTTTGTGGGAGTAGGAAGACTGCTTTTAAAGCCGGAGCATCAGGAACTGCTTTTGGCTTACATTGCTGAAACAGCCTCCAGCTCTATCGCCTCCTCTTCTGAAGTTTAAAAAAATGCAAGCACTGAGTCGTTAGTGCAGGCTTCTGGTCAGGAGCAACCCCTTTCCTTGCGTCCTTCACCCACACCAAAAGTGAAGGATGCGGCAGCACACACTTCAGGTTACTCCATGGAGCTCTTTTCACATACCATGCCTGGGTTAATTAAAAATGTGGCATTCCAAATGGGGGACATCAAACACTGGAGCAGCATTTACGGGGCTCATTATACACTGGAGCATTAGAAATGGAGCCCATTATATATTGATCATTATTAGGGCCCATCATATACTGGACCATCATCCATGAGGCCCATCATATACTGGAGCATTCCAGATGGGGGACATCAGACACTGGAGCAGCATTTGCAGGGCCCATTATACACTGGAGCATTAGAAATGGAGCCCATTCTATATGGAGCATTATTTGGGCCCATAAAATACTGGAGCATCATCCATGGGGCCCATCATATACTGGAGCATTCTAAATGGGGCAGATCAGACACTGGAGCAGCATCTATGGGGCACGTTATACACTAGAGCATTACAAATGGGGCCCATTATATATGGAGCATGATTTGGGTCTATAAGACACTGGAGCATCATCCATGGGGTCCATCATATACTTGAGCATTCGAAATGGGGCAGATCAGACACTGGAGCAGCATCTCTGGGGCACATTATACACTGGAGCATTACAAATGGGGCCCATTGTATATGGAGCATTATTTGGGCCTATAAGACACTGAAGCATCATCCATGGGGCCCATCATATACTGGAGCATTCTAAATGGGGCAGATCAGACACTGGAGCAGCATCTATGGGGCACATTATACACTGGAGCATTACAAATGGGGCCCATTATATATGGAGCATTATTTGGTACCATAACACACTGGAGCATCATCCACGGGGACCATTATATACTGTAGCATTATGTGGAGCTCATAATATACTGTATGGAACATTATATGTGACCAATTAGTCTGTATGGAGAAATATATGGGGCTCATTATTCTGTATGGCACACAATGTGGTGGCCTTAATACTGTATGGAGTAATATACTGTCCTTTTTTTGACCTATTGTACAATTTAAAATACATCAGTCATGTCATATAAGCAGTGAAGTATTTGTCATTGTACTGTACCTATATTTCTGTGCCGTATCGGAGCATCATGGGTTGTGGTATGTGTTAAAGGGGCGCACTGGCACTCTTTGGCCCAGGGCACACAAAAACCTGGAGACAGCCCTACCCCACCACAACTTTAGCCAAATAACCCCCAGTTTTCAATGCATAACTATTATTATGAAGTAAATTAAGGTTGACAAGCTTCAGTAATAAGAATTGATGTTTTTGGCATTGAAATGGGCACTGTAGGTGTGTTTACTGTCCTCCACTCCCTGCCGACTTTGCTTCCCCATTGACTTGCATTGGGTTTTGTGTTTCAGTCGACCTCCGACTTTTCACTATAGTCGGCCGATTTCGTTCAACCTGACTTTTTGCGAAAGTCGGATTTCATGAAACCCGACTCGACCCTAAAAAAGGCAAAGTCGCTCATCTCTAGATGTCACCCATCGAATAACATTGGTCAGAGTGCAATCCGATTTTTTATCGGATTGCACTCGTCCATATGTCTCGCAAGTGAGTATGAGCCCTAAGACATACAATAGGCACGAATATTGTTTGAGTATGGCTTGAAAATGTCAAAATCAGATTTGGGGACAAAATTCAAACAAATTTGCCCATTTCTAATTACAAGCCCCACTAAGGACAAGTTTAAAAAAAACATTTATTCCTTATAAGCTGATTATATAGATAGGGGATGAGTGGAAGTGGGTAAGTATTCTTAACTGTTATTTTGTTTAGTTCACGCAAATCGAGGCAAGGGCAGAAAACCCCAGCATTCTTTTTTACAAAATAGTACCCAGCAGCTACAGGCAAGGAGGAAGGATGGATATGACCCTTCCGCAAAGGTTAGTTTACATATTCTTTCATAGTGGTCCATTCTGGTCCCAACAAATTTTACAGGTGAACTTTAGGCAATCTGGCATTAGGAAACAGATTTATAGCACAATCATAAGGACAATAGTCTAGGCATTATAAATTTTTCAGGTACGCCGGCAGACCCTCCAGACTAGCTGAGCATATCTGTACAGGACAAACACATTTCTTATGACAGTGGGAACTCTATTTAACAATATCTTTCTGACCCCAATCAATAACAGGATTATGGAAACACAGCCATGGAAATCCCAACACCAACCCAGCAGGTAAATTATCCAACGCACAGCAGGAGATGGACTCAGAGTAAAACATTCCCACATTAACTGTGAATTCCACAATTACCAACTGGACAAAGTTCTGAAGTAATTCCCCTGCCAATGGTGACAATTTGAATGTATCTATCCAATCTAACTACCCCTAATCATAAATTAAGAGCCCGTCCAGGATAAATGAAATTGGCGGAAGAACTACAGGCAAAACAAGAGCAGATGACCACAAGTTCTGAAAACAAAGTTTCACATTCAGCAGTACTTTATCTATGGCGTTAATGGGTACTTGGAAGTCTGGGTTAACTCCACGAATATCACCCAGACAATAACTAAGAACAAGGAGCACCTGGAAAAATCTCTGCACCCCCCATTCTCAGATACGTCAACTGAGCTGTCAATCAAAGCCTCAATAGCTCAGCATGCCCCAGCACGGTGTAGTATGACAGCTGTCCATCACTGAGTCCCAGACAACACAGAGCCAAGGAATTGTGACAATTTTAGAAGTGATCTAAGCTTTATTATGTCATTGGCTAAATGTCTATGTTTTTCTTAATTGTTTAAGGTTTGCTGAAATTCAAGCAACAATGTGGCCTGGGCCATGTATTGGAAGAGGTGATGGGCAGTCATGGGATGGAAAGGATGATGATCCCCTCTCTGTTGCCCATGGTTGGTGTGAGGGCATGGAGTAAGCAAGCCTGAGTGTTACCCCTCACCAAGACACCATGGACTTGGACCTCATGGAAGCTATCAACACTTGAGCGCCTTCTTGCTGCACTATCTTCAACATGATGCTCCTATTCTTAGAGTTAAAAATAGTGCTGACTACTGGGTTGCCACTCCATTAGATCAACGGTACAAGAGTATAAATCTGGAAAAATCTCTGCACTCCCATTTTCAGATAGGTCAACTGAGCTGTCATTCAAAGCATCAATAGCTCAGCATGCCCCAGCACAGTGTAGGATGACAGCTGTCCATCACTGATTCCCAGACAACACAAAGCCGAGGAATTGTGACAATTTTAGAAGTGAGATAAGCGTTATTATGTAATTGGCCAAATGTGTATGGTATATTTTTTCTTGATTTTTTTAAGGTTTGTTGAAATTCGGGCAACAATATATTTTTAGACAGTTATGTTTTCCTTAGTCATCAAGCACATGGCTATATTAAAGCTCAATAGAACCAAAGCTCTGACTGGGTAACTTTAAATTTTATATAGAGATAACATACAAATTTTGTTGATAATGAAGCAGAAGAAAGCAGATCTCCAAGGAATTCTTACCAGAAGAAGTGGTTTATTCATCCATATGTCATGTACAAGCATTCTGTCACATACAGATGAGCAAACCACCTATTTTCATGAGAATTCCTTGGAGTTCTTTTTTCTTTCGTTGCTTTATCTGTTGGGAATGGAGGCTTATGATCGACCTCTCGAATGTTTTGCACCCATCAGTGAAGGATTTCTGTGCACAGTGTTGACCCCTTTCAATATTTTCTTCTGTTGGATGCATATGATGGAGCCCATTTAATCTATAAGCATACAGGTGGACATGGAGCCCTGAGATACATAACACCACTTACAGCCTTCTGCATATGGCCTCCCAGGTAAAAATTGCTGTATTCTTGTCATTTGTAGATATCAACATAATTTTTAAGCAAAAAAGCTCTTGCATTCATATACCATTATATAATCAAAGCACTGTGCTTTTGTCGAAGGGTTCTATAATTCTTAATTTACTTACAATAATCTTTCCAGACACATATATTTATTAAATAGCTAACATAACTAAAAGAGAAAGAGAAAAACACATGTAAAAACTACATTATTAAATAGACATGCTCACCATATCAAAAAGGATATACTTTGGAAAATACCAGTATTATTCTCTGCATTTTTACCAGAAAGCTGATTCCTAAGAAGAGGAGAGATCCCTGGAGGTAGGAAGAAATCTATAATCCTGTTTTCACTGGGAAAAATACACGCAAGTCATTTATATCTCAAAGCCATTGACCTGGAAATAGATGTATTTTTAGAGACAACAAATAGTTTTTCCTTTTACATAAGACACATGCATTTTTATTCTGGATATTTCTTAAAATTACATAAAGCTCAGATTTATTGTGCTTTATTATTAAGATTTATTAACTGAAATATTATGTTTATTACTCTACAATATCCCATAATCCTTATATCCTTCAAGAAATCAGGAAGGAAAATGTTAAACATTTTTACACAAACTGTCAGAGAAAAAACTGTACCTACGGTCTTCAACTTGGAAATTGCAACATGAAGAAGGAAAAGTTGTAGACTTAAAAAAAATCATGGGATCGAAGGACATTTTAAAGATATGAAAATTATGAAAAATATGGAAACAAAATGTTCAACATTTCTTGATTTTTTTCAATATCAAGTATTATGGCTTAGTGTAGAAATACCTGCACTTACATCTTTTGGCTGCTATAAATAAGGTTATTAATGGTTGTCTGATGAATGTTCTTTCACGCTGTATGCACTTTGCCTCTCAATTCTTCAAGATCCGCTGCTGGTAGCTCTGTTTGTAATTGCAGACCAATGTCCCAGATGTGCTTAATGTGAGTCTGTAGATGTTGCAGGCCATGGTTGCACATTTAGGCTATGTGCCCACGTAGCGTTTGTCAAGCAGAATATTCCTGAGCAGAATCGCACACCCTGCTCCTTTTTCCTAAGCGTTTTTGCCCATACAATTGATGGTATGCGGAATCGAAAATTAATAAGCCTACTGCGTTTTTTTACCGCTAAGCGATTCTGCAGCGGTAAAAAATGCACCATTGGCACAACATGTGCGTTTTCCTTTGGGAATGTATGGAATGCTTTTTTTTAAAAAAAGAAAAGAAGCCAGCGCTGCTTAAGGTTAGAACGCATAGCATAAAGTGCATATGCACATAATATCTAACTGTATTCAAAATGAGATATTTGGCAAAAAAATTGATCAATTCAATTGAGCCACCACGCCGCGCCAAGGCAATCTCATGTGGGGGGTCCTACTCTACGTTTTTAATAAACACTGTGCCATTACGGCCTCCTAGATACATTAAAAGCAAGACCACTTTAAGTGCAATCCGTACTTGAGCATTTCTGGATCGCTCCCATGAAGCCAGACAAAGCAAGTGCAGATGAAGGCCAACCAGGTCTGATTGCAGACATATCAGGTTTAGCCTCCACACATTGCCCGACCAGCAAACATAGATGAAGGGCAATGCAGGTTCAGACACAGGTGCACAATTAAATAAAGCTTGGGGCAGGGCGGGGCTGCTGTGTGTGTGCACAGCAGCCTAGATCCATCACAGTGAACACAGAAAAAATGGCGAACATAACCCAGCGCGCACGGCAAAAGTGGTGGTCAGCCACAAACCAACATGCAAAAAAAGAAAAGAAGCCAGCGCTGCTTAAGGTTAGAACGCATAACATAAAGTGCATATGCACATATCTAACTGTATTCAAAATGAGATATTTGGCAAAAAAATTGATCAATTCAATTGAGCCACCCCGCCGCGCCAAGGCAATCTCATGTGGGGGGTCCTACTCTACGTTTTTAATCGCTCTAGGAGGCCGTAATGGCACAGTGTTTATTAAAAACGTAGAGTAGGACCCCCAACATGAGATTGCCTTGGCGGGGTGGCTCAATTGAATTGATCAATTTTTTTGCCAAATATCTCATTTTGAATACAGTTAGATATTATGTGCATATGCACTTTATGTTATGCGTTCTAACCTTAAGCAGCGCTGGCTTCTTTTCCTTTTTTGAATGCTTTTTTTAAGCATTTCCGTGGAAGAATTGCGAGTTTAAAATCGCCACGGAAACACTTAAAAAAGCTACGTGGGCACACAGCCTTAGGCTTTGCAGGCTGCTCCCAGTAGCACGAACAACATGTAGCGTTATGTTATCATGCTAAAAATTGGTTCATAAGATACGTTCATATTTCCTCATAAAGCACTCTTCATGTTGTTGCCAATGTGGTTTCCAGCTTTCAATGGACAAAAGTGGACTTACTGCTGAAGAGCAGAGACCTCCATTCTAATCTTGATTGCCATCTTATTTTGCACCATGATAGCCTTTAAAAGCGGTGGCATGAGATTAATGGAATAGTTGTAGGTGGACATCTGACTCATAGCACAATGTGATGCAAATGGCTTCTGATGGTTTGTGTAAACAATGTTCGGCGCCTTAAGCTTGGTATTTAATGTCTAATTTATCTTGCATAACAGAAAGGATCACTATGAACCATTCTGTGAATCTGACAAAACTGCATGAGTACTACCACAAAGAACCAAGGGAATGCAATACCAGTTGGGGGCTAGCATAAAGCACGATAGACAGACCCTACTAATTTATATTCCAGGTACACAAACTGCTAAGAGTTACATTGATTTGGTCAGGTAACTGGTGGTACTGCCATTGTGGTAAAGTGTCCCTGAGGCTGTTTTTTTAACATAACTATGACATGAATGTTGCTGCTGTTTACTGTGAGCAGTCTGTGTGGTATAAATGTATAGCCTGCAATATCTCTAGACTTGTCTCCCACAAGGCTAACTTCACACTAGCGTTTTGCCACACCTCTTCATTCAGCACCGCCTACGTCTGCATGCGGCCTGCTTACCCTATCTTTAACATTGGGTACGCAGGCCATGCGGATGTATGTTGAAGCATCCGCATGCGTCATTTTGACGCTACGCCGAGCTGCGCCGAATGCAACAAGTTGGGCATAACGGGCAATCCATAATGCTGTGGGGTTCCTTTGCTGCATCTGGTGCTGGAGGCCTTGACTGTATCACAGACATCATGAAATCAAAGAATTATCAAGAGATTTTAAAGCAAGATGTCCTACTTAGTTCTAGAAAACTTGGTTTGAGTTGAAAATCATGGGTCCTCCAGTAAGATACTGACCCAAATCACACATCCAAAAGTACACAGGAATGGTTATAAAAGATAAAATTGACTGTTTTAAAATGGCCTCAGTGAGTCCTGACCTTAATCCCACTGAAAACTTTTGGGGTGAGCTGAAATCTGCCATTGGGAAAATAACCCTGCAAACATTCAAGAGCTTGAACAAACTGCAAAGGGAGAGTGGGAGAAAACACCAGCTGAGAAGTTCCAGAATCTTAAAGATGGCTACAAGAAATGTTTGAAGCATGCCAAAGCATGTGCAACCAAGTATTAATTAGGGGTGCCTTTATTGCTGCACATGCTGTTTAATCCGTTTTTTCCTTTGAAATTGCAAAATGTAAGCTGCAAAAAGCAATGTTTTCTTGTTGTATTACTTTGGACCACTAATTTACCCCTTTACCCCCAATGGTGTTTGCATGTTAGTGACCTGGCCAGTTTTTGCAATTCTGACTACTGTCAATATATGAGGTAATAACTCTGGAAGATCCCAGTGATTCTGAGAAAGTTTTTTGTGACATATTGTACTTTACGATAGTGGTAAAATTTCTTTGTTATGACCTTTGTTTATTTGTGAATAAAATGGAAATCTGGTGACAATTTGGAAAACATCTGGTCACCATGGACTCCAATCCAAAGGCAGAGGGGCTTTCAGCCCATTGCTGGCACCTGGAATGCTGTGATCATGTTCGATCACAGCATTTCATGGGTTAAAGTGCCAGGAGCAGTCTGTCACCTCTCCTGGCACTTAGTGCCGGGTGTCAGCTGTCATAATCAGCTGACACCCGACGGCAATCGCCCACACACCAACCGTGTGCGCGGGCGATTGGGTGACGTAATAATCTGCCCCTGGTTTAATAGGCCCAGGGCACATGGACGGATTATTATGTCTAATGTCAGAAAGGGGTTAAAAATTTCTGAGAATATAACATTGGTACATCTCCATTCATTTCTGAAGATATTGTACAGTCTATGAAAAAAATGAAGTGCTGCCAATAATGGTGAGCAGCAGTGTATCAATGTATCATTTTATTCAGCTTCCTGTTACCTATATGCCCAAATAGATGGCTTAGGAGGGTTGATTCTACTAACAGATTTCCGTTAATACCATTGCTATTACAAAATATTTCAAAATATTATTTTGATATATTTTCAACTGGTTAAAATAGAGATAAAGAATGAAGGATGCGGATTTTTACTGATTTTAGCCTATAGTGATTTGCTGTATAGGGGTTGAAATCCCAATGTACAAACTTTAAATGGCTAAACTTAAGAAAAATTAAAGTTATCAAGAAGCTTATGAGAAGCCCTAAGCTAATCAGTGCCTGTATTTGTGCCATCGCAGAGAGACCACTATGTGCATACTAATTTTATTGCTCATGAGAGTAATTTCACTAATTTAGACACATTTTTCTGTGATTTATGCTAAATAATTTTAACATCAAACACAAAAATTGCATCATTCCCAAGTGTAGTTTACTCTGCTTTGGAAGGATGGTAATGAATTACCCATCAATTGATACCATGAAAACTGTACTAAATACTAGCAAATAACAGCTAAAAGCCAATATAAGGCAAAATTTGGTAATGTTAGGTCTACGTATCTTGCTAAGATACAGAAATGTTAACTGGACAAAACAAAATTCATAACGTTAAATTAAAATATTTGTGTTCTCCCTGGTATACAGTAACTAGTGGCTTGCAGGCTAAGGCTATGTGCACACGCTGCGGATTCCGCTGCGGCTTTTTCCACGCGGAAACGCAGGTAAAACCGCAGGTAAAGTGACCTGCGGTTTTGCTGCGTTTTGGCCTGCGGTTTTGCCCTGCGGTTTCACACCTCTACTATGTTAAAGGTGTGAAACCACAGCAGAATCCGCAGAAATAATTGACATGCTGCGGAAAAAAAAACGCAGCAAAACCGCGCGGAAAAAACCGCAGCGTGAGCACTGCGGTTTTGAAAACCCATAGGCTAACATGGTAAAGTACCATGTCTGCGGAACTGCTGCGGTTCCGCAGAGCCAAAACCGCAGCGGAACCGCAGCAAAAACAGCAGCGTGTGCACATAGCCTAACTCTGGTGATGACCCAAATATACGGTAAACTGATTAGAACACTACGTTTACAACTATTTCCTCACTGTATTATTCAGATTCACTGCAGATGTACCGCAAATGCTCTAGTCTATAAGAGAGACAACTGAACCACAAAGACTGTATTAATCAGAGAATCAAGGTTAAGTAGAATCTTAGAATCGTAGAGTTGGAAGGGACCTCCTGGGCCATCTGGTCCAACCCCCTGCTCAAAGCAGGATTCGCTAAATCATCCCTGTCAGATGTCAGATGTCAGAAGTCAGAATTTTCGGAAATTCATGGCACCACACAAATTTGATCATTGTGAGATTCAATTTGAGGTTCGCAAAAACAAACCTTGCCATACACCATTTCTCATAATGCTGAAGCATCAGAGAGGAGGAAAATTTCATGTTGTATTACTATGTGGGCCTCACCATTGTGCCTTACAGATTCACCAGTTTACAGATCATCACGCCATGCATAGTGGTGGTCAGTACCTGGGCCATCAATCACAGATCAGCGGTAAACAGTGGAGCACAGCTTGCATGGCAGAGTCATTTTTCATCTCCAGAGTAACAAGGTAAGCCTCCGTCTTCTGTAAAGTGTAAACCCTTAGGGTATTGCACACGTTGCGGATTGCTGTGGGGAATTTTCTGCGCGGAATCAGCATCTCTTGGCAGAACCACAGGTCAAAATCCACGCATTTTTTTTATCCAGATTTCCTGTGGATTTTCTGCAGATTTATTGACGATTCTGTGCGGATTTGGCATGCGTTTTTACACATGAGGATTCCTATAATGGAATGGGTATAAAAACATTGCGGAATCTGCACAAAGAATTGACATGCTGCGGAAAAAAAGCGCTGTTTCCGCAGCATGTGCACAGTAAATCACTTGCAGATCTGCAGTGGATCCGCAGGGGCAAATCCACTGCTGAGCCACAGCAAATCCGCAACATGTGTACATACCCTTATGGTCAACTGGATTCATTGTTGCTGTTGGAGATTTGTCTTCCTGTGCTGTATGCTAAAGCTAAGTATTTGGAGTTGGAGCTGTGGTGTTCTGTTGACTGCTCTTGTACGTGGGTGTTTATCTTCTTGTCCCTTTTCCCATTTAGTTTATTCCTTCCAGTCCCTATCTTCTTCCCTATTGTCGGTTAGTGCGTTTGTATAATAGAGGTTTTCTGTTATCCCAGTTTTGTATTTGTGTCTGGTTTACCTTTTATTTCTGTCCCATGCCTCATGGGATGGGATAAGGGACAGATTAGGGTTTTAATAACGATAATCGTAACACTGGGGTCAGTAAAAACTGACCTGAATCATATTGTCCAGAGTCTCAGCTACCCTCGGTAGCTGAGACCCTAGAGAATTTCCGATGCTGGGGTGCGCTATACACTTATTTCTCAGCGCCTTTAAAAAGCGTCACTGAGGAATAAGTAACTTTAACCGCCGCCGTTAAAAGATATATCGGCGGTCGTTAAGTGGTTTAATTATATATTAACTTACAATAGCACACAAATTGTTTGGATGGTCACATGTGTATATATATATATAATATATATAATTACCTTGTAATGTCCTCACATCCTGTTCTGTCCAGATGTGTCCGGATCCCAGAATTCCAAGCGGTGGAAGTTCACCGACCGCGATATTGGGACACCCATGTGTCTCAATATGGAAACTGCTGGTGGTACCAGCCTCTTGCATGGTACCACCAATGGAACACCATCTCACCACACACACACACTGTATATGCCGCAGGGCAGTCTGATTTACTGCGCCTGCGTGAATTCCTCACTGGCGCAGTGAATCATTCAGCTGATTCCAGCAGCAGATGCACAACGTGTCTACAGGCAGAGGAAGCCAGTCACATTAAAGGGGTTTTCCCATTAATAAAAGTTAATTTTAAAAATTGTCTGTGTCTGACCGTGTACGGAGCATACCACATCTCCTGGGCAGGGAAGGTAGCAAAAGACAATACTGACATTACAGCAGGGGATCACAGAGGATTCATTTTGTGAGATGAAATATTTCACTGACTGTTTTTAAGCAATGTTTTACCTCACAAAATGTATCCTCTGCGATCTCCTGCTGTAATGTCAGTATTGTCTCTTGCTTGCTCCCCTACCCAGGAGCTGTGGTATGTTCTGTACATGGTCAGACACAGACAATAAGAGGAGAAGACAGTAGATGGGGAAGAAAGAAAGCGCACAGGGGTGAGAGAGATAAAACAGGGGAGGAGACAGCTCAAACGGGATAGCACATGAGGGAACAACTCAGCACAGGAAGGAGAGAGGCAGCAGACACTGGGGACAGCACAAGGGGTAGACACGTCAAAGAAGAGAGCACAGATGGGAGAAGTCAGTACATGGGGAGAGAGTGGATAGGTGGGTGAGCACATGGGAGGGAGAGATTCTCAACGCTGCAAAGCCTGCCCCCATCGTGATATTACCGCCCTCCTGATGTGATAGTATCAGGCCTCCGTCTAGTCTTCCCATAGATTTTATATAGGGTGTACTACATGTACATTAAAAAAGAGAATATGGAAACATATTACTGTGGCATTGCCAAGTTCAACAGAAACTAGCTTTTCTTCATTTTCATCCGATTTATCTAAACATTTTTGGATATTCATGAAGGCAATTTGGCCTCTTTAGCAGTTGTTGGCATTGAATGTGTGAACAATCCCAAGAGAGGGGGTGATTGGGCTAAGCTCTTTCTTGCACGAAAAGAATATTGGATTCTCAAATGCCTGTGCTCCTTTGGGTTTAAATTACCACACAGATGTAATGTATTTGTATTAGCTTTTTAATGTTTATACATGTATAGTGTTATGTTTATTTAAGGTGATTTAAATGTATTTAGTAAAATTAAGGGTTGAACATGTGGATTGCAATTTAACAGGTGTGCTTAATTATCTAGGTGATTTTTGCCTTCTGGAGCTATATATAACATGATGATTGTGTTTGAAATCATTTGTGTCTAATATGTCTGTGACTAAGGACTACTGCTAGTCAGAAATACGTTAGACTGTATATATTTTTGGCATGCATTGGAGATTTTGCTGATTTTATGGAGACATTTAACTATTAAAGATCGTCTTTTTATTTGTTGGCTTGCGGTGCTGGATTACTCAGTTTCTTCTATTTTGCATTGCTGCTCGAGGACCCCAACCTGAGATTGCTTGTGTTATGTGTATATGGTTTCACACATTCCCGTATTAGTGGAGAGCTGAATACATTCTTTCATTTTAATTGCAGCAGCAGAGAACCAGCACAGAAGCAGGGAAGATGATTAAGGCTAGGGTCACACGAGCGTATAAAAATTGGTCTGATTTTCATCCAGGAAAGTGGGCTGAGTTTTTAATCGCTTGTTATCTGTGTGCTGAGCATGTGCAATAGGTTTTTTTACTCAGTAGTTTTTAATAATTTGGAGGAGAATTTACAGTTTATTATGTTACAGAATTGCAATGTATCTGTAAAAACTGGATACTTTACTGTGATTCTGTATAGCATTCGATTTTTTTCTCGCACCCATAGACTTGAAGGGGGAATTTAATTCAATTTCAGAGTCAAAAATTGCAGCACATTGCAATTTTTTTCTAATGCCAAATCAGTATGAGAAAAAAAAACATTCATCAACACTGCCTCATTATAATAGTAATAATAACACTGGTGCTAGTGCAATACCTTTTTTATAGGCTTGCACTGGGAGCCCTATCTTTGTGTGTGTGAGTTTTTTATTAATTTAAACATGGGGATACTGATGGTTAGCAGAAGGCTGAAAAGGAAATATCTCTTTAACCCCTTAAGCCCCAAGGGTGGTTTGCACATTAATGACCGGGTCAGTTTTAGCAATTCTGACCACTGTCCCTTTATGAGGTAATAACTTTGGAATGCTTCAACGGATCTTTGCGATTCTGAGAATTTTTTCTCATGATGACATGTTGTACTTCACTTTTGTGGTAAAATTTCTTAGATATAACTTGCATTTATTTGTAAAAAAAATGGAAATTCGGTGAAAATTTGGAAAATTTTGCAATTTTCAAGCTTTGAATTTTTATGCCCTTAAAGCAGAGAAATATGTCTCACAAAATAGTTAATAATTAACATTTCCCACATGTCTACCTTATATAAGCACAATTGTGGAAACAATATTTTTGTTAGGAAGTTATATGGGTTAAAATTTGACCAGCAATTTCTCATTTTTACCACAAAATTTACAAAACCTTTTTTTTTTTAGGGACCACCTCACATTTGAAGTCACTTTTTAGGGGTCTATATGGCAGAAAACACCCAAATGTGACACCATTCTAAAAACTGCACCCCTCAATCTGATCAAAACCAGAAGTTTATTAACCCTTCAGGTGTTTCACAGGAGCATAAGCAACGTGGAAGGAAAAAATGAACATTTAACTTTTTAGTCACAAAAATGATTTTTAGCAAGAATTTTTTTATTTTCCCAAGGGTAACAGGAGAAATTGGACCCCAAAGGTTATTGTCCAATTTGTCCTGAATACGCTGATACCCCATTTGTGGGGGAGCACTGTTTGGGTGCACAGCAGGGCTCGGAATGGAAGGAGCACCGTTTGACTTTTTCAACCTAAAATTGACTGGAATTGAAATCGGATGCCATGTCGCGTTTGACAAACCCCTGATGTGCCTAAACTATGGAAACCCCCCACAAGTGACCCCATTTTGGAAACTAGACCCCCTAAGAACTTATCTAGATGTGTAGTGAGCACTTTGATCCCCCAAGTGCTTCACAGAAGTTTATAACGTTGAGCTGTAAAAATAGAAAATCATATCTTTTCCACAAGAATGATTTCTTAGTCCCCATTTTTTTATTTTCCCAAGAGTAACAGGAGAAATTGGACACAAAAAGTTGTTCAATTTGTCCTGAGTATGCTGATATCCCATACGTGGGGGACCAGTGTTTGGACACATGGTAGTGCTCGGAAGCGAAGGAGCGCCGTTTGACTTTTTCAAACTAAAATTGGCTAAAATTGAGATCGGACGCCATGTCGCGTTTGGCGAGCCCCTGATGTGCCTAAACAGTGGAAATCCCCCACAAGTGACCCCATTTTATAACTTGGACCCCCTAAGGAACTTATCTAGAAGTGTGGAGAGCACTTTGAACTGCCAAGTGTTTCGCTAAAGTTTATAATGCCCGGGTGTGAAAAAATAAAAAAGAATTCCCACAAAATTATCTTTTAGTCCCCAATTTTTTATTTTCCCAAGGGTAACAGGAGAAATTGGACCCCAAAAGTTGTTGCCCAATTTGTTCTGAATACACTGATACACCATATGTGGGGAGGACCACTGTTTTGGCACACGGTAGAATTCGGAAGGGAAGGAGCGCAGTTTGACTTTTTCAAACTAAAATTGGCTGGAATTGAGATCGGACGCCATGTCGCGTTTGGCGAGCCCTAGGTGTGCCTAAACAAAGGAGACCCCCATAAGTGACCCCATTTTGGAAACAAGACCCCCTAAGGAACTTATCTATATGTGGGGTTAGAAATTTGAACCCTCAAGTGTTTCACTAAAGATTATAATGCCCGGGCATGAAAATATAAAAGGAGAAATTGGACCCCAAAAGTTGTTGTTCAATTTGTACTGAGTACGCTGGTACCCAACATGTGGTTGAAATCTACTGCTTGGGCACACATCGGGGCTCGAAAGGGAAGTAGTGCCGTTTTGGAATGCAGACTTTGATGGAATGGTCTGTGGGCATCATGTTTCATTTGCAGAGTCCCTGATGTGCATAAACAGTAGAAACCCCCCACAAGTGACCCCATTTTGGAAACTAGACCCCTAAGGAACTTATCTAGATGTGTGGTGAGAACTTTGAACCCTTAAGTGTTTCACTAAAGATTATAATGCCCGGGCATGAAAGTATAAAATCCTATTTTTTTTTCCCACAAAAATGATCTTTTAGTCACCAATTTTTAATTTTCTCAAGGGTAACAGGAGAAATTGGACCCCAAAAGTTGATGCACAATTTGTCCTGAGTACACTGGTACCCCACATGTGGGAGAAAACTACTGTTTGGGCACATGTCATGGCTCGAAAGGAAAGCAGTGATGTTTTGGAATGCAGACTTTGATGGAATGGTCTGCGGGCGTTATGTTCCGTTTACAGAACCCCTGATGTGCCTAAACTGTTGAAAACCCCCACAAGTGATGCCATTTTGGAAACTAGACCCCCTAAGGAACTTATCTAGATGTGTGGTGAGAACTTTGAACCCTCAAGTGTTTCACTAAAGATTATAATGCCCGGGCGTGAAAATATAAAATCCTATTTTTTTTCCCACAAAAATGGTCTTTTAGTCAGCAATTTTTAATTTTCCTAAGGGTAACAGGAGAAATTGGACCCCAAAAGTTGTTGTCCAATTTGTCCTGAGTACACTGGTACCCCACAGGTGGGAGAAAACTACTGTTTGGGCACATGTCATGGCTCGAAAGGAAAGTAGTGATGTTTTGGAATGCAGACTTTGAAGGAATGGTCTGCGGGCATTATGTTCCGTTTACAGAGCCCCTGATGTGCCTAAACTGTAGAAACCGCCCACAAGTGATGCCATTTTGGAAACTAGATCCCCTAAGGAACTTATCTAGATGTGTGGTGAGAACTTTGAACCTCCAAGTGTTTCACTAAAGATTATAATGCCCAGGTGTGAAAATATAAAATCCTATTTTTTTCCCCACAAAATGATCTTTTAGTCCCCAATTTTTAATCTTCCCAAGAGTAACAGGAGAAATTGGATGCCAAAAGTTGTTGTTCTATTTGTCCTGAGTACGCTGCTACCCCATATGTGGAAAAAACTGTTTAGGCACCCATTGGGACTCGAAAGGGAAGTAGTGACGTTTTGGAATGCAGACTTTGATGGAATGGTCTGTGGGCATCATTTTCCATTTGCAGAGCCCCTGATGTTCCTAAACAGTTTAAAAAAAAAATCACAAGTGACATCATTTTGGATACTAGACCCCCAAGAAAAAAAATCTAGATGTGCCCCCTTTTTGGAACAAATCTACTGTTTCCTGTAAAGGAAATTAGAAGTGCATGGAGGTGTGGTACAATCTGAAGCAATCTTTCATACACAGGCCAGGTTTTTTGGGGCAGGTGTCCCATTGATAAGTGGTGTCTTTGCATATTCCCCTTTTGTAACACACTCGGCACCTTTTTTGTGACTTACCTTTTCTTCCAGTTGGCAGGACCACCCCCAGAAAATGTTGACCTGGTACGATACGAGCACCTTCAGTTCCAGAAGTACTGGGGCCTGCTCCTTCTGGAGTGCCAAATATCAGGGCCTTAACCACTACCTCCTGGAACTGAACGTACAACGTATAGGTGTGGTGTGCACATCGTGACAGCAGGAAAGCGTTGCGCAATGCCTTTTGTACAATGTGCATGGACAGCTTTTTGTACCACACCTTGGCCTTTCTCAAAGCATTGTACGGTTGGAGGCATTTATCAACGCCCCCATGTTTTTGTTGTATCCCAGTACACAGGTCGGTTTGCTGACCTGTGTAGAGGTACCCTGTACAGTGCTGAGGGCACTGCCATCACCGTGTATGGTGGTCAAAAGAAGGACATCCCTCTTGTCTGTGTACTTGACCACCAGCAGGTGGTCGCTACATTGGGCTCTGCTGTCACCCCTTCTCAGTATTTGCCCAAGTAGCATTTTTGGGAGGCCTATCTGATTTTTGAAGACAGTACCGCAGGCTGTGGTACCTCACGCAGAGAGGGATTTGTAGAGTGGGATGCTGGTATAAAAGTTATCGGTGTAGATGTGATAACCTTTTTCCAGCAGTGGGTGCACCAAATCCCACACAATTTTCCCACTCACTCCCAGGAAAGGGGGACACTTAGGGGGTTCAATCCTGGTGTCCCTCACTTCATAAACTCTAAAGCTGTGGGTGTACCCTGAGGTACTCTCACACAGTTTGTAGAGTTTGAATCCATACCTGGTCCTCTTGCTGGGCAGGTACTGATGGAATCTGAGCCTTCCCTTAAAATGAACTAAGGACTCATCAACGCAGATGTCCCTTTGGGGCATGTACACTTCAGCAAACTTTTTGTTGAAATGTTCGATGACCGGCTGAACTTTGAACAGACGGCCAAAGTTGAGGTCATCTCGTGCGGGACACTGTGCATTATCGGTATAATGCAGGAATTTGTGGATGGCCTCAAAACGTGTCCAAGCCATGACTTTTCGGAACAGTGGAGTGTTATATAAAATATCAACACTCCAATATTGCCAAAGTTCTGGCTTCTTCAGGATCCCCATATGAAGGACCAGGCCCCAAAGCTGCATCATTTTAACTGCATCTACAGGAGACCAGTTAGAAAATGATGAACATGGGTGAAGAAAGATCGGGCAGTCAGACAGGTCACAGACAGGTTAGAGACAAGTCACAGAGCGGTCACACCACTGCTGTGACCTGTCATTGGTGGGATCGAATGATCACATCGATCCCACCAATCACTGCTGGCCCTGGTGACCAGGGCACAGAGTGGTCACAGCGTTACTTCAGCTGTGCCCTGTGATTGGCGCGATCGACGATTACATCGATCATGTCAACCAGCTCCTGCAGGCCCTGCTGGGCCTGTCCTAGGCTCCGGCCTAGAATCACTGCTATTACAGCACCAATCCGAGCAGGTACCGGCAGGGTACAGTGCGGTAATACCGCTGCTGTGCCCTGCGATTGGCGCAATCGATGCGATCAGGGATCGCGCCAATCCTAAGGGTTTTCGCCGGTGCCTGGCATTGCCAAGCACCGGCCTAGGATCGAGTACTTCGGTACTCGATTCTAGCCTGAGACCTCATTGTTTCAGCCAATCTGATTGGCTGATACTATGAGAAAGGATGCGATTAGCTGTTCAGAATTAAACAGTCAATCACAGAGTTCAGGAGGCCGGGGGGGGCGGGATCAGAGCCCAGGATGCCAACACCACATACCCTAAGGTAAGATGGCTTCGGAATTTTAATGCGATCACTGTGACTTAAGTCGCGGTATCGTATTAAAGGGCATGACGTACTATCCCGTCCATGGTCATTCGGGCCCAGGTCACCTGGACAGGATAGTACGTCATATGTCGGGAAGGGGTTAAAGACTGACCAATCTTTTGCGTTTTCCCTCTCTCCCTTTCAGTTGCAATAAAATTATAGTTTTGGGCAGACTAATCTTTCCCTATGTATTATTTTTCTGCAATAAATCAGGATACAAATCCAGCTCACCAGACATAGCATTCCAACATCGGAGCACGAGACCGCTGTGTCAAAGCGCACAATCCAAGGCAATGAGAAAAAACTTTGTCCAGCTCCACGATGTAGTGAAAAATATTCTTGAAGTATGTAAAAATTACTATCCAGTTTTTATAACTTTTTTGGGACACAAATGCAGAAATAGAAATGATTGTGTGTTTCCTTACAGTTAATTTTTATTATTCACATTTCGTATTCACATTCACACAGAAAATGACTTGTTGAGTGAATTCTTTAGATTATTATATTCATGTAGATACTGGAGTTGGTGCCGATTCGCATGTCTCATTTCATTGGCCTGTCAGTTGACAGTGGCCTCTGCCGAAGAATGTGAAAACTGCCTCTTAACTCAATCCACAGCTCTTCTTTTATTTAGCCAGTCTGGTGTAACAGTCACACCACAACAATATTATGCCAGGTTGGATCATCAAAGGAACATCAGACATCAGAAAGTAAGAAGCAATGCTCCCACTTTCGTGCTGTAGCCACAGATTAGTATTATAGCTGATACAATGGGACACCCAAATAAATTGGCCCCCACTTTAATTGATACATATCAATATGTACGGTTGTTGCTGTTTAAGATATAGTAAAATATTATGTTAGTTTTAGGGGGTGTGGGATGCTTTATACCTTTTGTTTCACTTTTGTTCTGATTATATAACTAATGGGTATATTAAGGTATATCTATATTTATATTGCATTATGACCTTCAGCCAAGTCTATGGTAGCAGGTGATATGCAGGTGTAGCCTTGCACGCAGGAGTCTAAGTCTACAGATCACCTTACTGAGTATGTCCATGATGTGGCATCCTCCCACTGATGGTCGGACATTAGCTGCTTTGGTGATATGCAGATCTGGATTGGCCCACGGGTGATGCCTTGACCGACTAGGCATGAGTGTTTGGGTGGAGCCTAGCATATAAAAGGCTCTCAGCGGCGTAAGCTGGCATGCTAATGTCATTTATGTTTTGCTGTGTGCGGATAGCACAGTATAGATGCAGAGCGAGCCTAATCAACGTGCCTACGTCCCCGTGATGTGAACAGGGGTTAGCACTTAGCACACTTAGTGCAGTATCTTGTGACGTAACTAAGCTTAGTACTCTGTGTTCTGTTCACACTGTGTGGCATTAGCACAGCTTCCTTTAGGTATGCTCACTGTTTTGTTCGGTCATTATTCTTGCTAGCAGCAGGTTACATCCCTGCATGGTGGACCCTCGGTTGCGATTGTACTTTATCTTTTATTTTATTTAGTGCAATCCGCCCACCCTAACATTGTGTCCCCCAAGAGATCATTTAGGATCTCTATGGGACATTTTTTTCCCTTTATTGTGGATATTTTTCATCACTAACTTCCGGTACCTTCCCTTCTGCTTTCAAACATGCCACAATCACGCCTATACTCAAAAAGCCAACCCTCGACCTGACCGCTATGTCTAGCTATCGCCCAATATCGCTGCTCCCATTCACTTCCAAACTCCTGGAGCAGCACGTCCACTCTGAACTTTCCTCACATCTCTCATCTAACCTGCTCTTTGACAATCTACAATCTGGTTTCCCCCATCCCTCCACTGAGACAGCCTTGACCAAAATTACTAACGACCTACTTACAGCCAAAGATAACTGACAATATTCTATACTCCTGCTCCTAGACCTGTCCTCTGCCTTCGACACAGTTGACCACTGCCTCCTACTAAAGATCCTCTCCTCCTTTGGCATCAAAGACCTCGCCCTATCCTGGATCTCCTGATACCTCTCCAACTGCACATTCAGCGTCTCCCACTCCCATACTACCTCCTCATCCCACCCTCTCTCTGTTGGAGTCCCCCAAGACTCTGTTCTAGGACCCCTACTCTTTTCAATCTATACACTTGGCCTGGGGCAACTCATAAAGTCCCACAGATTCCAGTACCAATTTAATGCCGATGATACTCAGATCTACCTCTATGGTTCAGAAGTCACCTCTCTGCTTGGAGTGTCTATCAGCCATATTCTCCTTTTTCTCCTCCCGCTTCCTCAAATGGAATGTGGACAAATCTTTACTGATCATCTTTCCCCATCTCACAGATCTTCCATACCTGACCTATCTATAACAATTGATGACATCATGCTTACCCCCGTACTGGAGGTCCGCTGCCTCGGAGTAACCCTTGACTCTGTCCTGTCCTTCAAACCGCACATCCAAGCTCTCTCCATCTCCTGCCGCCTCCAGCTCAAAAATATTTCCAGAATCAGTCCCTTCCTCAACCCTCACTCTACTAAAATGCTTGTGCATGCACTCATCATCTCCCATCTCCTCGACTACTGCAACATCTTTTTCTGTGGCCTCCCTGCTAACACCCTCACACCTCTCCAGTCCATCCTTAACTCTGCTGCCTGACTAATTCATCTCTCTCCTCGCTACTCCTCTGCTTCTCCCCTCTGCAAATCTCTTCACTGGCTCCCACTCCCTCAGCATATCTAATTTAAATTGCTAATACTGACCTAAAAGGCCATCTATAACCTGTCTCCTCCATATATCTCTGAACTGATCTCCCGATATCTTACCTCACGTAAACTCTGATCCTTCCAAGACCTCCTTCTCTCCTCCAAACTTATTCGCTCCTCAACCAACCGCCTCCAAGACTTCTCCCGAATAGCCCCTATCTTCTGGAATTCTTTGCCCCAACACATCCGGCTATCAACCACACTCAGATCCCTTAGAAGGAACCTGAAAAACCTATCTCTTGAGGAAAGCCTACAGCCTGCAATGATCCCCACTGCCTCCTCACCACTACTTGAGCTACTGCCTCACCATCACTGGAGCTGCTGCAACCCCCCAACCTACTCTCTCTCCTTCCCCAACATCCTATAGAATGTAAGCCCGCAAGGGCAGGGTCCTCTCTCCCCTCTGTATCAGTCTCTGATTGCTAGTTTGTTTAAGGCCCTGTCACACTAAGCGATATCGCTAGCAATATAGCTATAACGTCAGCGATATCGCTATGTGTGATACTTACCTCGGACCGGCTCCGCCGCTGATTAGCGATGATCTCGTCATCATCTTCCTGCTGGGCTTCCTGCTGTGGAGACGAGCGACACGTGGACGCGGGCAGGAGGATGTCTTCATCGCCTCGTCTGACAGGTAAGTAGCAACCGCCGACCGCTGCTATGTCGCTGGTGAGATCTGCCTGTTTGGCAGCTCACTAGCGACCACTTAGCGATGCACCAGCGATCCTGACCTGGTCATATCGTTGTCGGGATCGCTGGTGCATCGCTAAGTGTGACAGTACCTTAACTGTAAGTGATATCTGTAATTTGTATTTAACCCCTTCTCATGTACAGCACGATGGAATCAATGGTGCTATATAAATAAATAAATAATAATAGTCATTCATTGGGCATCCTTGGATTCCTCAGTGGCAGGAGAACAGCCAGAGATTTGGTCAACAACTATATGATTACTGGGTCTAATAGAAGAATCAGCTCTTACTTTGTTCAGGAGAGAGATTTATTAGTGACTCTGGAGATGAAAAATGACTCTACTATACAAACTGTGCTCCACTGGGAACTGCTGATTTGTGATGGAAAAGGTACTGACCACCAAGGACAAGGAAAAATAATCTGTAACTTTTCATAGCTGCAGGGCATTAAGGAGATACATATGAGACAAGTCAAAATGATATTAGTCTGTTCTATGATGCTTCAGCATTGTGTAAAATGTGGCAGGTAATTTTTTTTTTTTTTTTTAAAACCGCAATGCCTATCTCAGCAAGTTGGAATATCAAAAAGAACCAGGAGGAGTTTCTGCCTAAAACTAATCTTATGACTGTTATCTTGAGTAAATTGACACTTTTCTTTTAGAAATCCACCTTAGCATTGCTGAGAAATCTACTGTTGAATGTCTATGCAAATTAGCAGAAAGTGCATTGGAACATATCAAAACCCAGATTTCTACTCCTTATTCCTTATTCTTTGCCCAACACCTCTCTGAGTATGCTGAAAACAGTGTCTTCAGAAGGTTACCTTACAGTGCAGGCCAAGGACCAAGGCAATGTGAGCAGACACAAGATTTCAGCACTGGACATCAGCCAAGACAATCAGCTATCAATTAAAAGAGAGAAGCAGGTGCTAAGTGTGTAACTCATAGGTTACAAAGCAGCTAGCGAGTCTGTTATATGTTTATAAATTTATAAGTTTCTTAACAATAACGCTACAAAGAGCAATTAGAAAGATATCAATGCATTTATCTATCAATGACCGACAGTGGGTATGGAAAGTATTCAGACCCCTTTACATTTTTCACTCTGATTTATTGCAGCCATTTGGTAAATTCAAAAATGTTCATTTTCTATGGTTAATGAGCAGTCTGCACCCCATCTTGACTGAAAAGAAGCCCAAAAATGTAGAAATTTTTTAGAAATGTTTAGATATTTATTAAAAAAGAAAAACTGAAATATCACATGGTCATAAGTATCCAGACCCTTTATTCAGTATTGAGTAGTAGCATACTTTTGAGCTAGTACAGTCATGAGTCTTCTTGGGAATGATGCAACAAGTTTTCCACACATGGACTTGGGAATTCTCTGCCATTTTTCCTAGCACTCCAGTTCCATTAGGTTGGATGGAGAATGTTGGTGGACAGCCATTTTCAGGTCTCTTCAGAGATGCGCAATTGGGTTTAGGTCAGGGCTCTGGATAGGGCCAGACAAGATTAGTCACAGAGTTGTTCTGAAGCCACTCCTTTGTTATTTTCGCTGTGTGCTTAGGGTCATTGTCTTGTTGGAAATTGAACATTTGGCCAAGTCTGTGGTCCACAGCACTCTGGAAGAGATTTTCATCCAGGATATCTCTGTACTTGTATTGTTTCCTTCAATTGCAACCAGTCGTCCTGTCCCTGCAGCTGAAAAAAACCACAGAGCATGATGCTGCCATCATCATGTTTCAATGTTGGAATTGTATTGGGTAGGTGATGAGCAGTGCCTGGCTTTCTCCACACATACCGCTTAGAATTATCACCAAAAATTTCTATCTTAGTCTCATCAGAGCAGAGAATCTTATTTCTCATAGTCTATGAGTCCTTCAGGTGTTTTTAGCAAACTCTATGCGGTCTTTCATATGACTTGCACTGAGGAGAGGCTTCCATTGGGCCACTCTTCCATAAAGGCCCAACTGGTGGAGGGCTGCAGTGATAGTTGACTTTGTTGAACTTTCTCCCATCTCTGTTCTGCATCTGTGGAGCTCAGCCACAGTGATCTCGGGGTTCTTCTTTACCTCTCTCACCAAGGCTCTTCTCCCACAATTTCTCAGTTTGGCTGGATGGCCAAGTCTAAAAAGACTTCTGCTGGTTCCAAACTTCTTCCATTTAAGGATTATTGAGGCCACTGTGCCCTTAGGAACCTTGAGTACTGCAGAAATTCTTTTGTAACCTTGGCCAGATCTATACCTTGCCACAATTCTGTGTCTGAGCTCCTTGGCCAGTTCCTTTGACCTCATGATTCTCATTTGGTCTGACATGCACTGTGAGCTGTGAGGTCTTATATAGACAGGTGTGTGCCTTTACAAATCAAATCCTATCAGTTTAATTAAATGCAGCTGGACTCCAATGAAGGAGTAGAACCATCTCAAGGAGGATCCCAAGGAAAAGGACAGCTTGTGACTTAAATGTGAGTGTCTGAGCAAAGGGTCTGAATACTTTTGCCCATGTGATATTTCGGTTTTTCTTTTTAATAAACTTGCAAAAATTTCTACATTTCTGTTTTTTCAGTCAAGATGGGGTGCAGAGTGTACATTAATGAGAAAAAAATGAACTTTTTTGAATTTACCAAATGGATGCATTGAAACAAAGAGTGGAAAATTTAAAAGGGTCTGAATACTTTCTGTATCCAATGTACATGAACACTTAATCTAAAATCTATAAATCTATTGTTCTTCAATGATGGTTAAGGTAGGAAGAGAATATTGTTACAGGAACCAACTGCAAATAACAAAGAATAAATTAGAAAACTGATAAGAAATGAACATTTTGTAGCTGAAACTTTCTATCGACTGCCTGTCAATCTATCAAACTACCTGGATGAAAAAAAAGTGCATCCAATTTATGGGTGCAAGCCATTAGAGATGAGCGAATTTGTTTGTTTTTTGTCCCTGAATCTGAGTTTGACATATTTGGGCCATATTCTAACACTATTCGTGCCGAATGTATGTTTGCTGATCGGTTCCCAACATATTCAGTAATTTCTACTCCCATTGACTCTAATGACGTTCGGCTGTGTTCGACGAATATTGCAAAAACAATATTCGATGGCAATCGTATTCGAAACCGAATCCAAACAAATTCGATCATCTCTACAAGCCATTAGATACTTGTATGAATATATCCAAAAACCAAAAATAGTCAGCACTTGGCCATGGTCAATCTATTTATCCATCCATCGATCTATAACATATTGCATCACAGTGAGTAATCATAGTTAGAGTTGAGCGAAATGGGTCGAAAAATTTCAAAAGTCGCCGACTTTTGGCAAAGTCGGGTTTCATGAAACGAAACCCGACCCTAGGATGAGGTCGGCCACGAGGTCGGCGACTTACGCGCCAAAGTTGCGTTTCAAAAGTTTGTTTTGCGCTCTTTTTCAGCCAATCAGGATCCACGGACACTGTGGGCAACGTGATGACATAGGCAGGGGTCACCACCATCTTTCAGAAGGGCATGCAAGTGATTGGCTTGCTTTGGTGGGTGTCACAGGGGTTATAAAAGGGTGTGCACGTCGACCGCCATCTTACTTCTGCCGATCTTAGCATAGGGAGAGGTTGCTGCTGCTGATTCTGTAGGGAGAGCGTTAGGCAGGGAAGAAGAAAAAAAAACTGCTTCTGCTGCTAGCGATTTTGCCTGTACAACACACCAGTCACTGTGTGTGCAGTGCAAGGGGAGGCTATATTGTGGTGGATCAGCGGTGTTGGTTGTTAGGCTGCCTTCTAAGGCTTCCTGACAGCTGCATTGCTGTTTACCCACTGCTCTGCAAACTGCTTTTTTAAAAGCAATCCCAATTTTTTTTTTTGTGTCCTGCTGAGGTACTGAGCGTGCATTTTTTCACACCATACAGCGGTGTACGCTCCTCACACAGTACCGTGTAACGGCTGTTATCACAGCCACAGTGAAGCTATCTGTGTGTCACTCTGTGAGAATAAGTCGAGGACATGTTCCGTTCTTACAGACCTGCACCTACTAGTTTTGTCTAGCTTTCAAACAGTTAAATATATTTGCTGTTTGATCACATTCAAAACTATAGAGAGACAGCGTGTGTCAGTCCGTATACTTAAAAAACACGGAGCTTGACAATTTTACGTACACCGGACAGCCGTGTACGTGCACGCTCCTCTCAGTACCGTGTAACAGCTGTTATCACGGCCACAGTGAAGCTATCTGTGTGTCACTCTGTGAGAATAAGTCGAGGACATGTTCCGTTCTTACAGACCCGCACCTACTAGTTTTGTCTAGCTTTCAAACAGTTAAATATATTTGCTGTTTGATCACATTCAAAACTATAGAGAGACAGCGTGTGTCAGTCCGTATACTTAAAAAACACGGAGCTTGACAATTTTACGTACACTGGACAGCCATGTACGTGCACGCTCCTCTCAGTACCGTGTAACGGCTGTTATCACGGCCACAGTGAAGCTATCTGTGTGTCACTGTGGAAGGATAAGTGGAGGACTTGTTCCGTTCTTACAGACCTACACTCTAGGGAGATTCCTATTCTGCCCAATTCTACATACACCTTGTAGTTTGTGATACACTAGCCAATTTCTGCCTGTGACATAGCGCTCTGATATTCAGTGGGCCTCACACAATCCATAAGTGTCCAGTGTCCACTAGTGTGTGCAGAAATTCAAAATCTCCCTTATCCTGTAGTCACTTTTTTCACACCTGTGCCATCGAGCCTGTGACATAGCGCTGTGATATTCAGTGGGCCTCACACAATCCATAAGTGTCCAGTGTCAACAAGTGTGTGCAGAAATTCAGAATCTCCCCTGTCCTATAGACACCTTGTACCTTGTTTTACATTACTATATAGTTTGATGGATTTTGTCTACATTTCTACCAAAAATGAGGAAGGCTGGTGGAAGAGGCCGTGGAATTGGGCGGGGGTTGGCAGCTGGTAATGATGATGTTGGTGGTGGATCTGATCGTAGTGGCAAGAGCAAAATAGGACCGAATGCAGGAGGTGTTGAGCCTGCGTCATCGTCTGGCTCCGTAAGGCTTCGAAGGCTTAGTTTTCTAGGAGTTGGCAAACTGCTTTTAAAGCTAGAGCATCAGGAAAAAGTTTTGTCTTACATTGCTGACTCAGCCTCCAGCTGTATCGCCTCCTCTTCTGAAGTTGTAAAAAGTAAAAGCACTGAGTCGTCATTGGAGGCTCATGTTCATGAACCACACCTTTCCTTGTGTCCTTCACCCCAACCAAGATTGAAGAATGACGCAGGCCATACTACTGATTACTCCATGGAGCTGTTTTCACATACCATGCCTGGATTATCAAGTGAAATGGTGAATTACCCAGGCCAAGATGAATCTGACATGGAGTGCACTGATGCACAGCCGCTGATAGATGATTCTGATGGTACATTCACTCAGAGCACTACATTGTCCTCGCAGTGTACAGAGCCAGATTCTGACCCTGATGAGACTCAGGTGCCCCTTCCCGCACACTATACCACCATACACGGTGACACAGAGGAAGGTGCACATGACATTGAAGAGGAGGTGATGGATGACCCAGTTGTTGACCCAGATTGGCATCCATTGGGGGAAGAGGGTGCTGCTTCCAATAGCTCAGATGAGGAGCATCCACAGCAGACATCGACATCGCAACAGCTGTTATATGGCAGGCCCGGAGCACTCCAAAGACAGGTTCCAAAAATCAAAAGAGTTGCTGGACAGCTTGTCCAGAGGGTCAAAAGATCACAGCGTGCTAGGCCGCAAAATGTCTGCCAAAGTAGGAAGAGTGCAGTGTGGCACTTTTTTGAACAAAATCCTCATGATCAGGCCAAGGTTATCTGTAAGAAGTGCGCAAAGACCTTTAGCCGAGGGAAAAATCTGAAAAATTTGAATACCAGTTGCATGCTTAGACATTTAACCACCATGCACTTGCAAGCGTGGACACAACACCAAACCTCAAGTGCCACATGTGCAACTGATCACAAAGAAGGTAGTCAGCAACGCTACATTGTTTCCCCCACTGTAAGCCCACCGGTTAGCACAGCAGCAAATGTTGAGGTGTCGTTGCAAGGCCACAGCAGTCAGGGAATCCCACTGTTATATCAACGAAATACTGAATCTAGGCCATCAGAAAAAACACCAACTCTATCACCATCATCAACCCTCTCTCAGTCCGCCCTGTCGACCGCTACTTCCACCATATGCAGCTCTCAAGTCCAGCTCACCCTCCCAGACACTATGAGTAGGTCAAGAAAGTACTCAGTCTCTCATCCGCGTACACTGGGTTTGAACGCCCACATTGCCAAACTAATCTCGTTTGAGATGATGCCATATCGGTTGGTGGAAAGCGCAGCTTTCCGCAAACTCATGGCCTATGCAGTACCACGCTATGACCTACCCAGTCGCCACTTCTCTCGCAAAGCCATCCCAGCCCTCCACCATCATGTAGAAGACCGCATTGTCCATGCACTCAAGCAGTCAGTGAGTGGAAAGGTGCACCTCACAACCGATGCATGGTCCAGTCGGCATGGCCAGGGCCGTTACGTGTCGATCACTGCGCACTGGGTTAATGTGGTGGATGCAGGGTCCACAGGGGACAGCGGTGGTGGGACAGTGCTGCCTAGCCCACGGTATAGGAAACAGTTGGCTGTAGGCGTTCGACCCTCCTCCTCCTCCTCCTCCTCCTCCTCCAGAAGCGAAAGCTTGTCCACAGAGCGCAGTCGTATGAGCACTCCATCTGCAGCTGTCACTGTTGCACACGAGGTGTCCCCCTATCGAGCAGCTAGTGGAAAGCGTCAGCAGGCTGTGTTGCAGATGATGTGTTTGGGCGACAGACACACCGCCGAGGTGCTGGCCGAGTACTTGAAGCGACAAACTGAGTCATGGCTGGGCAGTGTACATCTTGAGGCAGGCAAGGTAGTTAGTGATAACTGCCGTAATTTTGTGGCAGCCATAGCCCTTTCAAAACTCAGCCACATACCTTGCTTGGCTCACACCTTGAACGTGGTGGTGCAGTGCTTCCTCAAAAATTATCCGGAGTTAACAGCCCTGCTCCAGAAGTTGCGAAGACAGTGCGCGCACATCCGCCGGTCGCCTGTACACTCCGTTCGTATGCAGAAGCTGCAGCGATTGCTCCACCTTCCCAACCACCGCCTCATTATCGACATTGCAACAAGGTGGAACTCCACCCTGCACATGGTGGAGCGGCTGTGCGAGCAGAGGCAGGCCATAATGCATTTTTGGGAGGATACACGGCCAGGCACTTTGAGAGCAGATATGGAGTTGACAGGTGTGCAGTGGTCGAAGCTGAAAGACCTCTGTAAAGTCCTTCAGTGTTTTGAGGAATGCACACGGCTGGTAAGCTCAGACGACGCCATCCTAAGCATGAGCATCCCACATTTGCGTCTGCTCATGCAAATTTTGACGCACCTTAAGGAGCAGGCGTCTGCAGCCAATGTTGACGAGGAGGGAATCCTTGATGACATTCAGCCATTGTCTGCTCAGGGACCTCTCCTGGACGAGATGGAGGAAGAAGAGGAGGAGGAGGATGATGATGGGGATGATTACTTAGGGGAGGAGGATGCATCTCGTGGGGCAAGTGAAAATGTTGGCGTGGCAAGGTCTGGTATAGGGTTTGTGCGTGACTGGAGGGATGTGGATTTGCCAGAAAGTGCTCCTCCAACCAGCACTCGCAGTGCATCATTGACAATGGGAACATTGGCCCACATGTCAGATTATGCCTTGCAGATCCTAAAAAGGGACCCCCGCATTGCCAAAATGATGAACGATGACGACTACTGGTTGGCCAGCATCCTGGATCCACGCTATAAAGGCAAATTACAAACCATCATGCCACAGGAGAACCTTGACCTAATATTGGCTAATAAACAAGCAACTCTGGTAAATTGGTTGCTTGAGGCATTCCCAGCACACAGCAGCGGTGATGGTTCTCACACGAGCCGTACGGGCCGGGGGCAGCTTGGCAGAGGTGTTCATGGTGCACACAGCAGAAGTGGCGTTGGAGAAAGGGGTTTCATGACAATGTTGTGGACTGATTTTTCAAGTACCGCTCACACAACTGGTAATACTGCATCGATGGAAAGTGACAGGAGACAGCAGTTGTCAACTATGGTTACAAACTACTTTTCCTCCCATATCGATGTTCTCCCACACAGGTCATTCCCCTTTGACTATTGGGCGCTAAACTGGACACCTGGCCTGAATTGGCACAATATGCCTTACAGGATCTCGCTTGCCCAGCTGCAAGTGTGCTATCGGAAAGAGTCTTCAGTGCAGCTGGATCAATCCTGACAGAAAAAAGGACCCGTCTGTCAACCCAAAATGTGGATGATCTAACCTTCATTAAAATGAACCATGCATGGGTTTCCAAGGATTTTGTCCCACCTTCCCCTGATGACACATAGGGTGACAGAAAAATGGCTTGCTTTGGTCCACCTCTTCCTGGGACTTGACCTGTTTCGCCTTTTGCATCAGCTGAATGTCCAACATCAACATATGCCACTTTCTAAAACTCCCTAACTGTGCTGCCTCCCCCCCCATGGCCGGGGTCACCACCTAGCGCACGACACCGTGCGAATGCCGTTGCCCTGGACAGGTGGGTAGGCCGACTCTTGGGCGCAGGCACTGGCACAGGGTCCCTCATAGTGCAATCAAGTGTCTCTGACGGTGGTGGTGCACACCCGCCGTCAGACACACCGCCGTACTATGAGGGGCCCAGTGCCAGTACGGATGCCCACGAGCGGGCCCTCCTTGCTTGGGCAGGGCCCCAGCATTTGCAATCTTTACCTCTCCCTGCTCCTCCGCTGTGTAGTCTGGGCCGTCAAATCCATACTGTGCCTGACACCATCTGAGCCTGCCTCCTGATGTATAGACATATATTTTGAATGTGTACGCTATCCATACATGTTATCCGGTGATACGGTACCCTTTCTCACCTTTGTGCAACCACGTGTAATCCATACTGGGCGTGAGAACGGCTGGCGAGCTGTTAAGCAAGCTACAGCACCTGTGGTTTGCACACGTAAGTTTTTCATTTTTTCAGGAATGACGGTTAGGCCTAATTCCGGAACTGCGGTTGACCTGCACTTACTGGGAAATCATCGTTCGCGGGTAATAATTGTAATCAGTGATCCCCATCACTAACGTTGTTCAGCGGGTTATCTGCACCTGTAAGCGACAAACGCTGGCCTTTTCAGTGTAGCGCACATGCAGCCACGGACATGTAAGGGCATGACACACCAGTTATTGGCCAATCTCATGTGCCAGAGCCTCACGTGTCCCTCTAGTAAGCCGGACTCGGACCGCGGGGCATGACGGAGTCTCGTTCGTTAACGGAATTAAGCTTGCAATGTGTGCATCTGTTCTGTAGCTGGCATGGTTGAGGTTTCCCAGGTGGAGTCGAATTTAACCGTAGGCTCCACTCCTGGTGGTGCCCTTCTGGACATTCCTTTAAGGTTCAGCTTTGCAACCATACTGCCCACGTAAAACAAACACTTTGCCTTCATGAACGCTGTTTGGAGGGTCATGACTCGTGGGAATAACGCCGCCCAATCAGTTAACCTGCTAGAGAGATCCTTCATTGCTCCCAAGCATGACATCACACTCCCTAGGAGGAAGGTAATGCCACTGTGGCGACCGTACTCCTGGGGGCGACACAAGTGCACTGATGCCCAGCCACTGCTCGATGAATCTGCTGGTACATTGACCCAGACCACTACATTCCCCTCGCACGCTACACGGCCTGAATCTGACCCTGATGAAACTCAGGTTACCCTTCCCATATACAGTTCCATCTTACAAGGTGACAAAGAGGAAGCTGCAGATGAAAGTGCAGGTTCGGCCCACCCGCCATCAGACACACCACCATACTATCAGGGGCCCTGTGCCAGTGCCGTCGCCAACGAGTGGGCCCCCCCTGCTTGCTCAGATCACAGCACTTGCAAGGTTGAAATACTGTGCAGTGAGATGGAAGATGGGGACGACGAGGAGTCCAGACTAGTACAGGGATTCCCTAGTGAGGAGACTTATTTGATTGTTTTCAATGTTGGGACAGCAATTTTTGGGGAGCACTATACTCTGGAGAATGATAGATGGGGCCCACCATACACTGGAACATTCCAAAGGTGGACATCAGACACTGGAGCAGCATTTACAGGGCCCATTATACACTAGAGCATTAGAAATGGGGCCCATTATGTTTGGAGCATTATTTGGGCCCATAAGACAGTGGAGCTTCATCCATGGGGACCAACATACACTGTAGCATTTTGTGGAGATCATCATATACTGTTTCAAACATTATATGGGACCAATGATTCTGTATGGAGAAATAGATGGGCCTCGTCATGAGATGTAAAAAGTGAAGTATTTTTCATTGTACTATACCGCTATTTCTCTGCCGTATCGGAGCATGATGAGTTGTGGTATGTGTTAAAGGGGCGCTCTTTCACCCAGGGCACATGAAAACCTGGAGCCAGCCCTCCCCCCCCACAACTTTAGCCAAATAACCCCCATTTTTCAGTGCGTAACTTGTATTATGAAGTTAATTAAGGTTGACAAGCTTAAGTAAGAAGAATTGATGCTTTTGGCATTCAAATGGGCACTGTAGGTGTGTTTCCTGTCCTCCTCTCACTGCCGACTTTTATTCCCCATTGACTTACATTGGGTTTCGTGTTTCGGGACGACCCCGACTTTTCCCTATAATCGGCCGATTTTGCTTGACCCGACTTTTGGAAAAGTCGGGTTTCACGAAACGAATCTTGACCCTAAAAAAACAAAAGTCGCTCAACTCTAATCATAGTATATGCACACTTTTTGTGTTGGCGTCAAAAAGGCTACTACTTTGCAAAAAGGCTTTGAATATGTCCCGTCTGACACTGATACAGCATAATAGTCCCAGAAAATGGCCTTTGCCCTACTGTTTCATGGGTAAGACAAGTGTCTCACACTGATATATTCAATACCACCACACCCCATTTTGATGAAGGCTACACCCCCTCTGCCTTTCCTTCCTATGATCCTCATTGTACTGCACTCTGTATTGTGAGCACTTCACTGTCAGTTCTGGAGCTTATCATGGGGAGTGCCAATTTATTTACTTATAGTGTAAAAGTAGCAGTTCATCAGCACTTCTTCATATTTTCATCAGGCAGTCTTATCTTAGGAATCTATAATAATGGTGCCTACCTCTCCTACACCTCAGATTCTCAATACTGTACTTTCCACTTGTGACTAAGGCATCAATATGATTCATAGAGAGCCTATAACACAAGAAGTGGCCTAAATTCTTTTAATTATACATTTATTTGTGCAGCAAACTGTATGGTGCTAACTAGCTAATGTTAAATTTATTTGTGTTTTATTGAGCATTACATTTTATTTTGATGCTTTTATTTTTTTATTCCAGTTTGTTTATAGGTGAGAAAATAATACATTATATGATGATTATAATGTTGTACGTTAATGCAACACAAAAACACACAAATACAACACAAGTAGTATTGCACATTTAACAACCATCATAGAAAAGCCTGATTTAATAACTTTTTTTACTACATCACTCTATGAGCACATTATACTGAAACGCATAAGTGATTCTGGTAGTTATGAATGGCATCACATAGTAATGAGGCATTCATTTGGTCAGTAGCACTGGGCTAAGGGACTAACATTTATGGAAACCATCTGTATAAGGTTCTGTAATGTACAGGCAGCCAAAAACATTTATTGGCCTCATGTTGCCGTTATAGAGATGGCATTATGTAGTATGACATTTTTGGATGAAACTTTAGAAAATCTGTACATGATGAAGTTTATGATATTGTGAATAATATGGACACATTTACTTCACCAATTCCACACTAGATAAATTTTATATGGGCATATTCTTTAATTTCAGAACACACATAGTATATTACTGGACTATTAATTTAGTAATGTCATTTAAAAATACCCTTTCGAAACGCATTCATTATTTCAGTTTTAGTCGTGTTTTGCAACAATTTTTGTTAAAAGTATCAGTGGAGCAAAAATGTAGGCTATTTTGAATATATATGAGGATGAGACATATATTTGAGGAGAACATGTATATATTTTCCTTGGTATTGAAATTGCTACACCAATGTAACAGCTGCAGTGGGAGTATTGTGTACAGAGACTACTGAGGCTGAGAATAAACAGACATTCACAGCAGCCAATATTAATGTTTCTTTTACTGCACTGCCCTGGATAACAATTCCCAGCAGTCTTTGCTCCTCTTTACTTGCTAGAAGAGGAGGAATAGGAAAACAATAATTGGCTGAACAAGTTGGAGAAGAAGGGAAGACGGGAAGACTAGCTTGGCAAGAGGACACGTGTTCTTATCCATTTCTGAAAGTCTTACATTGGAGAGCAGAGAATGAGTGCATCTCAGTGTGTGAAGTTGAGAAGATAACCCTGGAGCTGATTCACATCTTCAGATGAGTAAGGTTTCTAGGAGTTGACCACCGCCACCTGGTCCACCCCAGGAAAGATAGAGCCCTCACTCCATGTTTTTCCCAGGTTTCTGGAGTCTACAACCAGTGTGAGACCAGTGTGATCAGAGACTTGCTGCATCAAGGAGTTCCTGCATCCTGCTGGCATTTGTGGTTCCACTACTAAGAAATTATTAACAGAACTATTTTGAGGGGATAGTATCGGGACTTGTGGTTCAACTGCTAAGATGTACATGACTAACTTGTTACTGAAGGAATTTTACTTTGATTGTGACATTAAAGTGCAGCAATGATTCCTGAACGAGCCAACATCCATGGAAACTGGGTTCCATCGATGCACTGTATTACTTGCATTGCTGCAGCTATTTATGGTCTATGTGTTATTAGTGTCTGCTCTCACTTATAGGTAAAAGGTCTTTCTTAATTGTGATCCAGTAGCATAAGTAGCACTGTTTTACCCCCCATGCTATCACACCATCCAAATCTACTTTAAGGCACATGTATCTTAGATTGCCCACCAGTGTCCAGTATCTTACATTGGGTAACATCATTTGTTTTGCTTTACCTTGTTATTCCCCCTGCTTCTTTTGCTATTATCTTCTCTATAAATAAATGTGTTATATTGTGCCAATCATCTCTTGTGAGTGTGTACGGAGCATGGATAGGGATTTTATGAGTTGTTCTCTGGCATAAGAGAAAGATCCTCCTGCATTCCTCTAGAAATTCTAGAGAGATTCAGGTGGAGGTGCTGCACCTAACCATGGAGGTGGCTTAAAGGGATGTTGCACCAATTGAAAAAAGATGTGGAATTATGGAAATCGTGAGATCAATAGACATGTTAATAATATTCAAATGATGAAAAAATATAAAAATTGTTTAAAAGTATCTTCATTTATTCAGTATCAACAATATTCACTGAGTATGAGCATACACCATCTCTGCTTATTGTAATACCAGGACTTCTGGCAATGGTCAGGCCAGAGACCTTCAGACCAGAAAGTACAGTAAAAGACATTCTATTTGCAGAGAATGAATCAAATATCACTGTAAAATCTAGTAGATTTGGTGACTTTGAATATCATCAGATCTGCTCATTTCTAACTATATATTATTCATAGCAAACTTAGCCAATGGGATCATAAAATAGCTACATTTGCAGATGATATCCTCTTCCACCTCACAGACCCATGGAAGTCTATTAAACCATTTCTCAAAGAAATGCGAGCATTTGGTCTTATAACCAATTTTAAAATAATCTTTTCTAAGTCTGAGTTGATAAACATTAGTGTAAAGCCCAAAAACTGGACACTTCTATCCAAAATATATCCATTCAAAAATAATTGTTCCCATATTACATACTGTACGTAGGGACCAAAATTAGCAACTCTCTTCCTTCTCTATATTATCTAAGTTTTGCATCACTACTCCATAAAATAAATTGTGATTTATCCTCCTTGATGGATGCCCCTATTACCTGATTTGGAAGAATCAACCTAATAAAGATGATCACCTTACCCAAAATATTGTATTTTCTTCAAGTTTTCGACACCCCACAATCCTTCTTTCAAAAAAGATAATCTCTCATTTCAAAATACAGCTGTCAAAATAAAGGTCAGAGAATTAAATATTACACACTAATAAAGAGGAACAATGGAGGAGTGCTGGGACTTCCAGATTTCGACAAATACAGGATTGCTTCACGCCTGGCTAGAACCAAGGAGTGGCGAGTATCTCCACCCAGGAAGCTATGGGTTGACCTGGAACTCAGCTTCCTTAGTGGTAATATTAATCAGTATCTTTGGCCAACACTGCATAATAAATTCAAATACTGCAAAGTTATGAACCAGCTCACCAGATTAACTGTAAGTATCTGGAACAATACCAATAAAAAACACAATTTGGTCCCCAATATCTGTACTTATAGTCCATTATTATATCTGATCCCAAATAGATATAAATCTGTTAAAAACAAAATTAAATCCTCAGAAAATTTTTCTGCTATACAAATTGGCCAACTCATTCAGAAAAATAATATTCTTTCCATGAGCAAACTTAAAATTTTATTTAATAACATCAAATTAACGGACCCTGAATTCGATTTTCTAAAAGAAACAGCTAGAATACATCTGGCAGATATCTCTAACAAACCAGTGGATAACCTTTTTTAAATGAGTGAAATCAAAGGAGTAATCTCTAAAATATACAAAATCCTTTGCGATTCAAGGGAAATTCCCAAATTTATCAGTAAATGGGAGAATTAAACATAATCCTGAAAATCAGAAGTTTCAAAAATACTAAAAGATTTACACTTCATTTGTCTCTCAATTAAACATCAAGAGTTAAACTACAAAATCATATCTAGATGGTATAAAACCCCAGATATTCTCAACAAAATCAATAATTCCTACTCACCTATCTACTGGAGGTGCAATCTGATATCTGGAACACCCTCCCAAATTTGGTTTAATTGTTCTAAAATTGCATATTTTTGGGAAACTATACATAAACATGTAGAAAAAGCTCTGCAAATATCATTCTCTTTAATGCCCCAATTAATCCTTTTAACATTCATTCTCAACATCAGCATATTAGTACCTATATTATAATATCCCATCTCCTTAATGCGGCTAAAAGTCGCTTAGCAAAACATTGGAAAGACACTGACTCTCCCTCCCTTTCAGAATGGATCAACAAATCTAATAGTACATATTCATTTTAAAAATTCGCTTGACTCACTCTAAACAGGACAAGCTCAGTGAAATTGGGCACCAATGACATAAATGTCAAAATAAGATTATACTATAAATCTTGGAATTAAGTAACCAACTATGTTTACCCTACTTATAATTATACTTGTTTTTAGTCTCTCCATTATAAAAGAGAATATATGCTAGTTCTCAAGAGGACTTGTTATCACTAGTGTTGAGCGATACCATCCAATACCCTAAAATATCGGATCAGATGGTATCGGCCCGATACGAAAAAAGTATCGGGTATCGCCGATTCCGATACCGGAAGTCCCATTGAAGTCTATGGGACTTCCGGTATCGGAATAAGAAAAACCCTTTTCTGTCCTTGTACAGCCTCTCGGGGGGGTGTACGGACCTTCCGGCGGTCTGTGCCGGCCTGCCGGGGGTCTGTGCCGACTGCCCGGGGGTCTGTGCGGACTGCCAGGGGTCTGTACCGGCCTGCCAGGGGGCTGTGCAGACTGTCCGGGGTTCTGTGCAGGCTGCGGGGGTCTGTACCGGCCTGCCGGGGGGCTGTGCCGGCCTGCCGGTGGTCTGTGCCGACTGTCCAGGGGTCTGTGCAGGCTGCGGGGGTCTGTGCCGACTGTCCGGGGTTCTGTGCAGGCTGCGGGGGTCTGTATCGACCTGCCGGGGGCTGTGCCGGCCTGCCGGTGGTCTGTGCCGACTGTGTGGGGGGTCTGTGCAGGCTGCGGGGGTCTGTGCCGACTGTCCGGGGTTCTGTGCAGGCTGCGGGGGTCTGTACCGGCCTGCCGGGGGTCTGTGCCGGCCTGCCGGTGGTCTGTGCCGACTGTCCAGGGGTCTGTGCAGGCTGCGGTGTCTGTGCAGGCATCGTCCGATGGGACTACAAGTCCCATCGGGCGATGCCTGCTACCATGAAGGTAATTGACACATTAGACAATGATGGGACAGTAGTAGTCCCATCATCCGGCTAATGTGTTGAATGTTAAAAAAAAAAAAAATACATACTACATACATACTACATGCTACATACATACTACATACATGCTACATACATAGTACATATATACCACATGCATGCAACATGCATACTACATATATACCACATATATACTACATGCATGCAACATACAAATATACTACATATATACTACATGCATGCAACATACATATATACCACATATATACTACATGCATGCAACATACAAATATACTACATATATACTACATGCATGCAATATACATATATACCACATATATACTACATGCATGCAACATACATACTACATATATACCACATGCATGCAACATACATATATACAACATATATACTACATGCAACATACATACTACATATATACTACATACAGTGGGGCAAAAAAGTATTTAGTCAGTCAGCAATAGTGCAAGTTCCACCACTTAAAAAGATGAGAGGCGTCTGTAATTTACATCATAGGTAGACCTCAACTATGGGAGACAAACTGAGAAAAAAAAATCCAGAAAATCACATTGTCTGTTTTTTTTTCCTTTTATTTGCATATTATGGTGGAAAATAAGTATTTGGTCAGAAACAAAATTTCATCTCAATACTTTGTGATATATCCTTTGTTGGCAATGACAGAGGTCAAACGTTTTCTGTAAGTCTTCACAAGGTTGCCACACACTGTTGTTGGTATGTTGGCCCATTCCTCCATGCAGATCTCCTCTAGAGCAGTGATGTTTTTGGCTTTTCGCTTGGCAAAACGGACTTTCAACTCCCTCCAAAGGTTTTCTATAGGGTTGAGATCTGGAGACTGGCTAGGCCACTCCAGGACCTTGAAATGCTTCTTACGAAGCCACTCCTTCATTGCCCTGGCGGTGTGCTTTGGATCATTGTCATGTTGAAAGACCCAGCCACGTTTCATATTCAATGCCCTTGCTGATGGAAGGAGGTTTGCACTGAAAATCTCACGATACATGGCCCCATTCATTCTTTCATGTACCCGGATCAGTCGTCCTGGCCCCTTTGCAGAGAAACAGCCCCAAAGCATGATGTTTCCACCACCATGCTTTACAGTAGGTATGGTGTTTGATGGATGCAACTCAGTATTCTTTTTCCTCCAAACACGACAAGTTGTGTTTCTACCAAACAGTTCCAGTTTGGTTTCATCAGACCATAGGACATTCTCCCAAAACTCCTCTGGATCATCCAAATGCTCTCTAGCAAACTTCAGACGGGCCCGGACATGTACAGGCTTAAGCAGTGGGACACGTCTGGCACTGCAGGATCTAAGTCCATGGTGGCGTAGTGTGTTACTTATGGTAGGCCTTGTTACATTGGTCCCAGCTCTCTGCAGTTCATTCACTAGGTCCCCCCGCGTGGTTCTGGGATTTTTGCTTACCGTTCTTGTGATCATTCTGACCCCACGGGGTGGGATTTTGCGTGGAGCACCAGATCGAGGGAGATTATCAGTGGTCTTGTATGTCTTCCATTTTCTAATTATTGCTCCCACAGTTGATTTCTTCACTCCAAGCTGGTTGGCTTTTGCAGATTCAGTCTTCCCAGCCTGGTGCAGGGCTACAATTTTGTTTCTGGTGTCCTTTGACAGCTCTTTGGTCTTCACCATAGTGGAGTTTGGAGTCAGACTGTTTGAGGGTGTGTACAGGTGTCTTTTTATACTGATAACAAGTTTAAACAGGTGCCATTACTACAGGTAATGAGTGGAGGAAAGAGGAGACTCTTAAAGAAGAAGTTACAGGTCTGTGAGAGCCAGAAATCTTGATTGCTTGTTTCTGACCAAATACTTATTTTCCACCATAATATGCAAATAAAAGGAAAAAAAAACAGACAATGTGATTTTCTGGATTTTTTTTTCTCAGTTTGTCTCCCATAGTTGAGGTCTACCTATGATGTAAATTACAGACGCCTCTCATCTTTTTAAGTGGTGGAACTTGCACTATTGCTGACTGACTAAATACTTTTTTGCCCCACTGTATATACTACATGCATGCAACATACATATATACTACATATATACTACATGCAACATACATACTACATATATACTACATGCATACTACATATATACCACATGCATGCAACATACATATATACAACATATATACTAAATGCATGTAACATGCATACTACATATATACCACATATATACTACATGCATGCAACATATATACTACATGCAACATACATACTACATATATACTACATGCATGCAACATGCATACTACATACATACTACATATATACTACATGCAACATGCATACTACATATATACTACATGCATGCAACATGCATACTACATGTATACAACATATATACTACATGCATGCAACATACATATATACTACATACAATACATTCATACAATACATACATATAGACATACAGTACATATAACATAGAGTACATACTCACCATCACTTGTCACTTTGATCCCCGAAGCCAGTGTCATCTGTGGAATAAATATTAAAATAACAAACCACCAATAAACTTACCCCTGATCCGCAGAAGTCCACGAGTGTCCCACGATGATCTTGCGTGGAGAACAGCAGCATCAGCTGATGCTACCATTCTCTATGGGCTCCAGGAATCCAATGACGGGAGGTAGGTATCCTTCCGCACTGTATTCCTCCTCCACTATAAATAAAAAGTCCCTAGTCTCACTTTATAGCATTGCTGTGTGAGAAATTTCCCACGCAGCTTTTGCCAAAAAGTGAGACTAGGGACTTTTTTTTACAGTGGTGGAGGAATACAGTGTGGAAGGATACCTACCTCCCGTCATTGGATTCCTGGAGCCCGTAGAGAACGGTAGCATCAGCTGATGCTGCTGTTCTCCACGCAAGATCATCATGGGACACTCGTGGACTTCTGCGGATCAGGGGTAAGTATATTGGTGGTTTGTTATTTTAATATTTATTCCACAGATGACACTGGCTTCGGGGATCAAAGTGACAAGTGATGGTGAGTATGTACTCTATGTTATATGTACTGTATGTCTATATGTATGTATTGTATGAATGAATTGTATGTAGTATATATGTATGTTGCATGCATGAAGCATATATGTAGTATATATGTAGTATGCATGTTGCATGCATGTGGTATATATGTAGTATGTATGTTGCATGTAGTATATATGTAGTATATATGTATGTTGCATGCATGTAGTATATATGTGGTATATATGTAGTATGCATGTTGCATGCATGTAGTATATATGTTGTATATATGTATGTTGCATGCATGTAGTATATATGTTGCATATAGGTATGCTGCATGCATGTGGTATATATGTAGTATGCATGTAGTATATATGTGGTATATATGTAGTATGCATGTTGCATGCATGTGGTATATACAGTGGGGAAAAAAAGTATTTAGTCAGTCAGCAATAGTGCAAGTTCCACCACTTAAAAAGATGAGAGGCGTCTGTAATTTACATCATAGGTAGACCTCAACTATGGGAGACAAACTGAGAAAAAAAAATCCAGAAAATCACATTGTCTGTTTTTTTTCATTTTATTTGCATATTATGGTGGAAAATAAGTATTTGGTCAGAAACAAAATTTCATCTCAATACTTTGTGATATATCCTTTGTTGGCAATGACAGAGGTCAAACGTTTTCTGTAAGTCTTCACAAGGTTGCCACACACTGTTGTTGGTATGTTGGCCCATTCCTCCATGCAGATCTCCTCTAGAGCAGTGATGTTTTTGGCTTTTCGCTTGGCAACACGGACTTTCAACTCCCTCCAAAGGTTTTCTATAGGGTTGAGATCTGGAGACCGGCTAGGCCACTCCAGGACCTTGAAATGCTTCTTACGAAGCCACTCCTTCGTTGCCCTGGCAGTGTGCTTTGGATCATTGTCATGTTGAAAGACCCAGCCACGTTTCATCTTCAATGCCCTTGCTGATGGAAGGAGGTTTGCACTCAAAATCTCACGATACATGGCCCCATTCATTCTTTCATGTACCCGGATCAGTCGTCCTGGCCCCTTTGCAGAGAAACAGCCCCAAAGCATGATGTTTCCACCACCATGCTTTACAGTAGGTATGGTATTTGATGGATGCAACTCAGTATTCTTTTTCCTCCAAACACGACAAGTTGTGTTTCTACCAAACAGTTCCAGTTTGGTTTCATCAGACCATAGGACATTCTCCCAAAACTCCTCTGGATCATCCAAATGCTCTCTAGCAAACTTCAGACGGGCCCGGACATGTACAGGCTTAAGCAGTGGGACACATCTGGCACTGCAGGATCTGAGTCCATGGTGGCGTAGTGTGTTACTTATGGTAGGCCTTGTTACATTGGTCCCAGCTCTCTGCAGTTCATTCACTAGGTCCCCCCGCGTAGTTCAGGGATTTTTGCTCACCGTTCTTGTGATCATTCTGACCCCACGGGGTGGGATTTTGCGTGGAGCACCAGATCGAGGGAGATTATCAGTGGTCTTGTATGTCTTCCATTTTCTAATTATTGCTCCCACAGTTGATTTCTTCACTCCAAGCTGGTTGGCTATTGCAGATTCAGTCTTCCCAGCCTGGTGCAGGGCTACAATTTTGTTTCTGGTGTCCTTTGACAGCTCTTTGGTCTTCACCATAGTGGAGTTTGGAGTCAGACTGTTTGAGGGTGTGCACAGGTGTCTTTTTATACTGATAACAAGTTTAAACAGGTGCCATTACTACAGGTAATGAGTGGAGGAAAGAGGAGACTCTTAAAGAAGAAGTTACAGGTCTGTGAGAGCCGGAAATCTTGATTGCTTGTTTCTGACCAAATACTTATTTTCCACCATAATATGCAAATAAAATGAAAAAAAAAAACAGACAATGTCATTTTCTGGATTTTTTTTTCTCAGTTTGTCTCCCATAGTTGAGGTCTACCTATGATGTAAATTACAGAGGCCTCTCATCTTTTTAAGTGGTGGAACTTGCACTATTGCTGACTGACTAAATACTTTTTTTCCCCACTGTATGTAGCATGCATGTTGCATGCATGTAGTATATATGTTGTATGTATGTATGTATGTATGTTGCATGCATGTAGTATATATGTAGTATGCATGTTGCATGCATGTAGTATATATGTTGTATATATGTATGTTGTATACATGTGGCATATATGTAGTATGTATGTAGTATGCATGTTGCATGCATGTAGTATATATGTAGTATGTAGTATGTATGTTGCATGTAGTATATATGTATGTTGCATGCATGTAGTATATATGTGGTATGCATGTTGCATGCATGTAGTGTATATGCTGTTTATATGTATGTTGCATGCATGTAGTATATATGTTGTATATATGTATGTTGCATGCATGTGGTATATATGTGGTATATATGTAGTATGCATGTTGCATGCATGTGGCATATATGTAGTATGTATGTTGCATGCATGTAGTATATATGTAGTATGCATGTTGCATGTAGTATATGTGTAGTATATATGTAGTATGCATGTTGCATGTAGTATATATGTTGTATGTATGTATGTTGCATGCATGTAGTATATTTGTGGTATATATGTAGTATGCATGTGGTATATATGTAGTATGTATGTATGTTGCATGCATGTAGTATATATGCAGTATATATGTAGTATGTATGTTGCATGCATGTGGTATATATGTAGTATGTATGTATGTTGCATGCATGTAGTATATATGTGGTATATATGTAGTATGTATGTATGTTGCATGCATGTGGTATATATGTAGTATGTATGAATGTTGCATGCATGTAGTATAAATGTAGTATATATGTATGTTGCATGCATGTAGTATATATGTGGTATATATGTAGTATGTATGTATGTTGCATGCATGTGGTATATATGTAGTATGTATGTATGTTGCATGCATGTAGTATAAATGTAGTATATATGTATGTTGCATGCATGTAGTATATATGTGGCATATATGTAGTATATATGTATGTTGCATGCATGTATTATATATGTGGTATATATGTAGTATGCATGTTGTATGAATGTTACATGTATGTAGCATGTATGTTGCATGCATGTAGCATGTATGTAGCATGTAGTATATATGTAGTTTGTATTTTTATTTTTTTTACATTCAACACATTAGCCGGATGATGGGACTATTACTGCCCCATCATTGGCTAATGTGTCAATCACCGTCATGGTAGCAGGCATCGCCCGTTGAGACTTGGAGTCCCATCAGACGATGCCTGACCCCCTGCAGGCCGGTACAGACCCCCACAGCCTGCATAGACCCCCGGACAGTCGGCACAGACCACCGGCAGGCCGGCACAGACGACTGGCAGGCCGGTACAGACCCCGCGCTGTCGGCACAGACCCCCTTGCAGGCCGGTACAGACCCTCGGGCAGGCCGGTACAGACCACCGGCAGGCCGGCACAGCCCCCCGGCAGGCCGGTACAGACCCCGGGCAGTCGGCACAGACCCCCGGGCAGGCCAATACAGACCCCCGGGCAGTCGGCACAGACCCCCCGGAAGGCCCGAACTGACGGCGCATCATGATGCGCACAGACCACGCATCATGATGACGTCATTTCGGCAGCCAATCAGAGCCACCACAGTGGCTCACTGCATTATGGGGACTTTCGATTCCGATATTGATAAAATATCGGTACTCGGTATCGGAATTCAGATACAGTGAATATCGGCCGATACCCGATATTTGCAGTATCGGAATGCTCAACACTAGTTATCACACACAGGTCACATTGGTGGAATGACTTATTTTCATGGATAAGCGAAAGTAATAAGATTTTTTAATTTAGCACCCTCAAAATACTCTAAACCAATACAAAAGAACCTTGGCACTTGAATTTTTTTTTCTTTTTCTAGACCTGTGTAATCAGAGACATAAACAAAAATATGTTCCGTCTGACCAATGGTTTCTGGGTGGTAGTTAGAAGAAATAGTCATCACAATTTTGACATTACTGCAAAATGCTTTCTAGAATCTGGAAGTGAACTGTATACTCTGTTCAGAAACAATTTTTTCGAATACTATGTGGATGAACGATATGAACAACTTACTTAAGAATGAGAGTTTGGCCATTTGGACAAAGTGATAAAGTGACACCATTTACTAAATCTGTCAACTACCAACCAAATAATGGTTTTCCCATCAGAGAACGGCAGATGAATCTGTTGTCATGATATACATGGTGTTAGTAAACCATACTCTTTATTAACAAAATCTACCAAAACTTGTGATGTGGAAGGCCTGATGAACATTTTCTGTAGACTGCAAATACTCAGGTAAAATATTGTCCAAATACTGAATGTGGGAGCGTGGCTTTTTGGACTGCGCAACCATCTCGCAATTAAAATTTTTGCATGAATCTGGTCAATGACAGCAACCCAGCATGCAAAACAGAGATCACAGGACACCCACTCCCCAATGTGAGATCCCCATACATTAGACTATATGGCACGTCTCATTAATATGCCATAACTATTGTTATCGTGGGTGGTCAGGAGCCGTAATCTCCAGGAGTGGACCCTCTGGACCGTGGCACCGAGGGGCACGTGGCGAGCTGCCAGGTGGAACCGACCCCTATACAGGGACCATTAGGAGCAGGCCCAGGGGTTCAAGTACCACTGTAGCCGGTACCGAGAGGGGCGGCTCAGAATGGACTGGAGTAGGAGTGCGGGACTGAAGGCTGGAATATGGAGAGATGGCTGGAGCGGAACACAGGAGACAGGACTGAAGTAGGATTGTAGGAGTATGGGTAACTGGATGGAGCAGGAACACCTGGAGGCAGGACTGGAGTAGGATGGAACAGCAACGCTGGTGCAGGACTGGAGTAGGATGGAACTGGAACACAGGAACAGGACTGGAGTAGGATGGAACAGGAACACTGGTGCAGGACTGGAGTAGGATGGAACTGGAACACAGGAACAGGACTGGAGTAGAATGGAACAGGAACGCACGAACTGGACTGGAGTAGGATGGAATGGAACACAAGAACAGGGCTGAAGTAGGAAGGAACAGGAACGCTGGAGCAGGACCGGAGTATAATGGAACTGGAACACAGGAACAGGACTGCAAGGCTGCTGCAGGAAACATCGCAGACGGAACCGAGAGGCTGCAGAGTGCACAGGAGGAAGCAGAGCCCAGTGTGCAAGGTAACACAATGATCAGGCGCCTCCCTCAGGGGGAAGTGGCCTGATATGCCCCGTTTGGTCTGCTATTGGTCCAAAGGTGCTTCCGGGTCAGGGCACAAGAAGCAGAAGGGAGGCGCGGCCGCGGCCTATGGCGCATGCGCATTGCATGCAGGGATGGCGTTGGCCGGGAGCCCGTCAGAGGTGACTGTCGCCGCCACCGGGTGGGGAGGGGCTGCGGCGTGGGAGCAGAGACCGGCTGTGGCGTGGGAGCGGAGGCCGGGTGAGTATGACAGAATGGTGTAACAACTATCTTGTGTGGCAAAGCTCTCTAAACTGTTGGAATATCATAAAATATTATTACTAAGTTTGAAACAAAATCCTAATGAATGGAGTAGAATAATATAAGGCAGAAAATACACAAAGTAAAATAATGTAGTAATGTTCAGAAACACGAAAGGCTATATAAAGAATCAGACAGTAAGGAACTTAATTGGCCAACTAAAAGGGGAAGTGGTTTGCAACTGTTAACATATCAAGTGTCTCTATCTCATTGAAATATCAAAGGAAATGAATCTAAGTTACTATAGATGAAATACAAAGATGTTTCCTAGCTCAAAACAGTTTTGAATCATTACATAATATGTTCTATTTTTTTGTTTGTTTCTCAAGACTAAGAATTGCACAAGATACAATAATTTGGGTATTCTACTGTGCTGAAAAAAATGACACAAAAGAAATGTACATTATTGGGAAATTAAATGTTCTTAAAATAAAGAGGAGAATTTGCATTTCTCTTTGTTACTTCCTCATAAAAATGTCATGTTATTTGATTTAATGTTATTTCAAATAAAAATTTTATGTTAGCCACTTAATGATGTATGACGTGGAGTGTCCATCATAGGTCACCTACTCCACTCTGGTGCAGGCCCCATCGATGAACCAGCATCTTTTCTTACATGTGACTGTTGATCATATTAGCTGATATGTGCCCCTAACTGCCTCCGGAGGAATCGCGATCCAACCACTGCTGTTAGCTTGTTAAATGCTGCTGTTAATATCTGACAGCAGCATTTAGCTTGTGCAAACCGGTTGCGCATCTTAGCTCTGCCCATCGGCACTCGTGTCACATGTCTATGGGTTGGCATGACAAACTGGGGTCTGCAGGAGACCCTGTGGTTGTCATAGCTGAATAGCTAGGAGTGCTGCCCAAAGGTTGCCCTGTTGTGTGAAGAAAGGAAACTACCATGTGATGTACACGAACCACAAGTTAATAATTGTGTAAATATGAATAGAAAAAAATCCAAAAAATATATAAAGAAGATAATGTTTATTATTATGAATTCAGGCACAATATACAACAAAATATAAAAGACAAATAAAATAATAATAAAATGTGGCACAAAAGACACCTCAATATATTAGTAATTACATGCTTTGATATTATTACCACTGCAACGGAAAATATATCATATGGTAAGGAACAAAATTGTGTGGTAGTCCCCAATAAAACAGCAGAAAAAAATACATATATATGTACAAATATACGTGTATAAAAATAAATAAAGTGAAAAAAGAAAAAAATAAATGTGAAAAAGTACACAATGAAAGAATGTCAAATATGAGACACTGTACAACGATTGTGATAATATATATGGTATTAATATGTGTCAATAATATAATAAAAATTGTGAAAAATATATAGTATAAACCTGCTGAGATAATTGGGTAAACAAGATTTGTTCGACAATATGCAATACCAGTATGTAAACTATGTAACGCTTAATAGCAAGACATGAAGCTTAGAATGGATAGACATATAGCGCTATATATTGGAATCAATCACATGGTATGCAGCATACATTCCAATATATAGCGCTATATGTCTATCCATTCTAAGCTTCATGTCTTGCTATTAAGCGTCACATAGTTTACATACTGGTATTGCATATTGTCGAACAAATCTTGTTTACCCAATTATCTCAGCAGGTTTATACTATGTATTTTTCACAATTTTTATTATATTATTGACACATATTAATACCATATATATTATCACAATCGTTGTACAGTGTCTCATATTTGACATTCTTTCATTGTGTACTTTTTCACATTAATTTTTTTCTTTTTTCACTTTATTTTTATACACGTATATTTGTACATATATATGTATTTTTTTCTGCTGTTTTATTGGGGACTACCACACAATTTTGTTCCTTACCATATGATATATTTTCCGTTGCAGTGGTAATAATATCAAAGCATGTAATTACTAATATATTGAGGTGTCTTTTGTGCCACATTTTATTATTATTTTATTTGTCTTTTATATTTTGTTGTATATTGTGCCTGAATTCATAATAATAAACATTATCTTCTTTATATATTTTTTGGATTTTTTCTATTCATATTTCCCAATTATTAACTTGTGGTTCGTGTACATCACATGGTAGTTTCCTTTCTTCATTGATACCGGATGGTCTGCCATCCAATTTTAAAGGAACACATTGCTAATCTATTATAGATTTTATTTATTTTATATTTTTGATCTACATTATATATTGTTGGTGTGTTCCTTTACGTTTCTTTCCTGTTGTGTGAAGCACAGGTGATTGGATGATTGCAGTTTCTAGTCTCCCATCCCATGGAAACTATTGAAGCAAGTGAAAAGTAAAAAAAAGTTCCTTTTTTAAAAATATTTAAATAATTTTAAAAATATAAAAGTTCAAACCATCCACCGTTTTGCACTATTCAAAATAAAACAGTTAATAAAAAATATATACTTATTTGGTATCGCCGAGTTCTGAATTGTCAGATCTATCAAGATATAAAACTAATTAATCCCATCAGTAAACGGCGTAACGATAAAAAATCAAAACATCATATTTTTTTGCTCTTTGCAACATTGCAATAAAATACAGTAATGGACTATCAAAACATCATCTTTATTACAAAATATTGTCAATAGAAAAGTCAGCTTAGGGAAAAAAAATAAGCTCGCTTGCAGCCCCAGATCCTGAAAAATGGAGACGCTACAGGTCTCGGAGAATGGCACCAGTCTTTCTTTTTTTTTTTTTTTTTTTTTTTTACAAGCTTTGGTGTTTTTTTTTTTCACCACTTAAATGAAAAATAAAATAGACATCTACAAACTCGTAATAACCTGGAGAATCATAATGGCAAGTCAGTTTTAGCATTTAGTGAACAGGCACTTTTTTTTGCAATTTCACCGCACTTAGAATTTTTTTCCCATTTTCCAGTACAAGATATGGTCAAAAAACTTAAGTTGTACTGTACAGTTCTGCGTCCATTTTCTCATTATTGAAACATAGGGCTCTATAACAGTAAATTCACCGTTCAGTTAAGCTGCATAAAAAAATAAAGCTATTGATTTTTATCAACAAGTATAAAACTATTTTCTGAACGGAAAAGTTTAACATTTGGTATAAAAATGTTAAATTGAAATATTGTCAATTTACATATCTATATGCACTTTTGTATTTAAAGAGGAACTATAACTATATGTTTCAGTTTTAAATAATAGTTATATGCCAAGATGAATTTTTGTTTTAATTTGCCTCTCTGCGGCAGAGGTATTAGCAAAGTATTTAGCACCTAATGAGTTAACACCCACTTGGACTTAACTAAAGTTGTCAGACAGTTTTCACTGGGGGTGTATTTCCCACTGTATGATGTTGACCAATCATAAGCAGGCAGCAACGCAGCAGAAAAAAATACACCCTTAGCATAGCTTAGGACAAGTTTCACAACATGTGAAATGTTTAACAGATAGCTCTGATCTTCTGATCTAACCTCCTGCATGAATCAAAGTATGTTAAAGGTGGAAGTGGGTGGCACGATGGCTCAGTGGAAAGCCTGGGTTGTCCTGGGTTCAAATACGACCAAGGACAACATCTGCAAGGAGTTTTTATGTTCTCCCCGTGTACACCAGTTTCCTCCCACATTCCAAAGACATACTGATAGGGAATTTAGATTGTGAGCCCCATCGGGGACAGTGATGATAATGCGTGCAAAACTGTAAAGTGCTGTGGAATGTGTTAGTGCTATATAAAGATTATTATTATCATCATCTCCTGGGTCATCTGGTCCAACCCCCTGCTCATTGCAGGATTCACTAAACCATCTCAGACAGATGTCTGTCCAGCCTCTGTTTGAAGACTTCCATTGAAGGATAACTCACCACCTCTCATGGCAGCCTGTTCCACTCATTGATCAACCTTGCTGTCAAAAACTTTTTTCTAATGTCTAGTCTGTATCTTCTTCCTTTCAGTTTCATTGCATTACTTCTCATGTTTCCATGTGCAAATAGGAATAATGATGATCCCTCTACGCTGTGACATCCCCTTAGATATTTGTAGAAAGCTAATAAGTCTTCTCTTAGCCTTCTTTTTTGCAAGCTAAACATTTCCAGATTTTTTAACCATTCCACGTGGGGACATAATTTGCAATTTGCTCACCATCCTGGTAGATCTTCTCTGAACTCTGATTAGTAAGCACAGATGACTAAAAACTTTCAGATAAGGTCTCTGTTGGGGAAGAGCAGCAAAGTTTTTTTTTTAGCTCAGTCAAATTACAAACCCCCCTAATCAACTCTCTTATCATGGTATGTTCACCTCTACTGTACTGCCTCTCCCTCACACTTACTGTCAAGCAATGTGTCAGCAATGACACCTACGTCTGATGTGCTTAAAGCAACTTGTAAATGTTCTGCAGTGAGATCACAGCAGAGTCTCATTATATCACACACAGGAGTTGCCCAGAACAGAATGCTCCTGTGTGAGATGTAATGACAGCCTAATCTCACAGCAGATCTCGCTGTGTGTGACGGGGCCTTTAAGGTGCATTTACACTGCAAGATTATCATGAAAAAGCATTCCCAGGAATACTCATTTGTAATGATGTAGCAATCTAAATAAGATGCTGGTCAGCTAATTTACACTCTTTCATCAGGTGAAATGTTTTTGTTTTTTTTGTCACCAGCGATCAGCTAACTATGTCCCAGCGATCCCATCCATGCCGGATCGTTGGTGGGATCACTGGGACATTGATACGTGTAGCAGGGCCTTAAGATTCAAATTGACTTGTTCACTCCAACCAGATAAGCTTTTAGATAAGCAACATTGTAAAGGTACTGTCACACTTAGCGATGGACCAGCGATCGCAAGCAGCGATATGACGCGGTCAGGGTCGCTTTTACATCGCTAAGTGGTCGCTAGTGAGCTGCCACACAGGCAGATCTCTCCAGCGACATCACAGGGGTCAGGGGTCGCTACTTACTTGTCAGACGAGGCTATCCTGACGTTCTCCCGCCCGCGTCCACGCGTCGCTCGTCATCACAGCAGGAAGCGCAGCAGGAAGCTGACGACAAGAAACGGTCCAGGATGTTCTCGCGCGATCAGCGATAGCCAGCAGGGAGCGGTCGAAGGTAAGTATCAGACATAGCGATATCGCTAGCATTGCTGCTACGTCACAAAAGCCAGTGACGTTATAGCGATATTGCTAGCGATATCACTTAGTGTGACAGGCCCTTAAAATGGATCTCGGTAGAGTTGCTAATTTTGTGTTCACAATACTGCAACATAAAGGATCAGTCCATGAAATTAGGCTTTATTGGTGAGAGCACACTTGCTTAACAATTGAAAAAAAACTATAATCAATTAAGAAAACTACAGATATTTTGCCACCCCGTGGCATTGTATGGGGTTAGCTGGTGGGAGCCACATCTATCATAATGGATTTGCCATAAATGTGCAAGAGATCACTAACTTCAACTTCTGTTTTCTTTTTTATATTTTTGCATTTAATTCATCATACTTAGTGTAACTTCGCAGACAAAAGTAGCAATAAATTTCAATCACTTACTCTCATTGTACTCATATGAACATTAAGGTCTCCTTCATACACAGGTTTTTGGGATATTTTTTCCTGGACTTTCTTTCTCTGTTATTACCCATTGTTTCATGTGCATTTTCTTATAGAAAAACCTTGTGAGAAAATCAAAAACAATGAAAAAATACTACACTCAGCGCATTTGGTGCCAAAAATTCACATGAAAAATATGAAAGGACACAAAAATGCTTTATTTGATATATGTTTCATATTTTCATATTGACATACAGATTACATCTAATTGAAAGAAATTGGCAAAAATTTGACATTTTTCAAAAATACAATGAATGTAAAATAAAAGACATGCATTGCAAGCTTGCTTTTATCATTGATTTAATGGTTCTAGCTTTTACAAATAAGATTTCAAGAGCGTTATCATTCTACATTTGAAAATTGTGCATGCAAGTCATATTTGTACTTTGAAGGGTCACTTTATCTATCAAAGTCTGAGCTTTCATATATGAGTTGACATATTTTGTTCTGTATTCAGCTGATGTGGAAACAATGGAGATTGCAGCAAAATTTCATGTTTGTAAAACACTTTATATGCAGAAATTGGTTATTTGCTAGAAATAAGTGGGTTGGTGTAGAGGGAATCATTTAAATGTACTATTAGCCCTTGCTGTGAGTCCATGTGACAAGTGGAAAAGAAGATTCATTTTCAACATTTGTCACTAAAAATATTCAAATATCATTTAGCTGAAAGGCTGTTTAATAATTACATTAAAAACTTGAAAAATATTTTGAAACCCTGATGCGAGGAGCAGTGAATTTTCATTCCCTTTAAAAGCGGACACCCATGTTAGCCGCAGCCACAGGCTCCTGCAGAGGCTGGGTGATTACATGTGTCTACTATTAAGGAAAATTAATATTCCCTGCTCCCCATGACCATAGTCCCTCCCACCTCTATGCACTGAAGCCAGTGCCGAGAGATGGGCCATACAATGAGAGTGTAGAGCGGTGAATATTCATTTTCTTTAAGAGTGGGCTCACATGTCAGACACAGCCACCTTGCTTCCTGGGGCGGCTGGGCGATCACGTGTGTCTTTGATTAAGGAAAATGAATGTTCACTGCTCCCCACTCCCATAGTCCTGGTAGTGGGGAGCAGTGAATATTCCAGCAGCTGAACGTCAATGTGGCATCATGCACTGCTTACGCACTGAAGTCAGCTGCTGACATCAGATTTGGACATCAGGCTGCGAGGGAACAGAGGGAAGGTGAGTAGAATTGTTTGCTTTTTAATGTGTATCATGATGGAGGCCATGTATACCAGGATGTGTGTCCATGTATACCAGGATGAGGGGCATGCATATGTGCATAGGGAGCCAAATTTACCTGGATGGAGCCATAAATACCAGAATGGGGATCAGATATAACAGTATTTGGTACATTAGTACAGAATTGGGGGACATTCGCCCTACAAAAGTGTCAGCAGCAGATTCTCCCAATAAGTGCATCATAACCACATTGCTTGCTTCAATCTTTATTCTATTTTCCTTCTCTAAAACCTTAGTGCACCTTATGGTCCGGTGTACCTTATAGTCTGAAAAATACTGTACATTAAGATACTTACAGTGGTGTTCAAAAGTCCTGCATAGGTGTAGGATAAATAGATTTTTCAAGTTTAAAACACTCTCTGTCAAATATTTTCAACAATAATATGGCATATTATACACTGACGAGCATAAGGGTAACAATGTTTTGAATTTTTGACTTTCAGGTTTCATATCTCACCATCAACTACTGCTTCAAATGTGAGACTACCATAATTTTATAGACAATCATCTTGGCTATCTCACACATAAATTTGATTTGTAACTATTCAGCATATGATTAGTTAAGCAAATTCTTCTCATGTCACTGCACTGTTACTGTTTTGCTCCCAAAAATCTAAACTTAAATTTTTATTATTTTGTAAATCCACCTTTGGCTTTAAACACTGTCTACATCCTTCTGGCCTGCTCTCAATCAGATCCAAGCATGTCTCAACCAAAGTCTAATCCCATGTTTCTTCTACACGTTCCTAAAGTTGGTGCTTACACTGGTCGCTTCACTTGGTCACTTATAACAGTGCAGTGACACGACAGGATTCTGCATAACTAATCATATGGTATACTTGCATCTGTTTTGCCGCCATCTTAACTATATAGGTCCACTGCATCCTGATAGCGCATTTGTTTGGATGCCTGGGCAGGAAAGCATCTCTGCCTTTTTTGCTGCATTTTTGAATTTTTGGAGGATTTTCAAGTCCTCTTTTTGTGCTATTGCTGTTTAGTGTTAGGACTCATAAGTGTGGGGATCCAAGACGAGGATTGTGAGCTTAAATATTTTGGACAAAATATCAACTAATACCTCACATTTTTATGTGTTTTTTGCACTTTATTTTTCGGGGTGCAGTTGGGCCCATTTGGTCTTGTAAACTGTGGTGTCTGTTCACATGGGATTCACTTTGATAGCGCTGGGCAGCCCGCCTGATCTAATAGAAGGGAGTTACTAATAGGCTGTTAACCTGGATGCTGTGCATGGCCATAGTGTGAACAGTGCTGCATATAAGTCTTCATTGTGCATTAATATACCAAGCAACCGCCCCCTCCATGGATTGGTAGGATGTGAGCGGTTGTCTCATCGGTATTCTTGCACCTGTGTTGCTGCCATCTTAACTATATGGGTCCACTGCATCCTGAAAGTGCATTAGTTTGGAGGCCTGGGCAGGTAAGCATCTCTGCTTTTTTTGCTGTATTTTTGAATTTTTGGAGGATTTTTAAGTCCTCTTTTTGTGCTATTGCTGTTTAGTGTTATAACTAATCATATGCTAAATAGTTGCCAGTCAAAATTTTTATGTGAGATAGCCAAGATGATTTTCTATACAATGAAAGTAGTCTCATGTTCGACGCAATAGTGAATGGTGAGATATGGAGCCAAAAAGTCCAAAGTTCAAAACAATGTTACCCTTTTGCTCTTCAGTGTATATGGTTTTGTTTAGAATTTAATTTTGCATTCTCTCCCTGTAATATTTGTAGCTTTTGAAGCAGTTTTGCCTGCAATTTCTGCAACAATTTTGGAATTAAAAGTACAACTAAATATTGTAAAAATTCAGATCCAATGTTCGCCAATCACAGATGATGCTCGTGTGACAAATCAGAATCTCGATATGGTAGCCAATCACATTGCATCAGATCTGCAGCTTTAACCCCTTAATGTCTATGGACGTGCAGAGTCCGTCATGGCAGGAGGTAACTTCCCGCACCATGACGGACTCTGCACGTCCTGCCTTTGAACTGTCACTGCGTGTAAACACGCAGTTTCACTTCAGTGCCGACAGCTGTCTATGACAGCTGAGAGGCACAGCAAGGGGGGCAGGGAGCCTTGCACTCGGTCCCTGCACCCACAGCGCTGTGATTGGTCAGTCAATCTGACAGACCAAACACAGCAGCCATGAGCAGGAGAGGCTGAAATTTGAGCCTCTCCTGCTCTATATCAGTGTAGGAGCTCAGCGCTGCAGTGGCTGAGCGTCCTGCACTGACAGCTAGGAGCTGAGCCCCCACCGCCCCTGGCTGTTAACCCCCTCACTGTTGCGATTGAGAGTGATCGCAGCGTTCAGAGGGGGAGGCAGAGGGTAGGGGGCTCCCTCTGCCTCAGGTTGGCGTCCCCGCGATGTAATCGCGGGGCCCGACCTGTGCCATAATGACCCGGAGGTGTCATGACAACCTCCGGGTCATTTACCTACTGAAAGCTGGTGAAACCATGCGCACAGCAAGGTGTCACCAGCTTTCAGCATTGGTATAATGCATTACAATGCTGGAGCATTGCAATGTATTATACCTAAAGTCAAAACGAAAGTGAAAGTCCCATAAAGGGACAAGGTAAAAAAAAAAAAAAAATTTAAAAATGTAAAAAAAATTAAAAAATAATTAAAAAATTCCCTAAAAAATCCCCTAAAAATTACACATTTTTATGTAAAAAAAAAAAAAATAAAATAAACAAAAACATACACGTTTGGTATCGCCACGTCCGTAAAAATCCCATCTATAAAAGTGTCACACTAGTTAACCCCTGCAGTGAACACTGTAAAAAAAAAACACAAAAAAGTAGCAAATTATACTTTTTCCAAGAGGTATCATCATACCGCTTGGAAAAGGTGCAATAACACACGATCAAAAAAACGGATATAAATAAACATGGTACTGCTGAAAACGTCATCTTGTGCGCAAAAAACGAGCTGCCATACAGCATCATCAGCGAAAAAATTAAAAAGTTATAGCTCGTAGAATAAAGTGATGCAAAAATATTTTTTCTATAAAAGTTTTTATTGTGTAAAAAACACCAAAACATAAAAAAAGATATAAATGAGGTATCGCTGTAATCGTAGTGACCCGAAGAATAAATCTGCCTTACTAATTTTACCACATGCGGAACGGAGGGGAAAAAAGAAAGCATTCCTAAATTGCTGGTTTTTGTTCATTAAAAAAATGAACCGAAAAATCAGAATAGAAAGCGATCAAAAAAACGTTATTTGCCCAAAAATGGTACCAATAAAAACATCAGCTCTTGCTGCAAAAATCAAGCCTGCACATGACTCTGTCGGCCAAAATATGGAAAAATTATAGCTCATTAAAGATCATTTTTGTGGAAAAAAATATGAATTTTTAATTTTCACAGCTCTGCGTTATAAACTTCTGTGAAGCACTTGGGGGTTCAAAGTGCTCACCACACATCTAGATAAGCTCCATGGGGGGTCTAGTTTCCAAAATGGGGTCACTTATGGGGGGTTTCTACAGGGGTTCTGCAAATGCAACATGACGCCCGTAGAACATTCCATCAAAGTCTGCATTCCAAAACGGTGCTACTTCCCTTCTGAGCTCAGCCATGCACCCAAACAGTGGATCCACCCCACATATTGGGGATCAGCGTACTCAGGACAAATTGCAACACAACTGTTGGGGTCCTATTTCTCCTGCTACCCTTGGGAAAATAAAAATTTGGGAGCAAAAAATCATTTTTGTGGAAAAAAAGATATTTTTTATTTTCACGGCTCTACGTTATAAACTTCTGTGAAGCACTTGGGGGTTCAACGTGCTGAACACACATCTAGATAAGCTCCTTGGGGGGTCTAGTTTCCAAAATGGGGTCACTTGTGGAGGGTTTCCACTGTTTAGGCACATCAGGGGCTCTCCAAATGCGACATGGCTTCCGATCTCAATTCCAGCAAAAAAAGTCAAATGGCACTAGTTCCTTTCCGAGCTCTGCCATGCACCCAAATAGTAATTTACCTCCACATATGGGGTATCATCGTACTCAGGACAAATTGCACAATAACTTTTGGGGTCCTGTTTCCCTTGAGAAAATAAAAATTGGGGGTGAAAAGATCATTTTTGTGGAAAAAATATGATTCTCTATTTTACGGCTCTACGTTATAACCTTCTGTGAAGCCCTTGGGGGTTCAAAGTGCTCAACACTCATTTAGATAAGTTCCTTGGGGGTCTAGTTTCCAAAATGGGATCACTTATGGGGGGTTCCCACTGTTTAGGTACATCAGGGGCTCTCTAAACGCGACATAGTGTCTGCTCTTGTTTCCAGTCAATTTGACATTCAAAATCTCAAATGATGCTTCTTCCCTTCTGAGCACTGCCATGCGCCTAAAGATTGGTCTTCCTCCACACATGGGGTATCGGTGTACTCAGGAGAAATTGAACAACAAAAATATTGTAATTCATTTTCTCCTGATACCCTTGACAAAATAAAAAAATTGTGTCCAAATAAAAATTTTTGGGAAAAAAGTCAAATGTTCATTTTTTCCTTCCACATTGCTTCAATTCTTGTGAAGTTCCTAAACGGTTAATAAACTTATTTAATGTGGTTTTGAACACCTTGAGGGGTGCAGTTTTTAGAATGGTGTCACTTTTGGGTATTTTCTGTTAAATTGACCCCCCCAAATTGCTGGTCAACTTTCAACCCTTATAACTTCCTAAGAAGAAAAAAAAATTTTGGTTCCAAAATTGTGCTGATGTAAAGTAGACATGTGGGAAATGTTATTTTTTAACTATTTTTTGTGACATATGTCTCTTATTTAAGGGCATAAAAATTAAAAGTTTGAAAATTGCAAAATTTTAAAAATTTTCTCCATATTTCCATTTTTTTCATAAATAAACGCAAGTCATATCGAAGAAATTTTACCACTAACATGATGTGCAATATGTCACAAAAAAACAATGTCAGAATCAGCAAGATCCGTTGAAGCGTTCCAGAGTTATAACCATATAAAGTGACAGTGGTCCAATTTCAAAATTAAGGCCTGGTCTTTTACCTACAAAATGGCTTGGTCGTTAAGGGGTTAATAAGCTTTTGTTTGTTTTATTTGTTCGTCAATCTAGAGAAGAGAACTGACTGTGAAGGTAGCCTTCATATTTTGTCAGCAGAGTATCATTTATGAGTTGCAGTGCTTCCTTTGAGAGGGTTATTCTGGCCTGTACATCGCAGCTTGGAATAATTCAGGACAGGCCCAGATCTGATGATCATCCCAGAAAGTCAACGAAAAGGGAGAATAGAGAACTAATAAGAATATCACTTGCCAATTGAAAGCTAACCTCTCCTCAGCTTCTGAGAAAATGGCAAGAAAAATTAAATGTTGATGTAGCAACATCAACTGTTACTGCATGAAGAGATGTTTGGAAGCAGATTTAAGAGGGTGCAAGTGTAGGAAAGTGGACTGACCCAAGGACCTGTCTGAAGAGGAACAGTGACTTTAAGATGGGCAGTAAATATACTTGATGTAAATTTGTATATACATATAGGGAAACAGCTGGAATTAGGGAGAGATGGTGTAGGACCTGGTTTTGGCCACTAGGGGTAGACAAAGAATAGCAGGAAAAGGAGATGGTGCAGTACTGAGGTTTGGCCACTTGAGGGAGACGAAAGAAATCAGGGAAAGGACTTAACAGCAGCTAATGCTTAATAAACCGCAAAGTCATGATGGGCGGAGTTACAGGGACTCAACAGGGAAATTCCCAGTCAGGGGAATAAAAAGAGAGGGATAGCTCCAAGGGATTCCAGTCCAGGAGGAAGCGTTCAGCACAGGAGGAGACTGAAGAAGGACGAGCTCCAGAAAGGATTGGAAGGAGAGACAGTTGGGGGATGGCCCTGACAGGATAGCCGCAGAACAGAGGAAGCCCGGGGTACCAGACGGACAGACTCTGCCAGGGGAAGCACTGTGGTGGTGGGCCTAAGGCATCCACAGTGAAAGAACCGCAAGGGACGTTGCTTTAGGGGAAAGCAGGAGGTGAAAGGTACCTGGATCTGTGCATAGAAGCTGTCGTGGTGCTGTGGTCATCGGGAGGAAGGCCAATAAAGAGGACCTGTTTGAACGCACATTGGTTTCTGTCTCTAGTCTGTTCGTGGCAAAGAGGACTACCCCTAGTCGGCGCACATAACTACACAAGACCCAAAAGAAACCATTGATAACAGCCATAAAAAGACGAAGTCAGAAACTGTGGGCATTAAAATATTCAGTATGGAGAAAGAAGGAGTGGGAGAATGTGATATTTAGTGATGGAAACACTTTTTTGTATTTTGGGAAATGACGGCAAGTCTTACGTGATAAGGTTGCCACATAAAGATTACAAGCCAGAGTGTTTGAGCTCTTCTGTGAAATATCCAATGAAAGTAATGACCTGGAGCAGTATGGCAGCCAATGGTGTTGAAAGGCTTCATATTGCGGAGGGTATGGTTAATGTAAAAAAATACATACACATCCTTCATCAGAATATGCTGACATCTGCTCAGCATCTGCTTTCAGGGGATTAAATCTTCCAGGATGATAATGCTCCTTGTCACAGAGCTAAGACAGTAACAGAGTGGGGAAAAAAGCAAGGCTGCTACTATTGATTGGCCAGCTTAGTCCCTAGACCTCAATCCAAAGGAAAATTTGTGGCACAAGGTATCATTAGCGATATCTAGAAACAGCCAATGACCAAGTGTGAGCTGATTGAAGCTCTGACACCGGCCTGGAACCACATCATCACTTGAGTCACTGACTAATACAAGAGGAGAGAGAACCCTGCCCGTGAGGGCTCACTGTCTATAAGGGATGGGTGAGGATACAGTAGGTGAGGGGAGAGCTGGTCATGAAGCCATATGGTGGAATCAGGGTCACAACATGTTGTATGCTTGTTGGAATAGGTGGGCCCTGTCACTTCTGCCCAACGTGCCCCACTGCCCCAGCGGCAGGTATCTGCACTATTCCAGTGTCCACATTAGCGATAGGTCGGCTCACTGAGCTGTGGGAGGAGGTGAGGAGAGCAGTATAAGGGAGCACAAATGCAGGGACGGATGGAATGGCAATGTCCTGTGAGACTCCTCCCTAATGAGTCATACACTTCTTATGATTGGCTGCTTAGTCTGTGCACATGATCAGTGACATCATTGAGGTCCTTCAGTAAGTTGCTGATGTCTATGAAGTGTAAGAGTCACTCTCTGACAGTGCAGCCACAGTGCACACAGTGTTATTGCAGTCTGTCAGACAGGGAGAGGTGACAATGGGCAGGAGATGAGGCAGCCATATTACATAGACAATTTCTACCTGTCTGCTATTAATTTCTGTTTTTGCTGCCGTGTCTACTGTGGGTGAGAAATGCAAAGTGATCTGAGGCTGACTGTGCACAGATATAGGAATAGCTAAAATAACTGTAGTCAGTAAGCAGTGACTGTCAAACACATGGCTCCTACCTGAAATGGCAGTGTTTAACCCCTTAATCCCTTCACCCATGGGTGCTTTTCCATTTTTCCTTTTTTGCTCCCCTGCTGCTAAGGCCATAACTTTTTTAATTTTCCAGCCTCATTGCCATGGGAGGGTTATTTTTCGGGGGACGAGTTGTACTTTTGAATGACACTACACATTCTACCACATAGTACGAGAGAACAGGAAAAAAAATTATTGAAATTGCAAAAAAAGTGCAACTGCACAATGTTTTTTTGGGTATTTTATTCACCATGTACACTGTATAGTAAATCTGACCTGATAATATGATTCCCCTGGTCAGTACGAGTTCATAGATACCAAACATGTTTATTTTTTTTTATTCAAAAATTGAGAAGTTATCCTTAAAAAGTTTTTTTGTTTTGTCTCCATTTTCTAACACCCGTAACATACTAATTTTTTGTGATCCAGGGATTTGTGGTGGCTTACTTTTTGTGCCCAGATGGGACATTTTTATTAATACCATTTTGGGGCAGATACAATGTTTTGATCGCCTGCTATTGCATTTCATTGCGATGTTGTGGCGACCAAAAAAACTTAATTTTTGCATTTTTATTTTTTTTCCTCATTACGCTGTTTACCGATAAGATTATCTTATGTTATATTTTGATCGGGTGTTTCTGAACAAGTCAATGCCAAACGTGTATTTTTTCTTTAAAGTGTGTAATTTTAAGTCCCTTTTTTCTTCATGTGGTATAGTGTAGAAGAAGGGAAAAAATAAGTAATGTGTTCTGCAAGTGGTGCTATAGATAACTGTGTTATTTCCTGGAGAGATGAGTCCTGGCTGGAAGAAGTGACGGCAGTCTGTGCTGGATGAAGATTAAAGACTTCACCTAGAGATGTCACTGGTGAGACAGTGTGTTACCTATATAGAATCATAGAATCGTAGAGTTGGAAGGGACCTCCTGGGCCATCTGGTCCAACCCCCTGCTCAAAGCAGGATTCGCTAAATCATCCCAGTCAGATGTCTGTCCAGTCTCTGTTTGAAGACTTCCATTGAAGGAGAACTCACCACTTCTCGTGGCAGCCTGTTCCACTCATTGATCACTCTAACTGTCAAAAAGTTTTTTCTAATATCTAATCTGTGTCTCCTCCCATTCAGTTTCATCCCATTGCTTCTAGTCTTTCCTTGTGCAAATGAGAATAAATTGATCCTTCTACAATGTGACAGCCCTTTAGATATTTGTAGACAGCTATTAAGTCTCCTCTCAGTCTTCCCTTTTGCAAACTAAACATTCCCAAATCCTGCAACCTTTCCTCATAAGACAGGGTTTGCAGACTGGTCACCATTCTGGTCGCTCTTTTCTCGACTTGCTCCAGTTTGTTGATGTCTTTTTTAAAATGTGGTTCCCAAAACTGGACACAATATTCCAGATGAGGTCTGACCAAAGAGGAGTAGAGGGAAATAATGACTTCACGTGATCTAGACTGTATGCTTCTGTTAATACATCCTAGAATTACATTTGCCTTTTTTGCTGCTGCATCACACTGTTGACTCATATTCAGTCTGTGATCTATTAGTATACCCAAGTCTTTTTCACATGTGCTGTCGCTTAGCCCTATTCCTCCCATTCTGTATATGCTTTTTTCATTTTTATTGCCCAGATGTAGTTCTTTGCATTTCTCCCTGTTAAAAACCATTCTGTTAGTTGCTGCCCACTTCTCCAGTTTATTTATATCTTTTTGAATCCTCTCTCTCTCTTCTCTAGTATTAGCTATCCCTCCTAGCTTTGTGTCATCAGCAAATTTAATCAGTTTACCCTCAATTCCTTCATCTAAATCGTTGATAAAGATGTTGAACAATACAGGGCCCAGGACAGAGCCCTGTGGTACCCCACTTGAGACATTCTTCCAACTGGATATGCAGCCATTTACGACCACTCTTTGGGTCCGATCACTAAGCCAGTTATGAATCCACCTAACAGTTGCCTTGTCCATTCCATACTTAGTCATTTTTTCAATAAGGATTGTATGAGAGACTTTGTCAAATGCTTTCCTGAAGTCAAGATATACTATATCTACAGCATTTCCTTGATCCACCCAATCAGTGATTCCGTCATAGAAGGAAATTAAGTTAGTCTGACATGACTTATTAGTTACAAACCCATGCTGACTCTGTTTAATCACTTCATTCTTATCCAGGTACTGACATACATGTTGTTTAATAATTTGTTCAAATATCTTTCCTGGTATAGAAGTCAGACTCACCGGCCTATAGTTGCCTGGGTCCATCTTCTTCCCCTTTTTGAAGATAGGAACAACATTTGCTCTTCTCCAGTCTTCTGGCACTTCTCCTGTTCTCCAAGAATTTTCAAAGATTATGGAGAGGGGTTCAAAAATTTCTTCTGCTATCTCCTTCAGTACTCTGGGGTGTAATTCATCTGGACCTGTGACTTGAATTAATTTAGGTTAGCTAAGTGTTTCCTCACTATCTTTCTGTTTATAGATATCATGGATTCTTCTATGCCCTTAATAGGACAGTGAAGAACAGTTGATGTTACATTTCCTTTCTGAGAGAAAACAGATGCAAAATAGGAATTTAAAAGTTCGGCCTTCTCAACATCCTGTCTTACCATTTCATCATTTTCATCCTGTAAAAATCCTATAGCATCTTTGACTTTTCTTTTGCTTTTGACATATCCCCAAAATCCTTTATTATTGCTTTTGACATCTCTTGCAAGCTTCAATTCATTTTCAGCTTTAGATAATCTGATTTGTGCCCTATAATGACGCTATACACTGTATACTACATACAGCGGTCCTGTATACAATGTCACCAGTGATCATTGTATTACCTGTACATAGACACTGCATACTAAGTACAGATCTCCAGTATATAATGGCACTTAAGGTGATATTAGTATTGTGTTTATTTTATTACTGATCAGTATTGTAGTATTCAGTCACTATGTGGTGGTAATATGCTGTCCGGCCATGGTGTGGTGGTATTTGTTCTTTGTATGGGGTATTATTGGTCATAATGTGGTGGTAATATGTGGTCTGGACATGTTGCGTTAGCATTTGTCCCTTGTATGTGATATTATTTGGTCACTGTGGTGGTAATATGTGGTCTGGACATGGTGTGGCTGTATTTGCTCTTTGTATGTGGTATTATAGGTCACTATGGGGTGGTAATATGGTGTTTGGTCATGGTGTGGTGGTATTTGTCCCTTCTATGCGATATTATTGGTCATTTTAAAAATTTAAAAATAAATAAAAATATACATAAATTTTATTGCATATTTTAACAAATGTTTAATAGGCTAGAGTAGAGTAGGGCCCAGCCAAAAGAGTCTACCATGTCATGGTGGCGGCTTAAAAAATATTTTGGCCAAAACAAAAGCTGCTGGCTATATGTGTGATCTGGTGATGGGAACTGTTAATGTGTGATTGGTGAGAAGTGGAGTTTTTCCAAGAGAGAGCAGTGGGACTGTGGACAGCTCAAGGGGTGGAGGCGGGCAGGGGTAGAGCATGGGCAGAGTGTCAAGGGAGGCCCCCAAAATTTTGCCAGTATGGAGCCCTGAAATTCCTAGTGGCAGCCCTGAGTATGTGATCTGATTTTGTAGTTTGAGAGGCTGTCAAATTGCGAAGTTCGTCAAAGCTTTAATATTGACTTATAGGATTGCTACTTCCAGTAGATGGCACTAGAGTGCAAGTCCTCTTCCTCTCTGAAGGGACAGTTTGCATATTTAACCCCTTAGCGACAGAGCCAGTTTGCAGCTTAATGACCAGGCCAATTTTTACAATTCTGACCACTATCCCTTTATGAGGTTATAACTCTGGAACGCTTTAATGGATCCTGCTGATTCTGAGACTGTTTTTTCGTGACATATTGTACTTCATGTTAGTGGTAAAATTTCTTCGATAAGTCTTGTGTTTATTTATGGAAATATGGGGAAAATGTTGAAAATTTTGCAATTTTAAAACTTTAAATTTTTATGCCCTTAAATCAGAGAGATGTGTCACACAAATTTCTTAATAAATAACATTTCCCACATGTCTACTTTACATCACCACAATTTTGGAAGCAACAATTTTTTTTGTTAGGAAGTTATAAGGGTTAAAAGTTGACCAGTGATTTCTCATTTTTACAACAAAATTTACAAAACCATTTTTTTAAGGGACCACATCATATTTAAAGTTATTTTGAGGGGTGTACATGACAGAAAATACCCAAAAGTGGCACCATTCTAAAAACTAGACCCCTCAAGGTGCTCAAAACCACATTCAAGAAGTTTATTAACCCTTTAAGTGCTTCACAGGAAGTAAAGCAATATGGAAGGAAAAAATTAACATTTAACTTTTTTTTGCAAAAAATTTACTTGAGAACTAAATTTTTTTATTTTCACAAGTGTTAAAAGAGAAAATCAACCACAAAATTTGTTGTACAATTTCTCCTGAATACGCCAATACCCCATATGTGGGGGGTAAACCACTTTTTTAGCACGCTGCAGAGCTCGCAAGGGGTGGAGCGCCGTTTGACTTTTTCAACACAGAGTTGGCTGGAATTGAGATCGGATGCCATGTTGCGTTCGGAGATCCCTTAATGTGCCTAAACAGTGGAAACCTCCAACAAGTGACCCCATTTTGGAAACTAGACCCATTAAGGAACTTATCTAGATGTGTGGTGAGCACTTTGAACCTTCAAGTGCTTCACAGAAGTTTATAATGTAGAGCCGTGAAAATAAGAAATCCATTTTTTTTCCACATAAATGATCTTTTCGCCCCAAAATTTTAATTTTTACAAGGGTAACAGGAAAAATCATACCCCCAAAGTTATTGTACGATTTGTCCTGAGTTGGCTGATACTCCTTATGTGGGGGGAACCACTGTTTGGGCACATGAGAGAGCTTGGAAGGGAAGGAGTGCCATTTTGGAATGCAGACTTTGATGGAATGGTCTGCGGTAGAGATGAGCGACTTTGCCTTTTTTTTCGGGTCGAGTCGGGTTTCATGAAACCTGACATTCTCAAAAGTTGGGTCAAACGAAATCGGCCGATTATCATGAAAAGTCGAAGGCTGACTGAAACATGAAAACCCAATGCAAGTCAATGGGGAAGCAAAGTCGGCAGGGAGTGGAGGACTTTAAACACACCTGCAGTGCCCATTTGAATGGCAAAAACATCAATTTTTATTACTGAAGCTTGTCAACCTTAATTTACTTAATAATAATAGTTACACACTGAAAACTGGGGGTTATTTGGCTAAAGTTGTAGAGGGGTAGGGCTGGCTCCAGGTTTTCATGTGCCCTGGGCCAAAGAGCGCCCCTTTAACACATACCACAACTCATGATGCTCCGATACGGTAGAGAAATAGCGGTATAGTACAATGAAAAATAGGTAAGTTAGGGCACTCTGTGCAGGGAAGGGGAAGTGTGTGGACGTGAGAAGGGGAGCTGGAGGATGAGCAGAGTTAAGGCTCACTCCTAGCTGGAGCGCATGGTCCGGATTCCGGTCTCCGAGTTTGTAGGGACACTGACGTTCCTGCAGCCGAAACTGGAGGAAGTAGCAGTTGTAAATGCTCTGTACCCAACTAAGGCTCGGAGGCCCCAGCATCGACGTGTGGGAGCCAGAAGGAAAAGGCTACAGCTGCCTGCCATATGAGAAAGTTCCAAAAGAGAGTCAACAGGGGGAACTTCATTGAACTCAGCACTGCGAATACCTCAGATAAGCGCTAGAACGGAGGCCACACTACCTATCTGCAGAGAGAGAATTCCAAATTGGCTTCAGGCTGACCAACTCCTTCTCCATCTGTACTCTGGGTCCTGGACGGCACTTACCAAGTACAGGGAACTGCACGACTGTGTCTGTCACCTTTCTCCTGCGCCTGGCGCACGGCTCTGCTATATCCTGCACTGTACACCATCTACCAACTCTTTCATCTACCCTGCGACTATGGCCCTACCTGTGCAGGGCTTCTACATCTTAGCTGCACCACAACATCTGTCGCAGAGAAGCGACACTGCAGCGCTATTCAATCTAATCAGAATCGACAGGTGGCGTCATGTATCATTCACCTATAAACATAATTCACCCCTTTGCATGGACGCCCAGGGCCACGGAACGGGTCACCACCACCGTGACACATCCCTGTGAGACACCGGCCCAGTACAAATTAACCCCACTGCCCTGGCTGGCCACCCACACTCCATGTCTGATTCATCTTGGACTTGGGAATTCACAATTTGACTTGATAACCCAGGCATGGTATGATAGAAATAACTACATGGACTAATGTGAAGTGTGGCCTGCTGCATCATTCACTTTTGGTGGGGGTGAAGGACACAAGGAAAGAGGTTCTTCCTGACCAATAGCCAGCACTTGACGACTCAGTGCTTGCATTTTTTGAAACTTCAGAAGAGGAGGGCATATTTGCTGGAGTCTGTTTCGGCAATGTAAGCCAAAACCAGTTCCTCATGCTCCGCCTTTAAAAGCGGTTAACCTACTCCCAGAAAAGGTAGCCTTCCAGGCGTTCCGGAGCCAGACCATGACGCAGGCTCAACACCTCCTGCCTTAGCTGCTATTGTGATTTTGCCAGTACCAGCAGATGCACCACCACCATCAGCACTAGCTGGCACCCCCACGCCCACATCAGCGGCCTCTTCCACCAAACTTCAAAATTTTGCATAAAATAGACCCAAAATAACTTCAGATATATGGCACTGTATCAGAAGTGTACAGCTCTATTCAGTCAAAGGATAATTGTCAATCTCCCTATATATTACATCAGTCACACAGAGACGCTCACAGGCTCAGTATGGATTAGACAAGAATATAAAAATTAGACAAAGTGTACAGTATCATCAGATAGCAGGTATATATAGTATAGTTTAAACATTCTAAATCTCTGTAGATATTTGAGGAGGCACACACAGACACTCTCAGGCTCAGTATTGGATTACAACACAATCTAAAAAGCCGTAAAAAGGTAATGGATCTCAAGAGTACAGCTGTACACAGTGTAGGTGTCATTATTGTCAATTTCAGTATTTATTTCCACAGTCAGAAAATAACTCTTACTTGGTCAGTTTGGATTAGACCAGAATATAACAACCAGTAAATGGGTAATGTATGCCAAGCGTAGAACTGTATACAGTGTTGAGGTAATTTTTAAATGTACATCTAAATTGCAGGAGTAACCCATAGACACTCACACGCTCAGGATGGATCACACCACAATATAACAAGAAGATCCGCAACAAATAATCACACATGTGGGACAATGTTACAGGTGTCAATGATACACTTAGAGTATTGGTTGGAGGAGGACTTCCTGGCAGAAAGGGTACAGTATCACCAGATACCAGGTATATATAGCATATTTTAAACATTAACAATGTACTTCGATATATCAGGAGTAGTGTTGAGCCACCCCGCTAGTGTTTTGGTTTGTCGCACAGGAGGCAAGTTCGTCAAACGTTCGAAGAACACTGTCGAACCCCATTCAAAACAATGGCAGGCAAACACAAACACATACAAACACATAGAAAACAATTACAAAACACCTTTAAAGGTGTCTCAAAGCAGACAAAATGCTCAGAAGACAAAAATAACATATGGAAAAGGGCAACTACATTTAGAAAAGAGGTGGAGGAGTAAAAGGAGGAGGTGGAGGAGACACAGATATAGGCTTGTCATGCCCTTATGAAGTTAAGAAAGGCTGGAATAAAAATGTAAAATACAATCCAAAAAAAAAAAAAAATTCTGAATTCGAACACGATCATATATCGTCGGACTGCCCACCAATAAATTATGGCAACTGCCGATGGGGCGGCGTTATTTCCAAAAACCTCCAAACTGCGTCCATGAAGGCAAAGTGTTTGGTTTCCGAGGGCTGTATGATTGCAAAGCTGAACCTTAAAGGAATGTCCATAAGGGCACCACAAGGAGTGGAGCCTGTGTCTTAATTGGACTCCACCCGGGAAACCACAACCATACAAGCTACAGAAAGGATGGACAGATTGCAAGCTTTGTCGTTTCTGTGTGTGGTGTGGTATGTCCGTTTGTAGTTGTGCTAGCGATTTCTCAGCTTTATTCCGTTAACGACCGAGACTCCGGCATGCCCACGCGGTACGCGTCAAGCTTACTAGAGGGATATGTGAGGCTCTGGCACGCGAGATTGAGCAATAACAGGTCTACCATGCCCTTACATGTCCGGGGCTGCATGCGCGCTACACTGAAAGGACCAGCTTTTGTCGCTTAAAGGTGCTGATAACCCGCTGAACTCCATTAGTGATTGGGATCTGGGATTCCATTTATTCCCCGCGAACGATGATTTCCCAGTAAGTGCAGGTCAACCGCAATTATGGAATTAGGCCTAACTGGCATTCCTGACAAAATGAAAAAATTACGTGTCCAAACCACAGGTGTTGTAGCTTGCTTAACAGCTCGGCAGCCGTTCTCAGACCCAGTATGGATTCAACAACATTGTAGAAAGTTGATAAAGGGTACAGTTTCACTGGATAACACGTATATATGTAGCATAGTTTACACATTAAAAACCTATGTCTATAGATCAGGAGGCAGGCTCAGACGGTCTCAGGCCCAGTATGGATTAGACGTGATTGGACAAAGGTGAGAAATGGTACATTATCACTGGATAGCAGGCATGTAAAGCATAGTTTAAACATTTAAAATCTCTGTGTTCTCAGTATGGATTAGACAACAATCTAAAAAGTAAAAAAAAGGAAATGCTTTTGAAGCGTACACCAGTATACACTTTTGGTGGTATTTTTAAATCTTCATATATATTTCTGTCTCAGTAAGACAGTCCAGCCTCTCCGACATAGGAAATGAGATGCATACAATTACTGACATAAAGTCTAGCGATTGCAGAAATCTAGGAATTAACAATCACGGGAAAAACTGCCATCACAATTCTCTGAAACGATGCTGACCCTCAATTAATTTGTGTGTGGAGACAGCGAAAACATAACTTTGTGAAGAAAGTGTTGCTGTATCGCAGTACCGTTGATCCCATCAGCGTTACTCATCTCCATCAAATTTTAATCACAGGGAGAGATGTAAACATGTTGCTCACTGCCTATCATGATCTGTCACGTAACTTTGGAGTGCAAAAGACAGAAGCCACAGGCCGATTCTATGGGATTGGCATGAGAGGGCACATTTAAAAATGTGCGCCGGAATGTCACGCGTCTGTGAGTAGGAAAACTGTGAAAGCTGATGATAAACCACCACTGCATGTCATTGTGAGTCGAGGTCCATAAGAAATGGAAGCCATTAATCATCTGAAGCTAGAGCCCGGCCAGCGGGACAGGGCATAGCTACGTCTTAACCATCATCTATCAGTTCACCAAATTTGTAGTGGCAGTCCCAGTGAAGGATTTGACAGCCCAGACTACACAGCGGAGGAGCAGGTAGAGGTAAACATTGCAAATGCTGTGGCCCTGCCCAAGCAAAGGGGGCACACTCGTGGGTGTCGGTACTGGCACTGGGCCCCACATAGTACGGCGGTGTGTCTGATGGTGGGTGTGCACCCCCACCTTCAGAGACACTTGATTGCACTATGAGGGACCGTGTGCCAGTGCCCGCGCCCAAGAGTCGGCCCACCCACATGTCCAGGGCAATGGCACTCGCACGGTTGGGTGTGCTAGGTGGTGACCCCGACCATGGGGGGGAGGCAGCCCAGTTAGGGAGGTTTACAAAATGGCATATGTTGATGTTGGACATTCAGCTGCTGCAAAAGGCGAAATTGGGCAAGTGCGAGGAAGAGGAGGACCAAAGCAAGTCATTTTTCTGGCAACCAAGGTGTCATCAGGGAAAGGTGGGACAAAATCCTTGGAAACCCATGCATGGTTCATTTTAATGAAGGTTAGATCATCCACATATTGGGTCGACAGACGGGTCCTTTTTTCTGTCAGGATTAGAGTTGAGCGACTTTTGGTTTTTTAGGGTCGCGTTTCGTTTCGTGGTCGAGCAAGATCGTCCGATTATAGGGAAAAGTCGGGGTCGTCCCGAAACACGAAACCCAATGTAAGTCAATGGGGAATAAAAGTCGGCAGTGAGAGGAGGACAGGAAACACACCTACAGTGCCCATTTGAATGCCAAAAGCATCAATTCTTCTTACTTAAGCTTGTCAACCTTAATTAACTTCATAATACAAGTTACGCACTGAAAAATGGGGGTTATTTGGCTAAAGTTGTGGGGGGGAGGGCTGGCTGCAGGTTTTCATGTGCCCTGGGCGAAAGAGTGCCCCTTTAACACATACCACAACTCATCATGCTCCGATACGGCAGAGAAATAGCGGTATAGTACAATGAAAAATACCTCACTTTTTACATCTCATGACGAGGCCCATCTATTTCTCCATACAGAATCATTGGTCCCATATAATGTTTGAAACAGTATATGATGAGCTCCACATAATGCTACAGTATATGTTGGTCCCCATGGATGAAGCTCCACTGTCTTATGGGCCCAAATAATGCTCCAAACATAATGGGCCCCATTTCTAATGCTCTAGTGTATAATGGGCCCTGTAAATGCTGCTCCAGTGTCTGATGTCCACCTTTGGAATGTTCCAGTGTATGGTGGGCCCCATCTATCATTCTCCAGAGTATAGTGCTCCCCAAAAATTGCTGTCCCAACATTGAAAACAATGAAATAAGTCTCCTTGCTAGGGAATCCCTGTACTAGTCTAGACTCCTCGTCGTCCCCATCTTCCATCTCACTGCACAGTATTTCAACTTTGCAAGTGCTGTGATCCTGGGCAAGCAGGGGGGGCCCACTCGTTGGCGACGGCACTGGCACAGGGCCCCTGATAGTACGGTGGTGTGTCTGATGGCGGGTGGGCCGAACCTGCACTTTCATCTGCAGCTTCCTCTTTGTCACCGTGTAAGATGGAACTGTATATGGGAAGGGTAACCTGAGTTTCATCAGGGTCAGATTCAGGCCGTGTAGCGTGCGAGGGGAATGTAGTGGTCTGGGTCAATGTACCAGCAGATTCATCGAGCAGTGGCTGGGCATCAGTGCACTTGTGTCACCCCCAGGAGTACGTTCGCCACAGTGGCATTACCTTCTTCCTAGGGAGTGTGATGTCATGCTTGGGAGCAATGAAGGATCTCTCTAGCAGGTTAACTGATTGGGCGGCGTTATTCCCACGAGTCATGACCCTCCAAACAGCGTTCATGAAGGCAAAGTGTTTGTTTTACGTGGGCAGTATGGTTGCAAAGCTGAACCTTAAAGGAATGTCCAGAAGGGCACCACCAGGAGTGGAGCTTACGGTTAAATTCGACTCCACCTGGGAAACCTCAACCATGCCAGCTACAGAACAGATGCACACATTGCAAGCTTAATTCCGTTAATGAACGAGACTCCGTCATGCCCCGCGGTCCGAGTCCGGCTTACTAGAGGGACACGTGAAGCTCTGGCACATGAGATTGGCCAATAACTGGTGTGTCATGCCCTTACATGTCCGTGGCTGCATGTGCGCTACACTGAAAAGGCCAGCGTTTGTCGCTTACAGGTGCAGATAACCCGCTGAACAACGCTAGTGATGGGGATCACTGATTACAATTATTACCCGCGAACAATGATTTCCCAGTAAGTGCAGGTCAACCGCAGTTCCGGAATTAGGCCTAACCGTCATTCCTGAAAAAATGAAAAACTTACGTGTGCAAACCACAGGTGCTGTAGCTTGCTTAACAGCTCGCCAGCCGTTCTCACGCCCAGTATGGATTACACGTGATTGCACAAAGGTGAGAAAGGGTACCGTATCCCCAGATAACATGTATGGATAGCGTACACATTCAAAATATATGTCTCAGGAGGCAGGCTCAGACGGTGTTAGGCCCAGTATGGATTGCACGTGATTGCACAAAGGTTAGAAAGGGTACCGTATCCCCAGATAACATGTATGGATAGCGTACACATTCAAAATATATGTCTCAGGAGGCAGGCTCAGACGGTGTTAGGCCCAGCATGGATTGCACGTGATTGCACAAAGGTTACAAAGGGTACCGTATCCCCAGATAACATGTATGGATAGCGTACACATTCAAAATATATGTCTCAGGAGGCAGGCTCAGACGGTGTTAGGCCCAGTATGGATTGCACGTGATTGCACAAAGGTTAGAAAGGGTACCGTATCCCCAGATAACATGTATGGATAGCGTACACATTCAAAATATATGTCTATACAGCATGAGGCAGGCTCAGACGGTGTTAGGCCCAGTATGGATTGCACGTGATTGCACAAAGGTTAGAAAGGGTACCGTATCCCCAGATAACATGTATGGATAGCGTACACATTCAAAATATATGTCTCAGGAGGCAGGCTCAGACGGTGTTAGGCCAAGTATGGATTGCACGTGATTGCACAAAGGTTACAAAGGGTACCGTATCCCCAGATAACATGTATGGATAGCGTACACATTCAAAATATATGTCTCAGGAGGCAGGCTCAGACAGTGTTAGGCCCAGTATGGATTGCACGTGATTGCACAAAGGTTACAAAGGGTACCGTATCCCCAGATAACATGTATGGATAGCGTACACATTCAAAATATATGTCTCAGGAGACAGACTCAGACAGTGTTAGGCCCAATATGGATTGCACGTGATTGCACAAAGGTTAGAAAGGGTACCGTATCCCCAGATAACATGTATGGATAGCGTAAACATTCAAAATATATGTCTCAGGAGGCAGGCTCAGACGGTGTTAGGCCCAGTATGGATTGCATGTGATTGCACAAAGGTTACAAAGGGTACCGTATCCCCAGATAACATGTATGGATAGCGTACACATTCAAAATATATGTCTCAGGAGGCAGGCTCAGACGGTGTTAGGCCCAGTATGGATTGCATGTGATTGCACAAAGGTTGGAAAGGGTACCGTATCCCCGGATAACATGTATGGATAGTGTACACATTCAAAATATATGTCTCAGGAGGCAGGCTCAGACGGTGTTAGGCCCAGTATGGATTGCACGTGATTGCACAAAGGTTAGAAAGGGTACCGTATCCCCAGATAACATGTATGGATAGCGTACACATTCAAAACATGTCTCAGGAGGCAGGCTCAGATGGTGTTAGGCCCAGTATGGATTGCACGTGATTGCACAAAGGTTAGAAAGGGTACCGTATCCCCAGATAACATGTATGGATAGCGTACACATTCAAAATATAGGTCTCAGGAGGCGGGCTCAGACGGTGTTAGGCCCAGTATGGATTGCACGTGATTGCACAAAGGTTAGAAAGGGTACCGTATCCCCAGATAACATGTATGGATAGCGTACACATTCAAAATATATGTCTATACATCAGGAGGCAGGCTCAGACGGTGTCAGGCACAGTATGGATTTGACGGCCCAGATTACACAGCGGAGGAGCAGGGAGAGGTAAAGATTTCAAATGCTGGGGCCCTGCCCAAGCAAGGGGGGCCCACTCGTGGGCGTCGGTACTGGCACTGGGCCCCTCATAGTACAGCGGTGTGTCTGACGGCGGGTGTGCACCACCACCGTCAGAGACACTTGATTGCACTATGAGGGACCCTGTGCCAGTGCCCGCGCCCAAGAGTCGGCCTACCCACCTGTCCAGGGCAACGGCACTCGCACGGTGTCGTGCGCTAGGTGGTGACCCCGGCCATGGGGGGGGAGGCAGCACAGTTAGGGAGTTTTAGAAAGTGGCATATGTTGATGTTGGACATTCAGCTGATGCAAAAGGCGAAATAGGTGAAGTCCCAGGAAGAGGTGGACCAAAGCAAGTCATTTTTCTGTCACCCTATGTGTCATCAGGGGAAGGTGGGACAAAATCCTTGGAAACCCATGCATGGTTCATTTTAATGAAGGTTAGATCATCCACATTTTGGGTTGACAGACGGGTCCTTTTTTCTGTCAGGATTGATCCAGCTGCACTGAAGACTCTTTTCGATAGCACACTTGCAGCTGGGCAAGCGAGCTCCTGTAAGGCATATTGGGCCAAATCAGGCCAGGTGTCCAGTTTAGCGGCCCAATAGTCAAAGGGGAATGACCTGTGTGGGAGAACATTGATATGGGAGGAAAAGTAGTTTGTAACCATAGTTGACAACTGCTGTCTCCTGTCACTTTCCATCGATGCAGTATTACCAGTTGTGTGAGCAGTATTTGAAAAATCAGTCCACAACATTGTCATGAAACCCCTGTCTCCAATGCCACTTCTGCTGTGTGCACCACGAACCCCTCTGCCAAGCTGCCCCCGGCCCGTACGGCTCGTGTGAGAACCATCACCGCTGCTGTGTGCTGGGAATGCCTCAAGCAACCGATTTACCAGAGTTGCTTGTTTATTAGCCAATATTAGGTCAAGGTTCTCCTGTGGCATGATGTTTTGTAATTTGCCTTTATAGCGTGGATCCAGGATGCTGGCCAACCAGTAGTCGTCATCGTTCATCATTTTGTCAATGCGGGGGTCCCTTTTTAGGATCTGCAAGGCATAATCTGACATGTGGGCCAATGTTCCCGGTGTCAATGATGCACTGCGAGTGCTGGGTGGAGGAGCACTTTCTGGCAAATCCACATCCCTCCAGTCACGCACAAACCCTGTACCAGACCTTGCCACGCCAACATTTTCACTTGCCCCACGAGATGCATCCTCCTCCCCTAAGTAATCATCCCCATCATCATCCTCCTCTTCTTCCTCCACCTCGTCCAGGAGAGGTCCCTGAGCAGACAATGGCTGAATGTCATCAAGGATTCCCTCCTCCTCTTCCTCCTCATCAACATTGGCTGCAGACGCCTGCTCCTTAAGGTGCGTCAAAGTTTGCATGAGCAGACGCATAAGTGGGATGCTCATGCTTAGGATGGCATCGTCTGCGCTTACCAGCCATGTGCATTCCTCAAAACACTGAAGGACTTTACAAAGGTCTTTCAGCTTCGACCACTGCACACCTGTCAACTCCATGTCTGCTCTCAAAGTGCCTGGCCGTGTATCCTCCCACAAATGCATTATGGCCTGCCTCTGCTCGCACAGCCGCTCCACCATGTGCAGGGTGGAGTTCCACCTTGTTGCAATATCGATAATGAGGCGGTGGTTGGGAAGGTGGAGCAATCGTTGCAGCTTCTGCATACGAACGGAGTGTACAGGCGACCGGCGGATGTGCGCGCACAGTCTTCGCACCTTCTGGAGCAGGGCTGTTAACTCCGGATAATTTTTGAGGAAGCACTGCACCACCAGGTTCAATGTGTGAGCCAAGCAAGGTATGTGGCTGAGTTTTGAAAGGGCTATGGCTGCCACAAAATTACAGCCGTTATCACTAACTACCTTGCCTGCCTCAAGATGTACACTGCCCAGCCATGACTCAGTTTGTCGCTTCAAGTACTCGGCCAGCACCTCGGCGGTGTGTCTGTCGCCCAAACACATCATCTGCAACACAGCCTGCTGACGCTTTCCACTAGCTGCTCGATAGTGGGACACATCGTGTGCAACAGTGGCAGCTGCAGATGGAGTGCTCGTACGACTGCGCTCTTTTGACGAGCTTTCGCTTCTGGAGGAGGAGGAGGAGGAGGAGGGTCGAACGCCTACAGCCAACTGTTTCCTATACCGTGGGCTAGGCAGCACTGTCCCACCACCGCTGTCCCCTGTGGACCCTGCATCCACCACATTAACCCAGTGCGCAGTGATGGACACGTAACGGCCCTGGCCATGCCGACTGGACCATGCATCAGTTGTGAGGTGCACCTTTCCGCTCACTGACTGCTTGAGTGCATGGACAATGCAGTCTTTCACATGATGGTGGAGGGCTGGGATGGCTTTGCGAGAGAAGAAGTGGCGACTGGGTAGGTCATAGCGTGGTACTGCATAGGCCATGAGTTCGCGGAAAGCTGTGCTTTCCACCAACCGAAAGGGCATCATCTCAAACGACATTAGTTTGGCAATGTGGGCGTTCAAACCCAGTGAACGCGGATGAGAGACTGAGTACTTTCTTGACCTACTCATAGTGTCTGGCAGGGTGAGCTGGACTTGAGAGCTGCATATGGTGGAAGTAGCGGTGGGCAGGGTGGACTGAGAGAGGGTTGATGATGGTGATGGAGTTGGTGTTCTTTCTGATGGCCTAGAATCAGTCTTTCGTTGATATAACAGTGGGATTCCCTGACTGCTGTGGCCTTGCAACGACACCTCAACATTTGCTGCTGTGCTAACCGGTGGGCTTACAGTGGGGGAAACAATGTAGCGTTGCTGACTACCTTCGTTGTGATCAGTTGCACATGTGGCACTTGAGGTTTGGTGTTGTGTCCACGCTTGCAAGTGCATGCTGGTTAAATGTCTAAGCATGCAACTGGTATTCAAATTTTTCAGATTTTTCCCACGGCTAAAGGTCTTTGCGCACTTCTTACAGATAACCTTGGCCTGATCATGAGGATTTTGTTCAAAAAAGTGCCACACTGCACTCTTCCTACTTTGGCAGACATTTTGCGGCCTAGTACGCTGTGATCTTTTGACCCTCTTGACAAGCTGTCCAGCAACTCTTTTGATGTTTGGAACCTGTCTTTGGAGTGCTCCGGGCCTGCCAGATAACAGCTGTTGCGATGTCCATGTCTGCTGTGGATGCTCCTCATCTGAGCTATTGGAAGCAGCACCCTCTTCCCCCAATGGATGCCAATCTGGGTCAACAACTGGGTCATCCATCACCTCCTCATCAATGTCATGTGCACCTTCCTCTGTGTCACCGTGTATGGTGGTATAGTGTGCGGGAAGGGGCACGTGAGTCTCATCAGGGTCAGAATCTGGCTCTGCACACTGCAAGAACAATGTAGTGCTCTGAGTGAATGTACCAGCAGAATCATCCATCAGCGGCTGTGCATCAGTGCACTCCATGTCAGATTCATCTTGGCCTGGGTAATTCACCATTTGACTTGATAATCCAGGCATGGTATGTGAAAACAGCTCCATGGAGTAATCAGTAGTATGGCCTGCGTCATCCTTCAATCTTGGTTGGGGTGAAGGACACAAGGAAAGGTGTGGTTCATGAACATGAGCCTCCAATGACGACTCAGTGCTTTAACTTTTTACAACTGAAGAAGAGGAGGCGATAGAGCTGGAGGCTGAGTCAGCAATGTAAGACAAAACTTTTTCCTGATGCTCTGGCTTTAAAAGCGGTTTGCCAACTCCTAGAAAACTAAGCGTTCGAGGCCTTATGTAGCCAGACGATGACGCAGGCTCAACACCTCCTGCATTCGGTCCTTTTTTGCTCTTGCCACTACCATCAGATCCACCACCAACACCATCATTACCAGCTGCCAACCCCGCCCAATTCCACGGCCTCTTCCACCAGCCTTCCTCATTTTTGGTAGAAATGTAAACAAAATCCAACAAACTCTATAGTAATGTAAAACAAGGTACAAGGTGTCTATAGGACAGGGGAGATTTTGAATTTCTGCACACACTTGTGGACACTGGACACTTTTGGATTGTGTGAGGCCCAATGAATATCTGAGCGCTATGTGACAGGCTCGATGGCACAGCTGTGACAAAAGTGACTAGAGGATAAGGGAGATTTTGAATCTCTGCACACACTTTTGGACACTGGACACTTTTGGATTGTGTGAGGCCCAATGAATATCTGAGCGCTATGTGACAGGCTCGATGGCACAGCTGTGACAAAAGTGACTAGAGGATAAGGGAGATTTTGAATCTCTGCACACACTTTTGGACACTGGACACTTTTGGATTGTGTGAGGCCCAATGAATATCTGAGCGCTATGTGACAGGCTCGATGGCACAGCTGTGACAAAAGTGACTAGTGGATAAGGGAGATTTTGAATCTCTGCACACACTTTTGGACACTGGACACTTTTGGATTGTGTGAGGCCCAATGAATATCTGAGCGCTATGTGACAGGCTCGATGGCACAGCTGTGACAAAAGTGACTAGAGGATAAGGGAGATTTTGACTCTCTGCACACACTTTTGGACACTGGACACTTTTGGATTGTGTGAGGCCCAATGAATATCTGAGCGCTATGTGACAGGCTCGATGGCACAGCTGTGACAAAAGTGACTAGAGGATAAGGGAGATTTTGAATCTCTGCACACACTTTTGGACACTGGACACTTTTGGATTGTGTGAGGCCCAATGAATATCTGAGCGCTATGTGACAGGCTCGATGGCACAGCTGTGACAAAAGTGACTAGAGGATAAGGGAGATTTTGAATCTCTGCACACACTTTTGGACACTGGACACTTTTGGATTGAGTGAGGCCCAATGAATATCTGAGCGCTATGTGACAGGCTCGATGGCACAGCTGTGACAAAAGTGACTAGAGGATAAGGGAGATTTTGAATCTCTGCACACACTTTTGGACACTGGACACTTTTGGATTGTGTGAGGCCCAATGAATATCTGAGCGCTATGTGACAGGCTCGATGGCACAGCTGTGACAAAAGTGACTAGAGGATAAGGGAGATTGGATTGCTTTTAAAAAAGCAGTTTGCAGAGCAGTGGGTAAACAGCAATGCCAGCCTGTCAAGAAGCCTTAAAAGGCAGCCCAACAACCAACACCACTGATACACCACAATATAGCCTCCCCTTGCACTGCACACACAGTGACTGGTGTGTTGTGCAGGCCAAATCGCTAGCAGCAGAAGCATTTTTTTTTTCTTCTAAACAGGACAAAAAAAAAAAATTGGGATTGCTTTTAAAAAAGCAGTTTGCGGAGCAGTGAGTAAACAGCAATGCAGGAATGTCAGGAAGCCTTAGAAGGCAGCCCAACAACCAACACCACTGATACACCACTATAAAGCCTCCCCTTGCACTGCACACACAGTGACTGGTGTGTTGTGCAGGCCAAATCGCTAGCAGCAGAAGCAGTTTTTTTGTCTTCTTCCCTGCCTAACACTTTCCCTACAGAATCAGCAACCTCTCCCTATACTGAGATCGGCAGAAGTAAGATGGCGGTCGGCGTGCACGCCCTTTTATACCCCCTGTGACGCCCACCAAAGCAAGCCAATCACTTGCATGCCCTTCTGAAAGATGGTGGTGACCCCTGCCTATGTCATCACGTTGCCCACAGAGTCCGTGGATCCTGATTGGCTGAAAAAGAGCGCAAAACAAACTTTTGATACGCGACTTTGGCGCGTAAGTCGCCGACCTCGTGGCCGACCTCATCCTAGGGTCGGGTTTCGTTTCATGAAACCCGACTTTGCCAAAAGTCGGCGACTTGTGAAATTGTTCGACCCGTTTCGCTCAACTCTAGTCAGGATTGATTCAGCTGCACTGAAGACTCTTTCTGATAGCACACTTGCAGCTGGGCAAGCGAGCTCCTGTAAGGCATATTGTGCCAATTCTGGCCAGGTGTCCAGTTTAGCAGCCCAGTAGTCAAATGAGAATGACCTGTGCAGGAGAGCATCGATATGGGATGAGAAGTAGTTTGTAACCATAGTTGACAACTGCTGTCTCCTGTCGCTTTGAATCGATGCAGTATTACCAGTCGTGTGAGCAGGACTTGAAAATTCAGTCCACAACATAGTCATGAAACCCCTGTCTCCAATGCCGCTTCTGATATGTGCACCACGAACACCTCTTCCAAGCTGCCCCCAGCCCCTACGGCTCGTGTGAGAACCATCACCGCTGCTGAGTGCTGGAAATGCCTCAACCAACCGGTTTACCAGAGTTGCTTGTTTGTTAGCCAATATTAGGTCAAGGTTCTCCTGTGGCATTATGTTTTGGAATTTGCCTTTATAGCGTGGATCCAGGATGCTGGCCAACCAGTAGTCATCATCGTTCATCATTTTGGCAATGCGGGGGTCCCTTTTTAGGATCTGCAAGGCATAATCTGACATGTGGGCCAATGTTCCCGGTGTCAATGATGCACTGCGAGTGCTGGGTGGAGGAGCACTTTCTGGCAAATCCACATCCCTCCAGTCACGCACAAACCCTGTACCAGACCTTGCAATGCCAACATTTTCTCTTGCCCCATGAGAAGCATCCTCCTCCCCTAAATAATCATCCCCATCATCATCCTCCTCCTCCTCCTCTTCCTCTTCTTCCTCCACCTCGTCCAGGAAAGGTCCCGGAGCAGACAATGGCTGACTGTCATAAAGGCTTCCCTCCTTCTCTTCCTCCTCATCTACCTCGGCTGCAGACGCCTGATCCTTAATGTGCGTCAAAGTTTGCATGAGCAGACGCATAAGTGGGATGCTCATGCTTATGATGGCATCGTCTGCGCGTATCAGCCGTGTGCATTCCTCAAAACACTGAAGGACTTTACAGAGGTCTTTCAGCTTCAGCCACTGCACACCTGTCAACTCCATGTCTGCCCTGAAAGTGCCTGCCCGTGTATCCTCCCACAAATGCATTACGGCCTGCCTCTGTTCACACAGCCGCTCAACCATGTGCAGGGTGGAGTTCCACATTGTTACAACGTCGATAATTAGGCGGTGCTTGGGAAGGTGGAGCAATCGCTGCAACTTCTGCATACAACTGGAGTGTTCCGGCAACCGGCGGATGTGCGAGCACAGTCTTCGAACCTTATGAAGCATGCCTGTTAGCACCGGATAATTATTGAGGAAGCACTGCACCACCAGGTTCAAGGTGTGAGCCAAGCAAGGTATGTGTCTGAGTTTTGAAAGGGCTATGGCTGCCACAAAATTCTGGCCGTTATCACTAACTACCTTGCCTGCCTCAAGATGTAGACTGCCCAGCCATGACTCAGTTTGTCGCTGAAAGTAGTCGGCCAGTACCTCTGCCGTGTGTCTGTTGCCCAAACACATCATCTGCAACACAGCCTGCTGACGCTTTCCACTAGCTGATCGATAGTGGGACACATCGTGTGCACCACTGTCAGCTATGGATGCAGTGCTCATGCGACTGCGCTCTGTGGACGAGATTTCGCTTCTGGAGGAGGAGGAGGAGGGTCGAACGCCTACAGCCAACTGTTTCCTATACCATGGGCTAGGCAGCACTGTGCAATCACAGCTGTCCCCTGTGGACCTTGCATCCACCACATTAACCCAGTGCGCAGTGATGGACACGTAACGGCCCTGGCCATACCTACTGGACCATGCATCAGTTGTGAGGTGCACCTTTCCACTCACTGATTGCTTGAGTGCATGGACAATGCGGTCTTTCACATGAAGGTGGAGGGCTGGGATGGCTTTGCGAGAAAAGAAGTGGTGACTGGGTAGGTCATAGCGTGGTACTGCGTAGGCCATGTGTTCGCGGAAAGCTTCGCTTTCAACCAACCGATAGGGCATCATCTCTAAAGAGATTAGTTTGGCAATGTGGGCGTTCAAACCCAGTGGACGTGGATGAGAGGATGAGTACTTTCTTGTCCTACTCATAGTCTCTGGTAGGGTGAGCTGGACTTGAGAGCTGCATATAGTGGAACTAGCGGTGGACATGGCTGACTGAGAGAGGGTTGATGATGGTGATGGAGTTGGTGTTCTTTCTGATGGCCTAGATTCAGTCTTTCATTGCAATAGCAGTGTGATTCCCTGACTGATATGCCCTTGCGACGACAACTCAACATTTGCTGCTGGTGGTGTGCTAACCGGTGGACTTACAGTGAGGGAAACAATGTAGCATTGCTGACTACCTTCTTTGGGAGCAGTAGCACATGTGGTATGTGAGTTTTGGTAGTCCGTCCACGCTTGCAAGTGCATGGTGGTTAAATGTCTTAGCATGCAACTGGTATTCATATTTCTCAGATTTTTCCCTCGGCTAAAGGTCTTTGCGCACTTCTTACAGATAACCTTTGCCTGATCATTAGGATTTTGTTCAAAAAAGTGCCACACTGCACTCATCCTACTATGGAAGACATTTTGAAGCCTTGCACTCTGTGCTATTTTGACCATCTGGCCAAGCTGTCCTGCAACTCTTTTGTTTTTTGTAACCCATTTTTGGACTGCTCCGGGCCTGCCAGATAACAACTGTTGGCATGTCGATGCCCGCTGCGGATGCTCCTCCTCTTCTGAGCTATTGGCAGCGGCACCCTCTACCCCCAATGGATGCAAATCTGGGTCAACAACTGGGTCATCCATCACCTCCTCTTCAATGTCATGTGCACCTTCCTCTGTGTCACCATGTATGGTGGTAGAGTATGCGGGAAGGGGCACCTGATTTTCATCAGGGTCAGATTCTGGCTCAGTACTCTGCGAGGACAATGTAGTGCTCTGAGTGAATGTACTAGCAGATAAATCTAGCAGTGTGCACTCCATGTCAGATTCATCTTGGACTGGGGAATTCATGATTTGACTTGATAACCCAGGCATGGTATGAGAAAAGAGCTCCATGGAGTAATCTGTAGTGTGGCCTGCCGCATCCTTCACTTTTGGTAGGGGTGAAGGACTCAAGGAAAGGTGTTGCTCCTGACCAGGAGCCTCCACTGACGATGCAGTGCTTTTATTTTTTGAAACTTCAGAAGAGGAGGCGATAGAGCGGGAGGCTGTGTCAGCAATGTAAGCCAAAACTTGTTCCTGAAGCTGCGGCTTTAAAAGCGGTTTACGTACTCCCAGAAAAGGGAGCCTGCGAGGCCTTGTGGAGCCAGACAATGACGCCTGCTCACCACCTCCTGCCTTAGGTGCTATTGAGCTTTTGCCACAACCAGCAGAAGCACCACCACCAACACCACCATCAGGACCAGATGGCAACCCCCGCCCACTTTCACGGCCTCTTCCACCATACTTGTCTATTTTTTTGAAAAAGGTACCCAAAATAACAACAGCTATATTGTACTGTATAACAAGGTAAAGGGTCTATAGAGTATTGGTGAGAATTTGAATCTCACTGTAGATTGGAGGACGCTGAACTATTGTCTCAAGCCCAGTATAGATTCCACCGCAATGTGACAGGCAGAAATTGGCTGGTGTATGAGAAGGCAAAAGCTGTATCGAGTATTGGTGAGAATTGGAAACTCAATGTAGATTGGAGGACTCTGAACTATTGTCTCAGGCCCAGTATAGATTACACCGCTATGTGACAGGCAGAAATTGTCTGGTGCATGAGAAGGCAGAAGCTGTATAGCCGGCACGGTGGCTCAGTGGTTAGCACTGCAGCCTTGCAGCGCTGGGGTCCTGGGTTCGAATCCCACCAAGGACAACATCTGCAAGGAGTTTGTATGTTCTCCCTGTGTTTGCGTGGGTTTCCTCCGGGCACTCCGGTTTCCTCCCACATTCTAAAGACATACTAATAGGGAATTTAGATTGTGAGCCCCATCGGGGACAGTGATGATGATGTGTGCAAACTGTAAAGCGCTGCGGAATATGTTAGCGCTATATAAAAATAAAGATTTATTTTATTTTATTTTTATTTTATAGAGTATTGGTGAGAATTTGAATCTCAATATAGATTGGAGGACGCTGAACTATTGTCTCAGGCCCAGTATAGATTACACCGCTATGTGACAGGCAGAAATTGGCTGGTGTATGAGAAGGCAAAAGCTGTATAGAGTATTGGTGAGAATTTGATTCTCAATGTAGATTGGAGGACGCTGTACTATTGTCTCAGGCCCAGTATAGATTACACCGCAATGTGACAGGCAGAAATTGCCTAGTGTATGACAAACTACAAGGTGTATATAGAATTTGGCAGAATTGGAATCTCCCTAAAGTGTAGGTCTGTAAGAACGGACAAACTCCTCGACTTTTCCTTACAGAGTCACACACGTAGATAGCTTCAATTTGGCCGTGATAACAGCCGGTACACAGTACTGTGTGAGGAGCGTACACCACTGTAAGGCTGGTTTCACATTAGCGCTTTTTAAGCGCACGCACGGCCGGGGGTAGCTCCGCCCCCGAGCCGGCTCTCTGCCCGGCATGCCCGCCCCTTGCTTGTAGCACCGCCTCCTAGCGCACAGCGGCGCCTGCGATCGGCGCACCCTATCTTTAGCAGAGGGTGCGCAGATCGTGCGCAGGCCGTGCGCTAGTTGCGCTTTGACCTGCGCTGCGCACTTTTGACTGTGCGCCGTGCGCGCCAAAATCAAACTTTTCGGATTTTGGCGCGCACGGCGCACCGTCAAAAGTGCGCAGCGCAGGTCAAAGCGCAACTAGCGCATGGTCTGCGCACGATCTGCGCACCCTATGCTAAAGATAGGGTGCGCCGATCGCAGGCGCCGCTGTGCGCTAGGAGGCGGCGCTACAAGCAAGGGGCGGGCACGCCGGGCAGAGAGCCAGCTCGGGGGCGGAGCTACCCCCGGCCGTGCGTGCGCTTAAAAAGCGCTAATGTGAAACCAGCCTAAGGTGTGTGAAAAAATGAGCGCTCAGTAACTCACCAGGACAAAACAATAAAATTTGGATTGCTTTGAAGAAAGCAGTTTGCTCAGCAATGTGAAAACAGCAATGCAGCTATCAGGGAGCCTTAAAGGCAGCCTAATAACCAACAGAGCTGATGCACCGAAATATAGCCTCCCCTTGCACTGCACAGTAACTGATGTGTTGTACAGGCAAAATCCCTAGCAGCAGAAGTAGTTTTGGTATCTTCTTCCCTGCCTAACGCTCTCCATACAGAATCAGCAGCAGCAGCAGCTCTCCCTATTCTGAGATCAGTATAGGTAACATGGCGGTCGGCGTGCACGCCCTTTTATACCCCCTGTGACTTGCATGCCCTTCACAAACATGGTGGTAACCGCTGCCTATGTCATCACGTTGCCCACAGTGTCCGTTCTTCCTGATTGGCTGAAAAAGGGCGCAAAAGCATCTTTTGAAACGCGACTTTGGCGCGATGGTCGCCGACCTCGTGATTGACCTCACGCTAAGGTCGGGTTTCGTTTCATGAAACCCTACTTTGGCAAAAGTCGGCGACTTTTGAATTTTTTCGTCCCGTTTCACTCAACTCTAGTCAGCGGGCATCATGTTGCGTTTGCAGAGCCCCTGATTGGCCTAAACAGTGGAAACCTCCAACAAGTGACCCCATTTTGGAAACTAGACCCATTAAGGAACTTATCTAGATGTGTGGTGAGCACTTTGAACTTTCAAGAGCTTCACAGAAGTTTATAACGTAGAGCCGTGAAAATAAAAAATCCATTTTTTTTTCCACAAAAATGATCTTTTTGACCCCAAATTTTTATTTTTACAAGGTTAACAGGAGAAATCATACCCCCACAGTTGTTGTGCGATTTGTCCTGAGCACGCCGATACCCCATATGTGGGGGGAACCACTGTTTGGGCACATGGAAGAGCTCGGAAGGGAAGGAGTGCCATTTTGGAATGCAGACTTTGATGTAATGGTCTGCTGGCGTCATGTTGCATTTGCAGGGCCACTGATGGGCCTAAACAGTGGAAACCCCCACAAGTGACCACATTTTGGAAATTAGACCCCCTAAGGAACTTATCTAGATGTGTGGTGAGCACTTTGAACCCCCAAGTGCTTCACAGAAGTTTATAAATGCAGAGCTGTGAAAATAAAAAGTCTTTTTTATTTCCACAAAAGTGATTTTTTTAGACCTCCAAATTTGGTAAATAGTGGAAACCCCTCAATTCTTGCTCCAACCCTAACCCCTACACACCCCTAACCCTAATCCCAACCCTAACCCTAATCCCAACCCTTATCCCTAATCCTAGTTCGCCCTAACCCTAATTCTAACCCTAGCCCTAACCCTAGGCCTAACCCTAACCCTAACCCTAGCCCTAACCCTAACCTTAACCCTAGCCCAACCTTAACCCTAACTCTAACTCTAGCCCTAACCCTAGCCCTAACCCTAGCCCAACCCTAACCCTAACCCTAGCCCAACCGTAACCCTAGCCCCAACCTAACCCTAATGGAAAACTGAAAGAAAAAAAATATTTTCTTTATTTCGATATGTTGGCCTAACTAAGGGGGTGATAAACGGGGTGATTATGCACTATTTTGTATATTTTGATAACGATGATAGTTTATCATTGTGATCAAAATCAATGAATGGAATCTGCCAGCCGGAGCCTGCAGATTCCCAGCGGGCGCACTGCGCATGCGCCAGCCATTTTCTCCAGATCCAAGATGGCGGCGCCCACCGGAGGACGCCGGTGGGACGTGGGACCATCGGGAGGGGACCCTGAACCACGGAGAAGTACCGGGGGGGGATCGGGGACCCTAATTCTCTCTCCTCTGATGTGCGATCACATCAGAGGAAAGAGAAATTTAATGCACAATCACTGCTTTTTTTGCGGTCGCCGTTATAGGGTTAATAACGGCGATCGCAAAAGCGGGGTCGGTAAAAACCGACCGATTCATGTTCTCTGGGGTCTCGGCTACCCCCGGCAGCCGAGACCCCAGAGAAAATCCGACACTGGGGGGCGCTATTCACTTTCTCCACAGCGCCGTGAATTAGCTGCGCTGTGGTTTTAGTACAGTTAAATACTGCCGTTAAAAGGCGTATTTGTGGTTGCTAAGGGGTTAATTTAGCAGAAGAGTATGCAATGCATTTAAGTCTCCTCATACTGGCATGTCACTTTACATAAGGAGAAAACCAGCCCCTTAGTTCCCAGTCTTAGCTTTTCAACCAGCCAAAACAGATCTCATACTTTGCATTGATGAAAACACTATGTCTGTCTTTTAACATAAGTCATATTGCAAGGCTCATTAAAGGATCAATATTGACTTGTAGGATTGCTACCTCCAATAGGTGGCACTAGCGTTTAAGTCCTCATCCTCTTTGAAAAGACAATTTCCATATTTAATTTTGCAGAGGAGCATGCAAGGCATTTAAGTCTCTAATGTTTGCGTGACAACGCTTCTGTCTCAGTGTGAGCGAGCTGCCATGGATAGCTGTTGCATTACTGATTTGACTGCTATTCAAATCATTCCGATCTTCATGGGACAGTTATGGATTATCTTCATGTCAGACAAGTGAGGGACATGGTTGTTTATTATTTTTCTTCTTTGAGGAAATGGGAGCATCAGTGGATTCGACATACAGGTGAGTATCATGGTTGTTTATTATTTTCTGTATTTTACAGGTGACATGGGCTTGAGTGGATTAGGCGTAAAAGTGAGTATAACTGTGCTTATTCATTTTTAATTCAAATAAAGGAATCTATGTCATTATTTCAATTAAAGGATTTTATTTTGTCTGTGTTTCTTTTTTACAATCTAACTATGAGGTTAGTAATGGGGACGTCTGATAGACGTCTCTCTCCATTACTAACCTCTGGGCTTGATGTCAGTGGCCATAAAACAGCTAACGTCTACCCCACTTTTCACGACACCAGGGATAGTGAAAAGAGCAGAGCAAATCACCAGAACTGGTGCATCTAATAGATGCACCTTTTCTAGGGCAGCTGCAGGCTGTTATTTTTAGATTGGGGAGAGGCAACATTTATGGACCCTTACCAGTCTGAGAATACAATCTCTCAGCTGTCTGCTTTAGCTTACCTGGTTGTCAAAAATGGGGAGACCCCATGCCATTTTTTTTAATTATTTATTTAAATAATTAAAAAAAACAGATTGGAACCTCTATATTCTTAATAACTAGACAGGATAAAGCTGAGAGCTGAGGGTTGTAGTTGGTTATCAAACAAAGAAGAGACCCCATGTCATTTTTATTATTTATTTATTTATTTATGGCACCGACTGATGAATACTCCCACCAGCGGCACATGCCCTCACTGTTATCAGCAACAGGAGGTGTACGATAATGAGAATAGTACTCTCTCATCAGCCGATGCCTGTGACTGGTGGTAAGCTTTTTGCCTCCTGTCACAGCTGCTGGTTCATGCTGTCATCTTACAGCATGAGAAATGCAGCTCACTGACCGGCCGTAATGATCTTACTGCTGATTAGAGTCCAAGACAGAGCAAATGACAGTGTTGCAAACAACAAATATTTGGACCCCTCATTCAACTGAATATGGTCTGGGTTCAGGTTTGAGTACCATTCTGGTACCCAAACCAAACTTTTTTTTAGATGTTTGGCCAAACCCGTCGGACCAGAACATCCACAGATTAGCCAATCACTAATCCTAAGCCTAGGCCATCATTGTAAAAGTAGCAGACAACCATTTTAAGCTGTGAGTAATAATGAGAAATGACACAGGGAAAAAGTATTGCTCCAGTCACTATTTGTTTGCATTGCTGATGTCACATCGAAAGCACATCAACACCACTGCAACCAATTAGTAAGGTCAGTGGTTTATTTAGTCTCATGTCAATGTGCTAGCAGCACTGCAGACAAACAACAGAGACCATGGCTAACTATATAAATAGATGTGTCCTGACCAGCACCGCCAAGCAGAATCAAGCAAGTGTGAACAAGCGCAAACATTTATAAATGGAAAATATACAAACAAAACAATGTAGCAGCCTCTACCACTATAAGCACATAAATGTATGCAAACATTAAATATATGAGAGTCGGACTGAATTTCTGCTATATAGCATATACTTATATGAGAGCCCACCAGAGACGACAAGGCATACCTTTTTTTAGCGGGAACCTAAAACTGATATTTATCAAACCTGCCTCACCCAGTGTCAGGACTCTGGATTCCCTGTTTCATCAGTGGTACTTTTTGCTCTTTTCCAAGATGTCGTCTGCTGCCTGGCTTCTGCTCATGTGATCCGCCTTCCCTGTGTCCTTATAACTCTGGTTCCCCTCCCAATCCTTGCTTGTGTATTCTGCTAAAAATCCTGGCTTGTGCTGCAAGTGACTTTTCCTCTTCAGATACTCCTGCTCTGCCTCTCAGCAAACCTTCCCAGCTCGCTGTGGTGCACGTGCTACAAGTTGTTTAGCCTGTATTACTCTGTATTCTTCTCCTGCCTGCTAGGACACGTAAGCTCAGCCTGCTACAGCTAATCTTGTTTGGTACAGGAAGGATCCATCACTCCTTATAAACAGCCTAAAAACCCATTCAGATATCCATGCCAATCGGTCAGTTCATGGTCTGCTAATGCACTTACTGGCCATGACTCTCCGAATCAAGAGTGATTGCTTAGAAATATATTTCTATGAAGCTGTCAGGCTTGAACTGAGAAACCCAGATAGTGTCCGTGCATTGCGGTATGATTTCGGACTGATTTGTAAGGACGTCGTCTGAATGAGCCTTTAGGCTGATGGAAGGAGTGCTCAGTCGGAAAAAGAGTCAGTCAAAACCTTCAATTGTATAATACAAAAATTAAATTAATAAATGACCAGCGTCTCAGAACAGAAAAAAGCAAGTCTGAACAGGGACCAGCTGCTATGACTGCATTATATACAAACAAAAGAATACAGCAGCACTCTAAGTGCTAAGATGTATGCAAACATTAAGTATATAAGTTTTTACTGCATCACTGCTATACAGAAAATAATTATAAAAGGTACTTTTATAATAAATTGGCCAATTCATAAGAGTTATTTTTCTTTTTCCACCAAAAAAATTTCTGTTTGTTTTTCAATCAAATTGCACAGATTATGGGTGAAAATAGCGCTGAAAATATTCATCTTGATATGATTTTTTTTACATGACAAAGACCCGGCAATCTGCACAGGACATTTAATACCCAATTTATATCCACCACTAGGTTTTAGTCATAACGTCATGGACAAAATACTTTCAGTCACTACTCACTGTTCTGTGAGTGGCAGACGAAATGTTTTCTCAGCACCTTGATTAACAGCTCACTCTACAAATACAGCAAACTGTTAATCAAAGTGCCATGAGTGCCTACAGTTCTCTCCTTGTTTAGTAAGCGGTGACAATAACCGCTACTTCCATGCCTCTATGAATGGAAGAGAACTGCTTCCAGGACTAAGTAACTTAATTTCTTCCCAGTATCCATGTTTTCAGTAACGTGGTCAGGTAGCATTGTACTGATATTTACTTACAGATTAACCGTATATTCTGTATTCTGTATATCCTTTGGTAAATAGTGCGTTTGTTACAGGTTCGCTTTTTGCTTGGTTTTGTTCTGCTTTCTGTGTAGTCAGCTGAATAAAGTATTTGGGATAACACATGGACCATGGACATACTATCTCAACATGACCACAATTGGAAGAGTTATGTTATTTATAGTGTTGAGCATTCCGATACCGCAAGTATCGGGTATCGGCCGATACTTGCTGTATCGGAATTCCGATACCGACTTCCGATATTTTTTCAATATCGGAATTCGGCATCGGAATCGGAAGTTCAGTTGATTGACGGCCTGACGTCATCATGATGCGCGGTGTGTGCGCATCATGATGCGCCGTCATTTCGGGCCTTCCGGGGGTCTCTGCCGGCCTGCCGGGGGGCTGTGCCGGCCTGCCGGGGGGCTGTGTGGACTGCGCGGGGTCTGTACCGGCCTGCCGGGGGGCTGTGCCGGCCTGCCGGTGGTCTGTGCACCCTGTGGGGGTCTGTACCGGCCTGCCGGGGGGCTGTGCCGGCCTGCCGGGGGGCTGTGCTGATGTCCGGGGGTCTGTGCAAGCATCGTCCGATGGGACTACAAGTCCCATCGGGCGATGCCTGCTACCATGACAGTGATTGACACATTAGCCAATGATGGGACAGTAGTAGTCCCATCATCCGGCTAATGTGTTAAATGTTAAAAAAAAAAAAAAAAAAAAAAAATACTACATACATACTACATGCATGCTACATACATACTACATGCTACATACATACTACATATATACTACATACATACTACATACATGCTACATACATACTGCATGCTACATACATACTACATACATACTACATGCATGCTACATACATACTACATATATACTACATACATACTACATACATGCTACATACATACTGCATGCTACATACATACATACTACATACATACTACATGCATGCTACATACATACTACATATATACTACATACATGCTGCATGCTACATACATACTACATACATACTACATACATGCTACATGCATACTACATATATACTACATGCATGCTACATACATACTACATGCTACATACATACTACATATATACTACATACATACTACATACATGCTACATACATACTACATATATACTACATACATACTACATACATGCTACATACATACTGCATGCTACATACATGCTACATACATACTACATACATACTACATACATACTACATGCATGCTACATACATACTACATGCATGCTACATACATACTACATGCATGCTACATACATACCACATACATACTACATGCTACATACATACCACATATATACTACATACATACAATACATTCATACAATACATACATAGACATACAGTACATATAACATAGAGTAACATACTTACCAATACTTGTCACATTGTTCCCCGAAGCCATTGTCTATTCCGGGATAAATATTAACATAACAAACCACAAAAATACTCACCCACGATCCGAAGCAGTCCACGAGTGTGTCCCACGACGATCTTGGGTAGAGAACTGCAGCATCAGATGATGCTGCCGTTCTCTACGGGCTGCAGGAATCCAATGACGGAAGGTAGGTATCCTTCCGCACTGTATTCCTCCGCCACTTAAAAAAAAAAAGTCCCTAGTCTCACTTTATGCCATTGCTGTGTGGGAATTTCCCACACAGCAATGGCATAAAGTGAGACTAGGGACTTTTTTTTTTTAAGTGGCGGAGGAATACAGTGCGGAAGGATACCTACCTTCCGTCATTGGATTCCTGCAGCCCGTAGAGAACGGCAGCATCATCTGATGCTGCAGTTCTCTACCCAAGATCGTCGTGGGACACACTCGTGGACTGCTTCGGATCGTGGGTGAGTATTTTTGTGGTTTGTTATGTTAATATTTATCCCGGAATAGACAATGGCTTCGGGGAACAATGTGACAAGTATTGGTAAGTATGTTACTCTATGTTATATGTACTGTATGTCTATGTATGTATTGTATGAATGTATTGTATGTATGTAGTATATATGTGGTATGCATGTAGTATGTATGTAGTATGTATGTAGCATGCATGTAGTATGTATGTAGCATGCATGTAGTATGTATGTAGTATGTATGTAGTATGTATGTAGTATATATGTAGTATGTAGTATGAATGTAGTATATATGTAGTATGTATGTAGCATGTAGTATGTAGCATGCATGTAGTATATATGTAGTATGTATGTAGCATGTAGTATGTAGCATGCATGTAGTATATATGTAGTATGTATGTAGCATGTAGTATGTATGTAGCATGCATGTAGTATATATGTAGTATGTATGTAGCATGTAGTATGTATGTAGCATGCATGTAGTATATATGTAGTATGTAGCATGTAGTATGTATGTAGCATGCATGTAGTATGTAGCATGTAGTATGTATGTAGCATGCATGTAGTATATATGTAGTATGTATGTAGTATGTATGTAGCATGCATGTAGTATATATGTAGTATGTAGCATGTAGTATGTATGTAGTATGTATGTAGTATGTATGTAGCATGCATGTAGTATATATGTAGTATGTAGCATGTAGTATGTATGTAGCATGCATGTAGTATGTAGCATGTAGTATGTATGTAGCATGCATGTAGTATATATGTAGTATGTATGTAGCATGTATGTAGTATGTAGTATGAATGTAGCATGTATGTAGTATGCATGTTGTATGTATGTAGCATGTAATTTTTTTTTTTTTTTTTTTTTTTACATTTAACACATTAGCCGGATGATGGGACTACTACTGTCCCATCATTGGCTAATGTGTCAATCACTGTCATGGTAGCAGGCATCGCCCGATGGGACTTGTAGTCCCATCGGACGATGCCTGCACAGACCCCCGGAGCCTGCACAGCCCCCCGGCAGGCCGGCACAGCCCCCCGGCAGGCCGGCACAGCCCCCCGGAGCCTGCACAGCCCCCCGGCAGGCCGGCACAGCCCCCCGGCAGGCCGGCACAGCCCCCCGGCAGGCCGGCACAGCCCCCCGGAGCCTGCACAGACCACCGGCAGGCCGGCACAGACCACCGGAGCCTGCACAGACCCCCTGGCAGGCCGGCACAGCCCCCCGAAAGGCCCGTACAGACCCCAGAGAGGCTGTACAAGGGCAGGAAAGGGTTTTTCTTATTCCGATACCGGAAGTCCCATAGACTTGAATGGGACTTCCGGTATCGGAATCGGCGATACCGATACTTTTTTTAAAGATCGGCCGATACCATCCGATACGATACTTTGAAGTATCGGACGGTATCGCTCAACTCTAGTTATTTATTTAACGGCCTTCGGCATGATCCAGAGTCATGGCGACTTGATGGATGAACGATCTATAGGAAGATTGAACTTGTGCAAACCTAGATAGCTCCACCAGGATCTTTTCTGCCATTATTTTGATTGTATGAAGCTATCCTGTTGTTGGTCTTCCTCTTCACCAGTGATTGTTCTCTTTGTATGTTGTGCTGCAAGTAAGAAAGTTGTAGTTTGGTGATTCTTTCTTCAAGTGACATGTCTGGCTTGATTTGTTCCAAGATTGATTTGTCTGCTCTTGTTGCCATTCATGGTATTTATAACATCCTTCTCCAGCAGCACATTTAGAATACGTCGATTCTTCTTCTATCTTGTATCATTAACGTCCAGGATATGCATCCATATGATATTACAGAAAATACCAGCCTATGTGCATGCAATGTTTTCTTCGCCAGTTAAATATTCCTCGACTTAAAGACCTTGTCAAGTGACTTCACTGCTGATATTCGCATAGCTATTCTTGTGTTGCCTTCTGGTACTGTTGCTGCATCTTGAGTGATCATTGATCACAGTAGTTTGAAGTCCTTTACAACTTCCATTTCATTGCCGTATACCTCAAATGAGTACCTGTTACACATGACAGCAGTCAATAGCTTTGTCTTCTTTGTAGTGCATAACAGTCTCTTTCCATCTTGATGCTCCGTAATAATACCTTCATTCCATTTACACTTGTTGCTATTTATCTTATACTAGATGTTGGCCCAATTCTAACGCATCAGGTATTCTAGAATATGTATGTAGTTTATTTATGAAGTTTTAATAATAATGCAATAATGCACCCCCAATCATGATATGCATGGTCCCCTCACCCCCCAATCCTGGTATGCATGATCCCCTTACCCCCCTTTCCTGGTAAGCATGGTACCCCCCTATCTTGATACGCATGGTCCCCTCACTCCCCAATCCTGATATGCATGGTCCCCTCACCCCCCAATCCTGATATGCATGGTCCCCTCACCCCCCAATCCTGATAAGCATGGTCCCCTCATCCTCTAATCCTGGAATGCATGGTCCTCTCACCCTCTAATGCTGGTATGCATGGTCCCCCTTACCCCCCTTTCCTGGTATGCATGGTCCCCTCATGCACTAATCATGATATGCATGGTCCCCTCATCCCCCCAATCCTGATATGCATGGTCCTCTCACCCCCCAATTCTGATATGCATGGTACCTCTCACCCCCCAATCCTGGTAAGCATGGTCCCCTCACCCTCCAATCCTTGTATGCATGGTCCTCTCATCCCTCTTTCCTGGTATGCATGGTCCCCCTCACCCCCCTTTCCTGGTATGCATGGTCCCGTCACCCCCCTTTCCTGGTATGCATGGTCCCCACACCCCCCTTTCCTGGTATGCATGGTCCCGTCACCCCCCTTTCCTGGTATGCATGGTCCCCTCACCTCCCTTTCCTGGTAAGCATGGTCCCCTCACCCCCCTTTCCTGGTATGCATGGTCCCCTTGCCTCCCTTTCTTGGTAAGCATGGTCCCCTCACCTCCCTTTCCTGGTATGCATGGTCACCCTCACCCCCCTATCTTGGTATGCATGGTCACCCTCACCCCCCTTTGCTGGTATGCATGGTCTCTGTTAAAATAAAAAATAGTTATATACTCACCTTCCAACGGCCCGTGATCTCCACACCACGCACCCGACCTCGTGGTCCCAGTAATGCTTTGCGTGAAACACCGCTGATGACGTTGCGTTCTCGCGAGCGTGACGTCATCTCCCATCTAAGGCGCAAGGCATTACTGGGACCGCAAGGCTGGGCACGTGGAGTGGAGATCGCGGGCCGTCGGAAGGTGAGTATAACCTTTTTTATTTTAATTCTATTTTTTACAGATGCGCTGCTCCCGATTGAGCGCTGCCCCCGATTGTGCCTTTTAATAACATCTACAGTGGGGCAAAAAAGTATTTAGTCAGTCAGCAATAGTGCAAGTTCCACCACTTAAAAAGATGAGAGGCGTCTGTAATTTACATCATAGGTAGACCTCAACTATTGGAGACAAACTGAGAAAAAAAATCCAGAAAATCACATTGTCTGTTTTTTTTTTTTCATTTTATTTGCATATTATGGTGGAAAATAAGTATTTGGTCAGAAACAAAATTTCATCTCAATACTTTGTGATATATCCTTTGTTGGCAATGACAGAGGTCAAACGTTTTCTGTAAGTCTTCACAAGGTTGCCACACACTGTTGTTGGTATGTTGGCCCATTCCTCCATGCAGATCTCCTCTAGAGCAGTGATGTTTTTGGCTTTTCGCTTGGCAACACGGACTTTCAACTCCCTCCAAAGGTTTTCTATAGGGTTGAGATCTGGAGACTGGCTAGGCCACTCCAGGACCTTGAAATGCTTCTTACGAAGCCACTCCTTCGTTGCCCTGGCGGTGTGCTTTGGATCATTGTCATGTTGAAAGACCCAGCCACGTTTCATATTCAATGCCCTTGCTGATGGAAGGAGGTTTGCACTCAAAATCTCACGATACATGGCCCCATTCATTCTTTCATGTACCCGGATCAGTCGTCCTGGCCCCTTTGCAGAGAAACAGCCCCAAAGCATGATGTTTCCACCACCATGCTTTACAGTAGGTATGGTGTTTGATGGATGCAACTCAGTATTCTTTTTCCTCCAAACACGACAAGTTGTGTTTCTACCAAACAGTTCCAGTTTGGTTTCATCAGACCATAGGACATTCTCCCAAAACTCCTCTGGATCATCCAAATGCTCTCTAGCAAACTTCAGACGGGCCCGGACATGTACAGGCTTAAGCAGTGGGACACGTCTGGCACTGCAGGATCTGAGTCCATGGTGGCGTAGTGTGTTACTTATGGTAGGCCTTGTTACATTGGTCCCAGCTCCTTGCAGTTCATTCACTAGGTCCCCCCGCGTGGTTCTGGGATTTTTGCTCACCGTTCTTGTGATCATTCTGACCCCACGGGGTGGGATTTTGCGTGGAGCACCAGATCGAGGGAGATTATCAGTGGTCTTGTATGTCTTCCATTTTCTAATTATTTCTCCCACAGTTGATTTCTTCACTCCAAGCTGGTTGGCTATTGCAGATTCAGTCTTCCCAGCCTGGTGCAGGGCTACAATTTTGTTTCTGGTGTCCTTTGACAGCTCTTTGGTCTTCACCATAGTGGAGTTTGGAGTCAGACTGTTTGAGGGTGTGCACAGGTGTCTTTTTATACTGATAACAAGTTTAAACAGGTGCCATTACTACAGGTAATGAGTGGAGGAAAGAGGAGACTCTTAAAGAAGAAGTTACAGGTCTGTGAGAGCCAGAAATCTTGATTGCTTGTTTCTGACCAAATACTTATTTTCCACCATAATATGCAAATAAAATGAAAAAAAAACAGACAATGTGATTTTCTGGATTTTTTTTTCTCAGTTTGTCTCCCATAGTAGAGGTCTACCTATGATGTAAATTACAGACGCCTCTCATCTTTTTAAGTGGTGGAACTTGCACTATTGCTGACTGACTAAATACTTTTTTGCCCCACTGTGTGTATATATATATATATATATATATATATATATATATAATCGTCTTATCATGTCTGTCTGTCTGCAACCAAAATCCCACAGCGCTGATTGGTCGCGGCCGCTAGGGCGCGACCAATCAGCGACAGGCACAGCTGTTTGCAACGGTAAGTGCAAGCAAATGTCCCTCTGTAGCGCAAGCAACTGGAAGATGAGATGAGACTGGGCTGTGTAGCACACCTAGTATAATTTCTTGCTCCATCTCAACTTGCTCTGCCTGCAAAGCCTCCTCTTCAATTTGTGAGCAGCGAGCATTTCAATAGACTGAGAAGCAATACTGTGATGCTGATTATGAAATCATCACTGCTCACCATCTTGGTTGAGTCCTCAAAGTTTTTGAGAACCATACAGATGTCAGACATCCATGCCCTCTCATCAGCTCTTATGTGCAGAGGCTTACCTGAATACCAACATGCATGGTGTAGCCGGTATTCAACTACTGCCCTCTGTTGCTCACAAAGCCTTGCCAATATATGTAACGTTGCACTCAAGCATGTGGTCACATCCCACACCAGTCAGTATGCTGGAAGTTGCAAATGCTGCTGCAGTACTGCCAGAATGTTGGCAGCTGTAGCTGACATGTGGAAATGGGCACACACATGGCATACTTTCACAAGTAGCTGAGGCAGATCTGGGTAGGTTTTGATAAACTGCTGAATCATTAAGTTGAGCATGTGGGCCAGGCATGGTAACTGTGCAAAGTTACCAAGCTTCAGAGCTGGCACCATGTCACACACGAACATGCCTAGTTGTAGGTTCAGGGGCAATAGCCAAAGACCTTTCATCTCCACGACTGTGTTCGATTTGTCACCTAAGCAGATTAGCTTCTGAAGAGCTTGTTGCTGCTTGGGCAAGGCAGTGTTTCAGTGCTTCCAGCTTGCCAGTGATGTTGAGGTTTTTGAGATGAAGGATGTGCAGGAGGAGGAGGTGCACTAACTACTGTGGAAGGTGAGTGCAACACTATTTGAACCAGGGCCTGCAATCCTCAGTGTAGGTAGCATGTGTTCCGTCCAGTGTCTGACTGGGTCTCAGCTTCCACCATGTTCACCAAGTGTGCTGTCAAGGAAATGTAGCATTTGTCCAGGTGTCGTTGGTTAATTGGACCTTCCCAGTTACAGCACTGGTCAGGGCATGGCAGATATTATGGGACACATGCTTGTGTAAGGCATAGACTGCACACAGGGATAAATAGCTGCAATTGGGGACCGAGTACTAAGGGATGGCTGCCACCATGAGGTTGCGGAAAGGTTCTGTCTCCAGAAACATTCTGGAAATGTGGCTGTCAGTGGATGGCTTGTGTTCCAAAAACTGGGGTAGGAAAAACTGAAAGCTGCTCTGGAACAAGGACATGGTTGCTGACGGTGGTAGCATGTGTGTAACAACAGGTGCAGGGTGGGTGGCATTTTTGCCTATGTCATGGACGGGGTTGGCATGCCTGTAGAACAGGGAAAATGGCAGTGGTGTCACCTACAGACACTGTTTCTGGACATTGGTGTTTGGCCCAAGTGGTTAGGCGATTTGCTTGCATGTGTGTTATGATTGGGTCACCGAGGAGGCGAGCAAGCCCAAGCTAAGCCACAGAAAACCAGAGAGGTTGGTAACTAAGTGGATTGCAGACCCCTGATCCTATCCACACAACTAGCCGTAGCCGTGGAGCGTGCCTATTATGATCCTAGACGCCTCAGCACAGCCGGAGAGCTAACTAAGCCTAAAGCAAGAAATGGGAAATCTAAACTGCCCCAGAGCAGACCCCAAAGGAATAGATACCCCCCAAACATATATTGTCGGTGAGTCAAGATGAAAACACAAACGCAGGTAGGAAAATAGACTGAGCAAACGATGGGGCCTACACTGACTAGACAGGACAAGAAAGGAAAGACACTGTCTGCAATCACGCAAAAAACCCTGCAAAAAGGTCCAACACGTCTGATGCAAAAATACTGAAGTCACACAACTTCACCCACTATATCAGCACTCTGTGATATGGAAACAATTCCAGCATCCAGATCAGTAATTAGATTAAAAAAAATTTTAATCCTTTATTCCAAAATTTAAAAAAATCATAAGATTCTCCATCATGATAAGAGACGCATCAGGACGTGTAGTTGGACGCGTTTCGGACAAAAAAACCAGTCCTTATTCTAAGACTTAGAATAAGGACTGGTTTTTTGTCCGAAACGCGTCCAACTACACGTCCTGATGCATCTCTTATCATGATGGAGAATTTTATGATTTTTTTAAATTTTGGAATAAAGGAATAAAAATTTTTTTAATCTAATTACTGATCTGGATGCTGGAATTTTTTCCATATCACGCTTTGCTGCAGAGGGATCCTGTTTCCACATTCCGTGCACTGATCGGACTTATAGCTGTCTTCTTTGGGGTGAGCTGAAAAAATTTTCTTTTTTTACCTTATATCAGCACTCTGGTATATTCTGAAAGCAGAGCAAAAAGAGGCCCATCTAATAAGGGACAAAAACAAACTGTCACAAGCAGTAACATATAGATGGTGATTCAGCACAGCCCCTGCCGGAGCAGGCTGACCCACACAAAACTGAAATAGACAAAACCAGATCAAATGTGAACAGGATAGCAAGAGAACACTTAGCTGAGCATGCAGGGACAGAGCTGGAAACTAAGACCTCAGGAGGCAGGAAAAAATCACCAGCAGGGATAGAGGGAGTCGGCTGTCTTAAATCCAGTCTGAAACCCTAGATCTCCAATCGTCGTCCTCATTATCAGGTGGCAAGCCTCTGTTAATCAGATTAGCTCCATTACCTCCAGAAACCACCAGAGGGAGCCCAGAAAGAGAACTCGCAACCCCTCCGTCAACCTGACCAGCTCCACCACCTTCAGCAGTAACCAGAGGTAGGCCAGAAAGCAAATTCACAACACATGTGCCTGAGCATGCTGGTGGTAATCAGGCTGGTAGTTTTGTTGCCTCTGCTGATGCTGGCATGGTAGATGTTGGAAATGGCCTTTTTTTGGACTTGGGAACACCTAACTCATTGCTTGGCAACTTCACTCCTGTTGGTGCTCTGGGGATCAGCTGCTCACCTTTTGTCTATGGCCACTCCACTGCTCCTTATGCCTGTTGTGGTGCTGCAGATCCCTCCCCCTGTGCGCTGCTGTCCTCACTCTGCATGTCACCTTCTCACGTTGAGTCATTGTGATCATCGTCCACCACCTCGTATTCCACTTCTGCACCCTGGTACTCCTCCTGACTTGCTAATGTGAAAACACCATTTTCTGGCAATTGTGTCTCCTCATCTTTCAGGTCTTGAGACAGTAATGGCATTTTTCCCACCGTCGTTGGAACGGGCAGGGCAAGTGGCCAGAATCCATAAATAGAAATGTGGACAGCTCTTTGCAGTGTAGTGCACTGGGCATGGAGGGAGAAAGGAGGATCAAGGTGAGGATTATGTGGTCCAGAATTACAGATACTGAGACTGGACTGTGTGATAAACAGGGTAGTGCTGGCAGAGTGACTGGCAGCATTATCTGCTATCCATTCAACAACCTTTTCATACTGGTCTGGCCACAAGAGTGGTGTTCCACACCACCCTACAAAGTTGGAAAGGAAGCTAGATCTAGTGCTAGTTATTTGGCCATGAATTGCCACTGTCAACCATCAGGATGACACAATCATGATCTCATGGTGCCAATGGGGTTAAAGAGAGAGCCTAACATAGAAAAATGAATAAAAACATACCATAAGGAAACAGCCTTACCAAAACCTGTCAGATGATAAATTCACTAGCAGGATGCAGCAGGCTCTCACAATAAAGGCAGGGGAAGCACAGGTGCAAACTAATGATAGAAATAGCCATCCAATAGACTTCTGGGCCAATAGATTAAACCAGTAGCAAGAACTGTCCCAGAGTGCTTTGGGTATACAGTCAAGTCCAGCCTCTAGTGTAAGATCAGAGAGAGTATTGTTCATTAGGGATGTACTAACCCGAACAATAACATAAAAAATGGACTTCTGCTTGAAGTCCGTGTTACTATTCAGGTTCAGCAGCCCGAGCATTCGGTGTTTCCCAAGCTGTCATCTGTGTGACAGCATGAAAAATGCTGGCTCTGATAGGCCATAAGTTAATTACTTGTACTGCTCTCATCATCTTATACCTGGTCTGGTTGAGAGCAGTGAGAGCAGGAATAGGAAGAATAGAGTATTCAGACAGTGCCTGTGGAATAAATAAATAATTAAAATAAAAAATGGCTTGGGGTCACCTCTATTTTTGCTAACCAGTGCAGGCAAAACCAAAAGCTGTGAGCTGCAGCCCTCAGCTTTCAGTATTATATTGGCTGTTTATCAAAAATAGAGTGGTCCTCACACTGTTTTTTACAATTATTTAAATAAATAATGAAAAAAGTGTGTCTACCTCATTTTTGAGGAACAGCCAAGCTAAAGCAGTCAGCTGGGGGCTTGTATTCTCAGACTGGGAATGGACCATGGTTATTGTCCTTTTCCAGTCTAAAATTAGCAGACCACAGCCCCCCAGGAAAGGCACATCTATTAGATACGCCAATTCTTGCATTTTGCCCGGCTCTTCCCACTTGCACTGATGCAAGTGGGGTAATTTTTATTGGTTTGATGTTAGCTCTGTAATGTCCACTGACATCAAATCCACAGGTTAGTAACATAGAGGTGTTTATGAGACACCCTCATTACTAACACCATAGTCAAATGTAATAAAAAGACAGACACAGAGAAAAGTCCTTTGAAATAAAAACACAGACTCCTTATATTTGAAAGAAACACTCCACACAATAATAAAAATACAGCTTTAGAGCCATGTGAACCTTGTCTGTGACAAAACCAATTTTTTAATACATTTTATTAAATCTCAGCAGATCCTATTAACTTCTAATGTGCTCTGTCATGATTCTTTTCAGGTATATTTGTTGTCAGAAACAGTGTTGAACACTAAGCTATTCTTGTCATGCAACATACTAGGACAATTAAGTTGTTAACATAGCTTTACACATAATGCAAAATTACAGTGCTATCTAATAGAAATATCTGGGATCTCACAATCCGATTAAGAAATAAACCTATGTAGTGTTATGCAGAAAAATAATGCTTCCTAGTGACAAACCAGTCAACATAGAGCATTATTTAAGAAGCAACAATTAATACAATGAACAGACATGTCTAAGGCTAGGTTCCCATTGCGTTAGTGGTATCCGTTTAACGGATCCATTAAACGGATGCGCTAACGCTGATGTCATTTTTGGCAACTTTTTACCCATAGCACTAACGCATGGTAGCATTTAGCTTCCATGCATTACCATGCGCTAGCTGTGCATTAGACCTAACGCACCCAAAAATGCTGTAGACCGTGTTCGAGGGTGCGTCATAAAGTAACGCATCATCGCTAACGCATGCCGAATTTGACATGCCTTAGGATGCATTACTATAATGGCGGGCAATGGGTGCGTTAACGCATCCGTTACATAGCGGTAGTGCCTCTTTGTAACGAATGCGTTAAACGCATGGCACCAACGCAATGGGTGCCCAGCCTTACAGCTGCAATTAACTGTTAAGTATGGGTCCAGTTACACCAAACGGCGGAACTAAGGGATCACAGATTGGTAAATATTTACAAATCAGTGGTCATTTAATATTTAGCTTACACAGGCAGACAGTGCTAAATGATGAGTCCAAATTTGTCCATGGCGCTCAAATAATAATAATCAACCATATGCCTACGTTATATAATGTAGTGGAAACCTATATGGAAAGTTTCAGGAGAAACTCAAATTGTTTTACACGTTTGCCAGTTTTGATCAAATCAGGGAGTTGAGCGACCTGAGACAAGACAAGCAGAGGTCTCTTGGTGTACTGGCTTGTCTGATCTCGGAAGCCCAGTCACAAGTCTTTATTACAAGCACAGAGGTAAGAAAAGTGGGAACGGCTTACAATAACTAAGACAGAAGATATTTAAGTTGGGAAAAACAAAATTGTAAATTATGGATTCTGTCAAAATTCCTTTCTAAACAGTTCTAAACAGCTTACCATACTTTCAGAGGCAAAAAAATGTTTAACACAGATACATCTATATCAGATACAATGCCCTGTGTTATTGCTTTTATGAATAGCACTCGTAAAGTTAATACAAGAATGCAAATTATCAAAGATACAGTATATAAGTAGATTCAATTGTCTAAATAATAACCAGCAAAGTATATATATACTGTATATTGTGTGTGTGTGTGTGTGTGTACGTATATATATATATATATTATATATATTATATATATATATATATATATATATATATATATATATATATATATATATATATATATATATACACACACTGCTAAAAAATAGATCAAGTAGAAATGATAGGCAATTTGCAAGACAACCCCTATAAAAGAGTGGTTCTGCAGGGGGTGACCCAGACCATTTCTCTGTTCTCATCTTTTCTGGCTGTTGCTTTGGTCACTTTTGCATTTTGTCACTGCTCTAAACTCTAGTGGTAGTGTACAGTAGCATGAGGCGGTGTCCACAACCGGCAGAAGTTGCTCATGTAGTGCAGCTCATCCAGGGTGGCACATCAATGTGAGCTGTGAAAGAAGGGTGGCTGTGACTGACAGTACAGTGTCCAGAGCATGGAGCAGACACTAGGAGACAGGCCAGTACACCATGAGATGTAGGGGGGCTGTAGGAGGACAACAACCCAGCAGCAGAATCGCTACCTCTTCCTTTGTGCGAGGAGGAGCAGGAGAAGCAGTGCCAGAGCTCTGCAAAATTACCTCCAGCAGTCCACTAACATTCATGTGTCTGATCAAACGGTCAGAAACAGACTCCATGAAGGTGGTATGAGGCCTTGACGTCCACAAGTGGGTGTTGAGCTTACAGCCCACCACCATGCAGGGTGATTAACATTTGCCAGAAAACACCAAGATTGGCAGATTAGACATTGGGGCTCTGTGCTCTTCACGGATGAGGCAGATTTATTTCCGTGTCAGCATATCATGCTCCATGCTGTACAGGATGGACAAAATTTCAGTCTTTTATAAATCTTAATCAAGGCCCTAGATTAACAGACAGTAATATTTGTTAATTACACAGGAAAAATGAAAACAGCATGATCACATAACAGTTAAATAAAAATCGCTGTAAGGGCAGGTGCAGATGGTTGTAGATTCTGTCATCCGTTAGAATCGGGTCAATTATTCAAATGACACTCTGATCAAACTGTGATCAGAGTTTGATCAGCATGTTAGCGTAGTGTGCTTTGATTCCTTATGATGAGAGAATCAGAACATACAGTGAATAAATTATTGAGAACAAACTTTCTCCATCTTCTCCATTGTGTCAGTGTGTGGAAATTGGACTGCACTCAGATATCATCTAAGTGCAGTCTGTTAATTTCCACGCACTGATTGACTTGCATGGCCGTGTGCAGTTCAAAAATCAGATCAAACTCGAGCATGCAGTGATGTTTATTTCAGACAGGCTCTGTCTGAGGAGAAATAGAAGACGTGCATGGCCCAATAAACTAACATTGGTCCGCATGCGTTTTGTCAGGTAACACTCGATTCGAAAATACGCTCATCTGCGTCTGTCCTGATACAAGCAAAATCAAGATGACAATTAGCCATTAAGCGGTTCTGCTCCTCAAGCCGTTGTAGAACAAATTTTTGCAATGATGGAGGATATGTTATCCTACTGAAAGAGCCCTTCTGTAGGATTAGATCAGGAAATCACGCCTATATTCTCCTCTCTGTTTTAATTTCTTGGACCATAATTGGTAGGTACTAATAGCTGCATAAAAGGACCAGCATTTTGAAAATGCACGACACTACAGTTAAAACAATGCTATTTGGTCCTTGTGAAGTCATTTGGGCGGTAAAACTGTAACACCTGTCAATATTTTAATGTTATGATTGATCGGTGCATATAAAGAGGTAACAAACAGATCTCACAATATGCCCCACAATGTGTACTCACAAGAATTCAAAGCAATCTGTGATGTAATTAAAAAGTTGAGTCATTGCAGAACAGTGCCTACATACTTAACATACCAGTGCATGATCCACCTGCTCTTAAGTGTCTGTTAGATAGAGAAATCTGTCAATCAACCTTTGGAGGTTGGTGGGAGCCTTTTTTTTCCTAAATAAAATGTGCTGGCTATGCACTGCAAAGGTTAAGATGTTTCACAAAACTACAGTATATTAGCACATAATTGAAGGACTGCTGAAATCAGCGTGTCTGTCAATGCTGCTCTGAGAGGGTGGCATAAAGGAGTTGACATGTTCCTTTCAAAGCCGGACTCCAGCATTTTTTCGTTTTGCACATATTATGCTAACTCACCAACAAAATTCTAGCTGTGTAATGTCTTCCACATCAGTTCAGTAGCATCCATGCAATTCCCTCCCACTACATTTGAAATTCTGCACCAAACTAAAATGACTAGGTACTGTGTTTTCCCAAAAATAAGCCCTAGTATGATTTTAAAGGATTTTCAGAGATTGATTGAAATATAAGCCCTACTCTAAAATTAAGCCCTAATTACAATCAGGACCAGCATTAAGGGGTTACAAGCTGGGAAATTGTTTAGGGACCCCACTCTTTTAGGAGCCTCCAGCGTTTCTATTCCGATGGTTCAGACTGCTTTATGACCTTTGGCAGTGGCGTAACTGCAACGTTATGGGCCCCGATGCGACCTTTCAAATGGGGCCCCCCATGCCAAAATACACACACATCTCCGCTCCGTACACCTTGTACACGCGTGGCTCCACTGCATACACCTCGTACACATGTGGCTCTGCTCCGTACACCTCGTACACATGCGGCTCCGCTCCGTACAGCTCGTACACATGCGGCTCCACTCCGTACACCTCGCACACACTCAGCTCCGCTCGATACACCTCGTACACACTCGGCTCCGCTCCATACACCTCGTACACACTGCTTCACTCCGTACACCTCATACACACACGGCTCCGCTCCGTACACCTCGTACACACTCGGCTCCGCTGCGTACACCTCGTACACACTCGGCTCCGCTCCGTACACCTCGTACACACTCGGCTCCGCTCCGTACACCTCGTACACACACGGCTCCGCTCCGTACACCTCGTACACACATGGCTCTGCTCCGTACACCTCGCACACACTCGGCTCCGCTCCGTACACCTCATACACATGTGGCTCCGCTCCATACACCTCATACACACACACGGCTCCACTCTGTACACTTTGTACACACATGGCTCTGCTCCGTACACCTCACACACACTCAGCTCCGCTCCATCCAAAATTGTACACACACTGCTCTGCTACATCCACCCTGTAAACCCATCTTGACCCTACACATAAACTTTACCTCATCCAGCACCATGACAACCTGCACAGCAGAGTCCTGCAGACACAGAGGCCCTTGATCATGTGACTCCTGACTCCTCCCCTCCTGTGACCTCATCACAGGTCCTATGTGCACATTAGAGAAAACAGCCTAGCGACTTCATAGCAGGCTGTGGGGGCTGCTGTCAGTGCGGTGGGTTTCTGCGGGAGGGTGAGGATGGGTCGGTGCATGGGGGGGCATGGCGGCTCAGTGCAGTGCTGGAAAAATAGACTCCCGGGCAGGATGCGGGTGGGGGGAGGGTCAAAAACAGGATATGCCTGCCGGGCCCCTGACTCCCCCCGAGCTCGGTCGCAGTGGTGACTGCTGCGACCGTGGTAGTTAAGCCCCTGACCTTTGTTGCATCACGGTCTTGTAGCCATGATGTCACAAATGGTTTTTAGGAGGGCAAAGAAAATATGCGCACACTGCTATATGGGTGGTGCTGGCTGAATTTGGTTGTACCCAAAGGTAATAATAGAAGATGAAGAAACAGCTGCACTTATAAAATTAGTTCCTTTGCAAAAAATAGTCATGTATTTATTTACATAAGTAGAAAAAAGCACCAAAAACAAAAAAGCAGGATCAAATAATAGTAAGGTAACGTTTCGACCCTATTCCGGGTCATTCTCAAACCTCATTGAAGTCAGAAGAAAAAGTGGATGAGGTCCCTTTAAGGGCTGTTATGAGAATAATGTCCTGCATCTGCATCAACACACTGCCAACACACCACCGCAGATACAGGACATTATTCTCATAACGGAGAAAGACCCGGAATAGGGTCGAAATGTTACCTTACTATTATTTGATCCTGCTTTGGTGTTTTTGGTGCTTTTTTTCTACTTATATAAATAAATACACGACTATTTTTTTCAAGGAAACTAATTTTCTGAGGGCGGCTGTTTCTTCATCTTTTACAAATGGTTTTTAAACTGCAGGAGTCTAGAGAAACTGAAGAGAAGACAGGCTGGTATGCAACGTATGCCCAGTGTGTGCATATACAAACATCAAAATTATTAGTACCCCTTGTTTAATGACAGAAAAACTCACAATGGTGACAGAAATAACTTGAAGTAATAATAAATAAAAATATGTATGAAAATGAACAAATGAAAGTCAGACAATGCTTTTCAACCATGCTTCCACAGAATTTTTTTAAAAATAAAATGTATGAAATAGGCCTGGACAGAAATGATGGTACTCTTAACTTAATATTTTGTTGCACAGCCTTTTGAGGCAATCACTGCAATCAAACGATTCCTGTAACTGTCAATGAGACTTCTGCACCTCTCGACAGCTATTTTGGCCCACTCCTCAAGAGAAAGCTACTCCAGTTGTCTCGTGTTTGAAGGTTGCCTTTTCCAGATGACATGTTTCAGCTCTTTCCAAAGATGCTCAATAGGATTTATGTCAGAGCTTATAGAAGGCCACTTCAGAATAGTACAATGATTTCCTCTTAGCCATTCTTGGGTGTTTTTAGCTGTGTGTTTTGAGTCATTATCCTGTTGTAAGACCCCTGACCTGCAATTGAGAAAAAGCTTTCTGACACTGGGCAGCACATTTCTCTCTAGAATCCCTTACTAATCTTGAGATTTCATTGTACTTTGCATAGATTCTAGACACCCTGTGTCAGATGCAGCAAAGCAGCCCCAGAACCTAACAGAGCCTCCTCCATGTTTCACAGTAGGGACAGTGTTCTTTTCTTGATATGCTTCCTTTTTTCATCTGTGAACATAGAGCTGATGCGCCTTACCAAAAAGTTCAATTTTTGTCTCATCTGTCTATAGGACATTCTCCCAGAAGCTTTGTGGCTTGTCAACATGTAGTTTGGCAAATTCTAGTCATGTTTTTTATGATTTTTTTTTTAACAATGGTGTCCTCCTTGGTCATCTCCCATGAAGTCCACTTTGGCTCATACAATGATGGATGGTGCAATCCGACACTGATGTTCCTTGAGCTTGAAGCTCATCTTTCATCTGTCTAGAAGTTTTCCTGGGCTCTTTTGTTACCATTCGTATTATCCGTCTCTTTGATTTGTCATCAATTTTCTTCCTGCGGCCACATTCATGGAGGTTGGATACAGTCCCATGCAGCTTAAATTTCTGAGTAATATGTGCAACTGTAGTCACAGGAACATCAAGCTGCTTGGAGATGGTCTTATAACTTTTACCTTTAACTTGTTTGTCTATAATTTTCTCTTTCTAATCTCCTCAGACAACTCTTTTCTTCGCTTCCTCTGGTCCATGTTGAGTTTGATACACACCATGTCACTAAACAGCACAGTGAGTATCTGTAGCCCTCTATACAGGCCCACTCACTGATTCCAAGATTTTAGACACCTGTGATGCTAATTAGTGGACACACCTTGATTTAACATGTCCCGTTTGTTACATTAGTTTCAAGGGTACCATCATTTATGTCCAAGCCTATTTCATGAGTTTTATTTATTTTTTAATTCTGTGGATGCATTGTTGAAAAGCAATGTCTGACTTTCATTTTTTCATTTTCATAGATTTTTGATTTATTATTACTTTTGTCAGATTCAAGTTATTTCTGTGACCATTGTGGGTTTTTCTGTCATTAAAAGAGGGATACCAACAATATTGACCACATATGTACATGTGTATGTGTAATGAATTTGTGTGTACAGTTGTGCTCAAAAGTTTACATACCTCGTCAGAATTTTCGCTTTCTTGGCCTTTTTTCATAGAATATTAATTATAACACCAAAACTTTTTCTCCACTCATGGTTAGTGGTTGATTGAAGCCATTTATTGTCATACTACTTTGTTTTCTCTTTCAAAATCATAATGACAAACAAAAAAATCTAGATGACCCTGATCAAAAGTTAACATACCCCATTTCTAAGGCTGTGTGCCCACGTTGCTTTTTTTTTTAAGTATTTCCGCAGCGCTTTTAAACGCGCGTTTCTGCCAAGGAAATGCTTAAGAAAAGCATCCCATGTAATCATAATTGAATCCGCACATGTTGTGCTAATGGTGCATTTTTTTCCTCTGCGTAAACACTTAGCAGAAAAAAATGCAGCATGTTCATCAATTTTGCAGAAACGCGTGTGTTTCCGCATACATACAATTGTATTGTAAAAACGCTTAGGAAAACGCATGCTAAAACGCTTAATAAAAGCGTCAAAAACGCTTACAAAAGCGCTTCATAAAACACATGCGTTTTCCCGGGAAGAGGGTGTGCGTTTCCGCTCAGGAATATTCTGCTTCTAAAAAGCAACGTGGGCACATAGCCTTAATACCGTTTATTGCCCACTGTAACATCAATGACAGCTTGAAGTCTTTTGTGGTAGTTGTGGATGAGGTTCTTTATTTTCTCAGATAGTAAAGCTGCCCACTTTTCTTGGCAAAAAGCCTCCATTTCCTGTAAATTCCTGGGCTGTCTAGCAAGAACTGTGTGCTTAAGATCTCCTCAGAGTGCTCAATGATATTGAGGTCAGGAGACTGAGATGGCCACTCCAGAACCTTCACTTTGTTCTGCTGTAGCGAATCACAGGTTGACTTGGCCTTGTGTTTTTGATTGTTGTCATGTTTGAACGTCCAAGTTCGTCCCATGCGCAGGCTGATGATTACAAATTTGCTTCCAGTATTTGCTGATAACATGCTGCATTCATCTTTCCTACAACTTTGACCAAGTTTCCTGTGCATTTGTAGCTCACACCCCCCCAAAGCATCAGCGATCCACCTCCGTGCTTTACAATAGGAATGGTGTTCCTTTCATCATAGGCCTTGTAGACCTCTCTCCAAATGTAATTTTTTTGGCTGTGGCCAAAAAGTTCAATTTTGGTCTCATCACTCCAAATTACCTTGTTCCAGAAGTTTTGAGGCTTGTCTCTGTGCTGTTTTGTGTATTGTAGGTGAGATATTTTGTGGCATTTGCACAGTAATGGCTTTCTTCTGGTGACTCGACAATGTAGCCCATTTTTCTTCAAGTGCCTCCTTTTTGTGCATCTTGAAACAGCCACACTGCTAGTTTTCAGAGAGTCTAGTATTTTAGCTGATGTTATTTGTGCGTTGTTCTTTGCATCCCGAACAATTTTCCTGGCTGTTGCGGACAACATTTTTGCTGTTCTATCTGACCGTGGTATAGTTTTTGCAGAGCCCCTGATTTTCCATTTGTTAATCACAGTTTGAATGCTGCTGACTGGCATTATCAATTCCTTGGATATCTTTTTGCATCCCCTTCCTGTATTATACAGCTCAACTACTTTTTCCCATAGATCCGTTGACAATTCTTTTGCTTTCCCCATGACTCACAATCCAGAAATGTCAGTGGCTGGATGAAAGATGCAAGAGTCTGTCTGGATCCTAGAAACTTACTCAGATTTTATGCACACACTGATTACAAGTAAACAGGTCACAAGTGAAAATGTTACCTTTAGTAGCCACTCATACCCATTTTTGTCAACTTCTGTGCATGTTATCAGGCCAATATCACCAGGTTATGTGAAATTTTGATCAGGGTCAATTAGATGTTTTGGGTTGTCATTATGATTTAAAACAGAATAAACACAGTTTGACAATAAATGGCTTCACCCAACCACTAACCATGAGTGGAGAAAAAGTTTTGGTGTTATCATTCATATTCTCTGAGAAAAGGCCAAGAAAGCAAAAAATTCTACCGGGGTATGTAAACTTTTGAACACAACTGTATATAAATGTGTGTGTTTAATAATATGATTACATTTGAATAAATAAAAAACATAAAAATTGAGCTTGGTTTGAGTTGGAATACATGCAATACATAAACGTATGTTCACATTGGCCATAAAGCATACAAACCTTACAAGAGACAAAATGAGCAAGAACTCTGATGTAACTAAATAAGTAAAAATCAAAAGTGCATCTAAATAATTCAGAGTTCTTAGTAATACTGTTTTTGATCAAAAATAGTATAAAAGCTGTCCCACCATCGACAAGGTGACGTTACTGGAACCCAGATAAGCAGCAGAAGGTAAAAGTGCCAGTGGCTGTACTGGGCAACAGCTGACATTACTGTAGCCCGGATACCACAATGTACTAGTGACATAAGCCAAAAGCACTGCCGAGAAGCCCAAAAAAAGCACACAAAGATGCAAGTTCAAGAGCAAAAAGACAGGAGTCCGGGGACATCTCCATCTGTCTTCTTGTCTTGGGTCTTCTGCATCTGTCTTCCTGTCTTGGGTCTTCTGCATCTGTCTTCCTGTCTTGGGTCTTCTACCGGAGTAATGTCTTCTCGGCAGAAGGTGCAAGAGCCACATTTGCCCCCGCAACCCGGACACAGTCTTCTTTACTCAGCAGTCGCAGCAGGGGAGGAGGAGGGCCCGTGCCCTTGGTCACTCCCAAGAACAAGCTGGCCATGCTTGAACTCGGTTTACCCCTCGGGGGAGGCACCTGTGTCCGCACTTCACTGCCAGGAAACAGCCGACGTGGCTGGATCCCGCCTCTTGTGCTTCTGCCTATAGGTGTTTGGCATCTGTCGTCCTTTTTTTCCACTTTGGTCTAACGAGGTACAGCTGGCGTTACTGTTGCCCAGAAACACAGCATGCTGTGAAAGTGGCAGTCATGGAAATGGGCACTAGCTGGCAGTACTAGAGCCCAGAAACACGGCATGCTGTGAAATCAGCAGTCACGGAAATGGGCACTTGCTGGCGGTACTAGAGCCCAGAAACACGGCATGCTGTGAGATCAGCAGTCACGGAAATGGGTACTAGCTGGCGGTACTAGAGCCCATGGAAAACAGTATGAGGTGGAAGAGTCAGTCACAGAACCAGGAGCTAGATTTTGGTAGTAGAGGCCAGAGCACTGGCATAACAGATGATGCTGTGTGCAACATAGGCACATGACAGAGCTTGCATACTGCTACCAACCATGCATGTAACCTGTCTACTCTGGCCCAGGGCAGCAAAAGTCACCAGAAATCCAGGCCTGGTTCATTTTTAGGAATGTAAGCCGGTCCACATTTGCAGCGGATAGTCTGGTACATTGGTCTGTTAGTACATTGCCAGCTGCACTAAAGACATGTTCAGAAATCACACTGGCACCAGGACAAGCCAGGACCTCCAAGGCATACTGGCTAAGCTCGGGCCATGTATCCAACTTGGAGACCCAAAACTTGAAGGGGGCAGATCCATCCTGAAGCACACTGACAGGGATGGAGAGGTATTGTGCCACCATGTCAGGGTAACGTTGCCTCATAGTGCGTTCCACTGTCTGTGCTGATGGTGCCCGAACTGTTTGCGGGTTCAGAAACCATTGGAACAGGTTGGGTATACTGAACCTGTCAGTAGCAGATGTACTGCTTCTGCTACCGGCTTCTGAACGGATTTGGCTGGGCCCAGGACGCACTGAGGTGCCTGCTAGTGCACGCGCATCACTGCTATGCAGTGGAAAAGAGTACATGAGTGAATTAACCAGTGCATCTTGGTACTCCTGCATTTTACGCGCCCGGTTCAACGGTGTAATTAGGCTTTGAAGGCTGTCCCAGTAACGTGGATCTAAGAGGGTGGCCACCCAGTAGTCATTTGTGTGGAGAATACGAGCCACGCGTGGGTCATTTCTCAGACACTGCAGCATGAAGTCACTCATGTGCTGAAGACTGCCAACTGGCCATGCATCGCTGTCACCAGTTGGAGGAATGTGCTCTGGCTGCTCTGCATCACCCCATCCATGCTCTATCTGGTGACTACTAGTAGAGCGCTGTGTACTTTCCTCCTCTGGCTCATCCTCATAGTCCTCCTCATCCTCCTCGCTTGCTGTGTCCTGCCTGGACCTTTGTGAGGCACCCACAGAGCTTTGTACCAACCGGGCTGATGAAGATTGCCAGGTTGGTCCAAGTGTCTCATCATACTCCAGAGAAACCTCATCCCTTAGTCCTTTAAGTGATGATTCTATAAGGCATATAAGGGGAATAGTCAGGCTGAGTAGGGCAGCATCCGCGCTCACTATAATAGTGGAGTGCTCGAAGCACTTCAAAATGGTGCATATGTCCTTCATGGATGCCCCCTCTGTGGTTGTAAAGTGGGAGGGCTGAGATGTGTGTCGCCTACTTTGCGCCTGCTGCAGCTGCAACTCCATAATTGCAGGTTGCTGCTCACACAACCTCCGCAGCATATGCAAAGTCGAATTCCACCTGGTGGGGAGGTCAACAATGATGCAGTGCTCGGGCAGGCCCAATCTGCGCTGCATGGCTGAAAGGCGCGATGCAGCCATAAATGAGAGCACTCGTATCTGATTGTGCAGCAGCTCCTCAAGGTCAGGAAAGTTCCTAAGGAAACTCTGCACCACCAAGTTTAGGACATGGGCAAGGCATGGAATGTGAGTCAGGCCACCTAGGCCCAGAACCGTGACCAGGTTTCGGCCGTTGTCACACACCACCATACCTGGCTGGAGGTTGAGCGGTGCAAGCCACATGTCGCTCTGCTCCTTGAGTGTGTTCCACAGCTCGGTTGCGTTGTGGCTAACATCACCCAGATAAACCAATTTCAACATGGCCTGTTGATGTTTGGCCGATGCAGTGCTGAAATCGGTTGTTGTGGTACGTCTGGGTGCAGGCGAGTCTGACGAGGAGTATGAGGAGGAGTCAATTTGTACGGAGGAGAGGCCTGCAATCCGTGGAGTTGGCAGGATCCGCACACTTGCACTGTCTACTTCAGTTCCAGGCTCAACTACATTTACCCAATGGGCGGTGATGGAAATGTAGCGTCCCTGGCCATGCTGACTGGTCCACACGTCGGTGGCCAGGTGGACCTTGCTACTAACTGCATTTTGTAGCGCATGCTTAATTTTATGCTCCACATGCTGTTGTAAGGCGGGGACGGCTTGCCTGCTGAAGTAGAAGCGGCTGGGAACGCTGTATTGTGGGATTGCAAACCCTAACATATCGATAAAGGATGGCTTGCTCACCAGCCAGAATGGTAGCATTTCCACTGCAAGCAGTTTGGGAATGCGAGAATTCATGCCCTGTGCTCGTGGGTGGTTTGCCGAGTACGGGCGCCTTTTCTCCCACACCTGTGTGACAGATGGCTGCACACTGGATTGGGAGTGTGAGGATGCCAGCGATTGGGATGCTGATGCTGACAAAGTACAGACAGTGTGCCGCCGCACAACACTGCCGGCATTCTGGCGAGGAAGCGGGAGCAGCTGTTTGTGAGCTGGAGTAAGAAGTGGCCACTGTGGCTGAAGAGGTGGAAGGTGGGGAACCTGCTGCAGGTGGCGAATCATCTTGGGTGTGATGCTGCCATTCCACAGGGTGCCTCTTCCTGACATGCGTCAACATATTGGTGGTATTAAGGTTGCTGATGTTCTTCCCTCTCCGCACAGTTTGTCGACAAAGCTTGCATCTGACTACTGTAACGTCATCTGCAACTTGGTCGAAAAAGGCCCATGCACCACAACTCTTGGGCACACCCCTTGTGTTCTTTAAAAGAGCCCTGCTCCTAATGGGTGCTGAAGTTGAGGGAGCCGACAACCAATTTTTCCCTCTTCCTCTCCCACGTGGACGGCCACGCTGCGCCACACCTGCAAGCTCTTCCTCTGAGCTATCCCCACTTGCTTGCTGCCCCTCAGCATGCCATAATGGGTCAAGGACCTCGTCATCCAGTAAACTTTTGTCAGCAGAAACTGGCAGCTGAGTTTCATCATCATCTGCTGACTGGGGTCTGGTCACTGTGGGCCCTGGCCCATCCTCCACTTCTTCCTCAGATGGACACAGTGGTTGTGCATCTGTGCACACTACCTCTTCTTCAGCTGCAGGAGTGCTGTCTGGATGGCACACAGATTCCAAGCCAACAGATTCTGAGAAGAGGATTAAGGTTGGCTCCTGGCCCTCTGAATGTCTGGGCAATTTAGTGGGCGGTGAAGAAGCAGATGGGTGCTGCTCTTCAGTAGCCTGACCCGATGTGGTGGAGAGGTCCTGGGAGAATGCTGTGCTCATTGAGGTGGATTCCTCAGCTGCCATCCAACCAACAACGGTTTGTACTTGATCCTCTCTTATCAGCCTATGGCCCTGCGCTCCTAACAAGCTGTGAGTAAATGACTGCTGCCGGGTGAAAGTAGGTGCTGAGTGACTTGGGCCTGCTGCTTGCTCTGGATGTGCATCATGTCTAGCTGCTGAAGCACCTCTTCCGCGGCCGCCGCGGGGACGTCCCTTACTCCCTGCCTTCTTCATCTCTATCGATGGATTCAGAATGGCAAGAAAGTAATTATTAGGAATTAGTGTGCTTATTCCTGTAGGACTACAAACAGGTATAAGAAACACTAATGGCACTGTATTATGATGGTGTGTCTGCTACACTTTATTTGAATCTAGTGTGGCCTACACAAAGAGTAACGTGTGTTTGTGGTATTGGTGTACACGTTACGGTCGGATGTCACAGCGCAGTAAATGACACTGCTGTGATACCAAAAAAAAAAGGATTCTCCGGAACTGGGCCAGGTGCTGTGTGGCACCAGCCACAGAGGTTGTTTGAGTCCCTCACAGCACAATCCCTATATAGTGTTTAACTTTTAGGAAAAAATAGGGGAAGGGGATTTAAGGGATGAAAAGAAAAGGCAGTGAGACACACACCACACAGTGCTGCAGCAAGAGGAGCTGCAGCAGCTGCAGTGAATGTGCTCTGCACTGTCTCACTAAGCACCTCACTGAGAGCCTGCACAGCACAAAAAATTAAACTGAGCGGGGTCAGTAAGGAAAAAGACTTCTTCTGTAACACACAGGGGCTGCTACAGTCACTGAAAAACAATTTGTATCGCTATAAGATCCGAGATCTCTCCCTATCTCCAACAGCAACCTATTCCTATCTGCTTTCACAGTAGAGTGAGGCTAAAATGGCAGGCGCAGCCTTTTGCACTGCCTGATCACACCATCCAGCCAGCCAATCGCAGCGCAGCCCCTAGCTAGCAAGCTTGTACGCCTCCTACCAAGCTTAGGGGAGTTACACAATGTTGTCAGCAATTCTTCAGCTCCTGATTGGCTCCATGGAGCGCTCAGAGGCTGAAGGATTATGGGATTTCCGATTTCCAATATGAAAAAAATATCGGAATCGGAAATCGGAATTCCGATATCGCAAATATTGGACCGATTTCCGATATTTCAATATCGGAAAGCTCATCCCTAGTGAAGATATCACCTTTAGTAGCCATTCAAACCCATTTATGTCAACTTATGTGCATGTTATCAGGCCAAAATCACCAGAGTGTGTGAAGTTTTGATCAGGGTCATTTGTATGTTTTGGGTTGTCATTATGATTTAAAAAGAGAAAATGCAGTTTGACAATAAATGGCTTCGCCCAACCACTAACCATGAGTGGAGAAAAAGTTTTGGTGTTATTATTAATATCCTCGGAGAAAAGGCCAAGAAACCAAAAATTCTGCTAGGGTATGTAAACTTTTGAGCACAACCGTATATACATGTGTATGTGCAGTGTGTGCTTAATTATATGATATATTTTTGGATTCTTGTTCATGGAAAAAGCATAAGACATTCCCTGAAAATAGGCTGTGACACATTTTCGGAGCAAAAACATAACGTAGGACCCTGACTTATTCTCAGGGAACACAGTAAAAAATTATAAAGCCTCAACTTTCACTGTCAATAGTATCTGTAAATGCATTGTACAAAAACTGTGGTGTATTTCTAGGTGAACCATAATCACACTGCTCTGCTGTGCCCTTTGCTTGTGGGAGTTGACAGTGATAACCCCATTACAAGCAATAGACAAGGAAGCCAAGCTAAAGCTGCATCACCTAGAATACACTCAAATTCTTCAGTATAGCGAAACTAAATTCTGTGTTACTCATTTATTTCCGGTAATTGCTGCAATCATACACAAGCAAAAAAAGAGCTATGCGATGACACTTCAGCCACTTTGCAACACCAAGGACATAATCGAAAATGTAGGCTGCATTAAGGAAATCATATCAGAGGAAAACAAGAAACCAACAAGGAAGTTGACCGAGAAATAACACATCAACTAAAATAGGTATACCCAAGGCCTACACAAGAGCCTTAAAGAGAACCTAAAATCTGATACATATTTCCCAACCCTTGGCCAGGTTATATCAAACACGGGCTGTATGACCTCATCCAGGTATATTTGACTCTGAAAAGGTGCAGAATTTCAGAGAAAAAAAATTGGGTATAAGGCTACAGTACTTTGTAGAGTAGTCAGACGGGTTGGTCCCAGCGGTAGTCCCTGCCCTTGATTGACAGATTTCGGGCTTTATGTGCAGAGACCTGTCAATGCAGGCAGCAGTTGGGGAGAAGCTGCCAGAGACCTGCCCATCCAACTAGTCATTAGTGCAGTTCTGTTCCTGGCGGCTGTTGTTTTTCTGAGAAACGCCGCAGCGTTTCAAAGCCAACACACATCGCTGAGATCATACAGCCAGTTTCCGGTACTTTGTTCCCACGGATTAGGCAACATAGGTCAGATTCTCTTTAATAATAGCCTATGTTACACTCCTAACTCATGCCTGGAGTGCTACTCTCTGTGAGACCTATATAAATCAGTATTGAATAAATTTCCCTTGGTTATTATTGCAAGCAGCCATGTTTTTCCACAAAACAATATACTTGTATGAATGGAAGCAGTGAGTCGAAGTTCCGCTACAAAAAAGGTCTGACATCTTAGACAATATTACTAGCTTGTAACTGGGTTCACCCACAGATGATCAAGCAACGAGAGACCATTTCTTCAGCAAGCTATTCTAGCAAAAAAGGGATTGATTTAAAAAAAATGCATTTCACAACATTCCATACAGTACTCATCTTTTTATAATAACCAAAGCTACTATTCTAGAGGTAAATATACAGTATTTAAACAGCAGTTATGTGTCCTGGATTGTTCTGACTAATAAGATGTGCAGTGAAGCAGAATACATGCTTAATAGTAATAACAATAATAATTTCAGTAGGAAAAATAATAACAATGATGACTTGATTAATACATGTCCGATGATTTGCAAAACCAATAGCAGCCAACCTAGTCTCGCTTCATTTGAGTTCCATTCTACTGCTGGGTTGCAGAGATGATTCCTAGAGCACTTTTACATACAAATTCAATAGAAACACTGGAAATGATGGGTTTTGGAACATTGATTACAATTATTGAACGTCAGAAGAGGAGAAAAAAAAGGCAAAGCGTTCAGGTCTTGTGAGTTTGTAAAAATCAAAGTATTTCATGTGTGGTCATAAGGTTGTTCATGATAAATTATTGATACTGAGAAATTTGCTAAAAATTACATACATTATGTAACATAAAGAGTACCTCTGCCTAAGAAGTACGGAGTAATGCAGATTCGAGCAGAGTAATGCATTTCCAAGGACACCTACTCCATTGACATCTGGGACGCTGTTGTGCCAAAATTGGTGTTTTATTCATATGCAAATTTGTCTTGCACCTGCTTCTTGATTGACATTGAAGCCAGACTCTGCTGCACAACATCACCTCTGCTTTTCCCTGTCAATCAAGCAGCGCATATGGTTCCACAGAGTGCGGGATGATGATGGACTAAATTTCCCAGGAAATGTTACCCTGTCCCATTCTGCAGCACCTCCGGTTTGCCAAGCACATTTTATATTCGACAGACTCAATTTACAAAATGTAATTGTGACATCTGTGCTTGTGCCTGTACCCTTTATTTCTGTTTTGGCTGTCTGGTGAAGCAGGGCAACTATATGGTTGTCGTGCTTTATTTCTGGGACTTATAGTTCTGCCCAAACTGGAAACTTAATAGAGACTAATTCCTGACTATCTGGTATTGCCGAGCTGCTCCCTACTTTAACTCTTAATAGTTAGTTTCCTGTGCCAGTTATAGTGAATACAACCTCTGATTAACTGCCATATGTTTTGATCATATTCAACCTGTATTATTCTAGTCCTGACCTCAGCCTGTTTTTTGAACAAACTTCTGTTTTTAGATTTTTACCTTGTTTTTACCTCCTGGTTCTGACTCGGAGACTTGACCATTCCTGCCATCCCACACCACCAGCAAGCAAGGACTTACAACAGGACCTCTGTTTAAGTCCACATCCCTGTACATGGGTTAAAGGGTGAATGTGATGGCCTTTCTGTGACCTGATAGTCTAGGTAGCCAGCACCAAGCCTGTACTAGCTCTTTTTAGATCTACTAGGTTACCACTGACAGGCCACATGCTTTTTAACATATTTTCGTAATGCAAAAGTTGCTCCAGTCAGGCTCTGTCCAAAAGACTAAACCTTCAAATTTCAATTAAATAACTGATGAACTCACAGAACTGCATTCAAATGCTTTGTTATAAAATAATCAATAATGTCTATTATAGCAGAATGACATCATAAAGTATAGGCAAATATTGCCTTCACCTATGTACATTTTTAAGGAATTTTCCTTGTTTCCACAAGCATTCAGAGTTTGCAGAGACGCTGAAGTTTGTATGAGCTACCTCAGCAGTAGCGACATTTGGGGAACATCCCTTTCTCAAGCTTTAGAAAGGGGTGCATCCCAAAATGTCACTCCAGGTCACAACTTGTTTCTATGGCTACCCAATAAAGTACACAGACTTTAGGACTAACAATGTGAATGGGAATTTTTTGTGGGGTTTTGTGCATATTGAATTTAGTTGGTTATTAATGTACTTAAAAAAAATTTCACTGCAATATTGTAAAGCCAAAAGCGATTTCTTCATGAGGGCACTTGTCATGTTGAAAATGTTATGAAGTCCCATTGTGTGCTGCTGTGGCGTCCAGGAGAGAATCAAACTTACCTAACATTTCATTTCCTGGAGTTCATAGGCAGACCCCCCCACACTCCAACCCACCTTAATAAATTCTTATTGATGCATATCATACATCGTCTCCTTTTTTCTCAGCCGTTTTATGATTCTATAATAAGCACTTGTTAAAGTGATTGGCATGTTAATTAGGTGTTTGCACTGCTAACAAACATGCTTTCTATCCTAAGTAGGGGGCCAATATTAACCCATTGTGTGCTGCCTGCAAACTTCAGGAAATGAAAATTCCAGGTAAGCAAATTTTATTCTCGTATATATAATGTCATGGATTCCTTGAGGAAAAAAAAGCATTTTGGATGAAAGCACTAGATTACTATCTGTCTTTCCACCACCAGACCTGCAGTATTAGACCAGGGTCACATGAGCGCAGATTCTCTCATGTGAGAAGATTGGCCTAATAATGGTAAGGGCACTCTGATCAAACTTTGATCCGAGTTTCAGCCTAGTGTCAGTTTACTGTGATCTTATTCTTTCGCATGCGAGAATCGTATCACAGGTGTGGAGACGGATCAATAGTACATATGGAAATATGCAAAACTGTAATATACAGTCATGGCCAAAAGTATTGACACCCCTGCAATTCTGTCAGATGATAATATTCAGTTTCTTCCTGAAAATGATTGCAAACACAAATTCTTTGGTATTATTATCTACATTTAATTTGTCTTAAATAAAAAAACGCAAAAGAGAATGAAGCAAAAAGCAAAACATTGATCATTTCACCCAAAACTCCAAAAATGGGCCGGACAAAAGTATTGGCACCCTCAGCCTAATACTTGGTTGCACAACCTTTAGCCAAAATAACTGCGACCAACTGCTTCCGGTAACCATCAATGAGTTTCTTACAATGCTCTGCTGGAATTTTAGACCATTCTTCTTTGGCAAACTACTCCAGGTCCCTGATATTTGAAGGGTGCCTTCTCCAAACTGCCATTTTTAGATCTCTCCACAGGTGTTCTATGGGATTCAGGTCTGGACTCATTGCTGGCAACCTTAGAAGTCTCCAGTGCTTTCTCTCAAACCATTTTCTAGTGCTTTTTGAAGTGTGTTTTGGGTTATTGTCCTGCTGGAAGACCCATGACCTCTGAGGTAGACCCAGCTTTCTCACACTGGGCCCTAAATTATGCTGCAAAATTTGTTGGTAGTCTTCTGACTTCATAATGCCATTCACACGGTCAAGCAGTCCAGTGCCAGAGGCAGCAAAGCAACCCCAAAACATCAGGGAACCTCCGCCATGTTTGACTGTAGGGACCATGTACTTTTCTTTGAATGCCTCTTTTTTCTCCTGTAAACTCTATGTTGATGCTTTTGCCCTAAAAGCTCTACTTTTGTCTCATCTGACCAAAGAACATTCTTCCAAAATGTTTTAGGCTTTTTCAGGTAAGTTTTGGCAAACTCCAGCCTGGCTTTTTTATGTCTCGGGGTAAGAAGTGGAGTCTTCCTGGGTCTCCTACCATACAGTCCCTTTTCATTCAGATGCCGACGGATAGTATGGGTTGACACTGTTGTACCCTCGGACTGCAGGGCAGCTTGAACTTGTTTGGATGTTAGTGGAGGTTCTTTATCCAACATCCGCACAATCTTGCGTTGAAATCTCTTGTCAATTTTTCTTTTCCGTCCACATCTAGGGAGGTTAGCCACAGTGCCATGGGCTTTAAACTTCTTGATGACACTGCGCACGGTAGACACAGGAACATTCAGGTCTTTGGAGATGGACTTGTAGCCTTGAGATTGCTCATGCTTCCTCACAATTTGGTTTCTCAAGTCCTCAGACAGTTCTTTGGTCTTCTTTCTTTTCTCCATGCTCAATGCGGTACACACAAGGACACAAGACAGAGGTTGAGTCAACTTTAATCCATGTCAACTGGCTGCAAGTGTGATTTAGTTATTGCCAACACCTGTTAGGTGCCACAGGTAAGTTATAGGTGCTGTTAATTACACAAACTAGAGAAGCATCACATGATTTTTCGAACAGTGCCAATACTTTTGTCCACCCTCTTTGTTATGTTTGGTGTGGAATTATATCCAATTTGGCTTTAGGACAATTCTTTTTGTGTTTTTTCATTTAAGACAAATTAAATGAAGATAATAATACCAAAGAATTTGTGTTTGCAATCATTTTCAGGAAGAAACTGAGTATTATCTGACAGAATTGCAGGGGTGCCAATACTTTTGGCCATGACTGTATCTTATCAGAGAAATCTGATTCCTTCTCAGCCAAAATTGATCGGTCATTATAAAAAATTCTGAATTCTGAGTTAAAATCTGTATTTAGTGAAGATACTATCCCTTTACTGAGATAGGAGATGGCATTTAATAATATTGTGGAGATTCTATGTAGGCAGGAGAATAGAAGAGGAGGGAGGAGCTCTGTCTTTAGCTCCTCCCTCCTTCTGTATACATAGAGTCTTATCAAACAAATCCTAAGATAGAAATAAAATGAACTTTGCTATCAGCTGTCACGGTCACGTGTGTCTGGATGCAGCGAGTACCGAAAGGCGAACCCATATGACACACGTGACCCTGGATACACCACCTCCAGTGGGGCGAATTTAAATAATAAACACGTGCAGCTGGATACACCGCCTCCACCGAATTTAGACCTTACACGTATATACAAGTCTGGAAACCCCGCCTCCAGTAAGGCGAATTTAAACAATAAGGGAAACCTGGGAAACATTAACAATGGTGGGCCCTGCAATAGGGAATAAGGAAGAGGAGACCTCCTGAGCTCCCCTGAGCCAGTGTCCCTGCACTCCTAACGTTCCCTATGCCAGTTCCGCACCGGGCGCGCACCAGGAACCTAAAAACCCTAGCTCGCCCTGACCTAAACCCTCACTAGGGAATTGGTCGGTGCGGAAACTAATCCCACCACTGCACTAAAACACACATGAGGAAAGATGACAAAGCAGGGGAAACACAACTTAGCTTTGCTCTGTTGCATACGCTCCTAGCAACAGAGCCCACCACCTGCGTGCTTCTCCTCCACCCGGATCCATCACCATAACTGGATCCTTCACCATAGTGCAGCCTTGGAGCAGAGTCCACCACCAATTGCAGCTGTCCAGTAACAGAGTCCCAAAGACGAGTTCAGCTTCTGCCAAAACGTCCAGCATGCTTGAGTCCAGCTCTCAGCAACCAAGTCCTGCATGCTGAGTGCAACTCTCTCCATAGTCGTCATTCCACCAAGCCATGCAAGCACTTCCTGCCAACACCATAAACTGTGACTCCACCACGCCATGCCAGCCCTTCTTGCAGACCATCTAGCTGCCACTCGTCCCCTCTGGCTGGGCTGCGCAGGACTCATATTCAGCTCCTTCCTCCCCCAGGCTTACTTGCCAAATGAACACACAATCAATATCACCAACAGTGATTGAACCCACCTGGCTCCCTTTTATAGAGCCTAACACCTGATTTGTAATTGCGTGCACATTAACCCTAAAACTAAGGTGCGATACCACTCACCACCACCGGGGCAACTTAGAATGAACGACACCACGTGTAATAATTCTAATGGCCACCGGGGGCAATCAACCCACTTTGACACCTAGCCAAAGGAAAAAAAAAGTTCAACTTTGTCCATTTAAACTGTCAGATCCACGCTGGATCATGACATCAGCAAGTAATAATAATAATGATGTCTATAAATAAAATAGTGTACTTAGTAAACACTGTTTTTGATCAAAAAAGCATAAAAGCCATCGCATCAGCGCCAAGGTACATTCATTCGGGATGGCTCTAACCTCTAGTATTAAAACGTTATCATTGTGTCAAAATTACGTAAATGCAAATAAGGGCTGCGGCCCAACTATAGACATCCAGCAATGGGAAGTTATATAAACGTAATGTCCAGTTCGAAGAAACTTATCTGCACTAAGTACAAGAACATAAAGCAAAACCAAAATAAATGACTTGGAGTATAAGTTGGTATACATGCAGCTAGTAGGAGCATGCTCACACTGGCCATTAAACAGACAAAAACTGAAATAGAAAAAAATTAAGATACACATTGTTATAAAAGCAATAGTGCCTACAAATAACAAAATAACAAATGGTTACTTAGTAAATGCTCTTTTTGATAAAAAAAAAAGCCTAAAAGCCATCCTACCAGCACCAAGGTGTAACCAGATGGGATGGTCCTAATCTCTGGCATTAAAACCTTACCATGTGTCAAAAATGATGTCAATGTGGGTAAGGGCCGAGCAGTACCAGGGCCCGGCTATGGAAATCCAGCAATTGGAAGCTATGTAAATGTAATGCCTAGCTCAAAGAAAGAGAAGCCGCGCTCTTGTGTGCACTATATACAAGAAACTATAGCAAAACCGAAATAAATATATGCTCATGTGAGCGAGCCCTTAAACACATTCAGGCATCATACAAGCTTCACATATCAAACTCAGGAGCTGCTCTTAGAGGGAATCTGTCACCACATTTGACCTATCAAAGCTAGGTAAATATGGGCATACCGGTTGCAGACAACTGAGAGAATTCCTCCAAAGAGGACATTACCAGTGTGATGTGTAATGGTTACCATTAGAGTTGAGCGAAACGGGTCGAAAAATTTCAAAAGTCGCCGACTTTTAGCAAAGTCGGGTTTCATGAAACGAAACCCGACCCTAGGATGAGGTCGGCCACGAGGTCGGCGACTTACGCGCCAAAGTCGCGTTTCAAAAGTTTGTTTTGCGCTCTTTTTCAGCCAATCAGGATCCACGGACACTGTGGGCAACGTGATGACATAGGCACGGGTCACCACCATCTTTCAGAAGGGCATGCAAGTGATTGGCTTGCTTTGGTGGGCGTCACAGGGGGTATAAAAGGGCGTGCACGCCGACCGCCACCTTACTTCTGCCGATCTCAGTATAGGGAGAGGTTGCTGCTGATTCTGTAGGAGAGCGTTAGGCAGGGAAGAAGACAAAAAAACTGCTTCTGCTGCTAGCGATTTGGCCTGCACAACACACCAGTCACTGTGTGTGCAGTGCAAGGGGAGGCTATATTGTGGTGTATCAGTGGTGTTGGATGTTGGGCTGCCTTTTAAGGCTTCCTGACAGGCTGGCATTGCTGTTTACCCACTGCTCTGCAAACTGCTTTTTTAAAAGCAATCCAATCTCCCTTATCCTCTAGTCACTTTGCTCACAGCAGTGCCATCGAGCCTGTGACATAGCGCTCAGATATCAGTGGGCCTCACACAATCCAAAAGTGTCCAGTGTCCACTAGTGTCTGCAGAAATTCAAAATCTCCCTTATCCTCTAGTCACTTTGGTCACAGCTGTGCCATCGAGCCTGTCACATAGCGCTCAGATATTCATTGGGCCTCACACAATCCAAAAGTGTCCAGTGTCCACTAGTGTGAGAAGAAATTCAAAATCTCACTTATCCTCTAGTCACTTTGCTCACAGCAGTGCCATCGAGCCTGTCACATAGCGGTCAGATATTCATTGGGCCTCACACAATCCAAAAGTGTCCAGTGTCCACTAGTGTGAGAAGAAATTCAAAATCTCACTTATCCTCTAGTCACTTTGCTCACAGCAGTGCCATTGAGCCTGTCACATAGCGCTCAGATATTCATTGGGCCTCACACAATCCAAAAGTCTCCAGTGTCCACTAGTGTGAGAAGAAATTCAAAATCTCACTTATCCTCTAGTCACTTTGCTCACAGCAGTGCCATCGAGCCTGTCACATAGCGCTCAGATATTCATTGGGCCTCACACAATCCAAAAGTGTCCAGTGTCCACAAGTGTCTGCTGAAATTCAAAATCTCACTTATCCTCTAGTCACTTTGCTCACAGCAGTGCCATCGAGCCTGTCACATAGCGCTCAGATATTCATTGGGCCTCACACAATCCAAAAGTGTCCAGTGTCCACTAGTGTGAGAAGAAATTCAAAATCTCACTTATCCTCTAGTCACTTTGCTCACAGCAGTGCCATCGAGCCTGTCACATAGCGCTCAGATATTCATTGGGCCTCACACAATCCAAAAGTGTCCAGTGTCCACTAGTGTGAGAAGAAATTCAAAATCTCCCCTGTCCTATAGACAGCTTGTACCTAGTTTTACATTACTATATAGTTTGTTGGATTTTGTCTACATTTTTACCAAAAATGAGGAAGGCTGGTGGAAGAGGCCGTGGAATTGGGCGGGGGTTGCCAGCTGGTAATGATGGTGTTGGTGGTGGATCTGATGGTAGTGGCAAGAGCAAAATAGGACCGAATGCAGGAGGTGTTGAGCCTGCGTCATCGTCTGGCTCCATAAGGCTTCGAAGGCTTAGTTTTCTAGGAGTTGGCAAACCGCTTTTAAAGCCAGAGCATCAGGAAAAAGTTTTGTCTTACATTGCTGACTCAGCCTCCAGCTCTATCGCCTCCTCTTCTTCAGTTGCAAAAAGTAAAAGCACTGAGTCGTCATTGGAGGCTCATGTTCATGAACCACACCTTTCCTTGTGTCTTTCACCCCAACCAAGATTGAAGGATGACGCAGGCCATACTACTGATTACTCCATGGAGCTGTTTTCACATACCATGCCTGGATTATCAAGTGAAATGGTGAATTACCCAGGCCAAGATGAATCTGACATGGAGTGCACTGATGCACAGCCGCTGATGGATGATTCTGCTGGTACATTCACTCAGAGCACTACATTGTCCTCGCAGTGTACAGAGCCAGATTCTGACCCTGATGAGACTCAGGTGCCCCTTCCCGCACACTATACCACCATACACGGTGACACAGAGGAAGGTGGACATGACATTGAAGAGGAGGTGATGGATGACCCAGTTGTTGACCCAGATTGGCATCCATTGGGGGAAGAGGGTGCTGCTTCCAATAGCTCAGATGAGGAGCATCCACAGCAGACATCGACATCGCAACAGCTGTTATCCGGCAGGCCCGGAGCACTCCAAAGACAGGTTCCAAAAATCAAAAGAGTTGCTGGACAGCTTGTCCAGAGGGTCAAAAGATCACAGCGTGCTAGGCCGCAAAATGTCTGCCAAAGTAGGAAGAGTGCAGTGTGGCACTTTTTTGAACAAAATCCTCATGATCAGGCCAAGGTTATCTGTAAGAAGTGCGCAAAGACCTTTAGCCGAGGGAAAAATCTGAAAAATTTGAATACCAGTTGCATGCTTAGACATTTAACCAGCATGCACTTGCAAGCGTGGACACAACACCAAACCTCAAGTGCCACATGTGCAACTGATCACAACGAAGGTAGTCAGCAACGCTACATTGTTTCCCCCACTGTAAGCCCACCGGTTAGCACAGCAGCAAATGTTGAGGTGTCGTTGCAAGGCCACAGCAGTCAGTGGGAATCCCACTGTTATATCAACGAAAGACTGATTCTAGGCCATCAGAAAGAACACCAACTCCATCACCATCATCAACCCTCTCTCAGTCCACCCTGTCCACCGCTACTTCCACCATATGCAGCTCTCAAGTCCAGCTCACCCTCCCAGACACTATGAGTAGGTCAAGAAAGTACTCAGTCTCTCATCCGCGTACACTGGGTTTGAACGCCCACATTGCCAAACTAATCTCGTTTGAGATGATGCCCTTTCGGTTGGTGGAAAGCGCAGCTTTCCGCGAACTCATGGCCTATGCAGTACCACGCTATGACCTACCCAGTCGCCACTTCTTCTCTCGCAAAGCCATCCCAGCCCTCCACCATCATGTGAAAGACCGCATTGTCCATGCACTCAAGCAGTCAGTGAGTGGAAAGGTGCACCTCACAACTGATGCATGGTCCAGTCGGCATGGCCAGGGCCGTTACGTGTCCATCACTGCGCACTGGGTTAATGTGGTGGATGCAGGGTCCACAGAGGACAGCGGTGGTGGGACAGTGCTGCCTAGTAGAGTTGAGCGACTTTTGGTTTTTTAGGGTCGCGTTTCATTTTGTGAAACCCGACTTTTCCAAAAGTCGGGTCGAGCAAGATCGTCCGATTATAGGGAAAAGTCGGGGTCGTCCCGAAACACGAAACCCAATGTAAGTCAATGGGGAATAAAAGTCGGCAGTGAGAGGAGGACAGGAAACACACCTACAGTGCCCATTTGAATGCCAAAAGCATCAATTCTTCTTTCTTAAGCTTGTCAACCTTACTTAACTTCATAATACAAGTTACGCACTGAAAAATGGGGGTTATTTGGCTACAAACTGTGGGGGGGGAGGGCTGGCTCCAGGTTTACATGTGCCCTGGGCGAAAGAGCGCCCCTTTAACACATACCACAACTCATCATGCTCCGATACGGCAGAGAAATAGTGGTATAGTACAATGAAAAATACCTCACTTTTTACATCTCATGACGAGGCCCATCTATTTCTCCATACAGAATCATTGGTCCCATATAATGTTGGAAACAGTATGTAATGAGCTCCACATAATGCTACAGTATATGTTGGTCCCCATGGATGAAGCTCCACTGTCTTATGGGCCCAAATAATGCTCCAAACATAATGGGCCCCATTTCTAATGCTCTAGTGTATAATGGGCCCTGTAAATGCTGCTCCAGTGTCTGATGTCCACCTTTGGAATGTTCCAGTGTATGGTGGGCCCCATCTATCATTCTCCAGAGTATAGTGCTCCCCAAAAATTGCTGTCCCAACATTGAAAACAATCAAATAAGTCTCCTCGCTAGGGAATCCCTGTACTTGTCTGGACAGGTGCTATAGCTTGCTTAACAGCTCGCCAGCCGTTCTCACGCCCAGTATGGATTACACGTGATTGCACAAAGGTGAGAAAGGGTACCGTATCCCCAGATAACATGTATGGATAGCGTACACATTCAAAATATATGTCTCAGGAGGCAGGCTCAGATGGTGTTAGGCCCAGTATGGATTGCACGTGATTGCACAAAGGTTAGAAAGGGTACCGTATCCCCGGATAACATGTATGGATAGCGTACACATTCAAAATATATGTCTATACAGCATGAGGAAGGCTCAGACGGTGTTAGGCCCAGTATGGATTGCACGTGATTGCACAAAGGTTAGAAAGGGTACCGTATCCCTGGATAACATGTATGGATAGCGTACACATTCAAAATATATGTCTATACAGCATGAGGCAGGCTCAGACGGTGTTAGGCCCAGTATGGATTGCACGTGATTGCACAAAGGTTAGAAAGGGTACCGTATCCCTGGATAACATGTATGGATAGCGTACACATTCAAAATATATGTCTCAGGAGGCAGGCTCAGATGGTGTTAGGCCCAGTATGGATTGCACGTGATTGCACAAAGGTTAGAAAGGGTACCGTATCCCCGGATAACATGTATGGATAGCGTACACATTCAAAATATATGTCTATACAGCATGAGGCAGGCTCAGATGGTGTTAGGCCCAGTATGGATTGCACGTGATTGCACAAAGGTTAGAAAGGGTACCGTATCCCCGGATAACATGTATGGATAGCGTACACATTCAAAATATATGTCTATACGGCATGAGGCAGGCTCAGACGGTGTTAGGCCCAGTATGGATTGCACGTGATTGCACAAAGGTTAGAAAGGGTACCGTATCCCTGGATAACATGTATGGATAGCGTACACATTCAAAATATATGTCTATACAGCAGGAGGCAGGCTCAGACGGTGTCAGGCACAGTATGGATTTGACGGCCCAGGTTACACAGCGGAGGAGCAGGGAGAGGTAAAGATTGCAAATGCTGGGGCCCTGCCCAAGCAAGGGGGGCCCACTCGTGGGCGTCGGTACTGGCACTGGGCCCCTCATAGTACAGCGGTGTGTCTGACGGCGGGTGTGCACCACCACCGTCAGAGACACTTGATTGCACTATGAGGGACCCTGTGCCAGTGCCCGCGCCCAAGAGTCGGCCTACCCACCTGTCCAGGGCAACGGCACTCGCACGGTGTCGTGCGGTAGGTGGTGACCCCGGCCATGGGGGGGGAGGCAGCACAGTTAGGGAGTTTTAGAAAGTGGCATATGTTGATGTTGGACATTCAGCTGATGCAAAAGGCGAAATAGGTGAAGTACCAGGAATAGGTGGACCAAAGCAAGCCATTTTTCTGTCACCCTATGTGTCATCAGGGAAAGGTGGGACAAAATCCTTGGAAACCCATGCGTGGTTCATTTTAATGAAGGTTAGATCATCCACATTTTGGGTTGACAGACGGGTCCTTTTTTCTGTCAGGATTGATCCAGCTGCACTGAAGACTCTTTCCGATAGCACACTTGCAGCTGGGCAAGCGAGCTCCTGTAAGGCATATTGGGCCAATTCAGGCCAGGTGTCCAGTTTAGCGGCCCAATAGTCAAAGGGGAATGACCTGTGTGGGAGAACATCGATATGGGAGGAAAAGTAGTTTGTTACCATAGTTGACAACTGCTGTCTCCTGTCACTTTCCATCGATGCAGTATTACCAGTTGTGTGAGCGGTATTTGAAAAATCAGTCCACAACATTGTCATGAAACCCCTGTCTCCAATGCCACTTCTGCTGTGTGCACCACGAACACCTCTGCCAAGCTGCCCCCGGCCCGTACGGTTCGTGTGAGAACCATCACCGCTGCTGTGTGCTGGGAATGCCTCAAGCAACCGATTTACCAGAGTTGCTTGTTTATTAGCCAATATTAGGTCAAGGTTCTCCTGTGGCATGATGTTTTGTAATTTGCCTTTATAGCGTGGATCCAGGATGCTGGCCAACCAGTAGTCGTCATCGTTCATCATTTTGGCAATGCGGGGGTCCCTTTTTAGGATCCGCAAGGCATAATCTGACATGTGGGCCAATGTTCCCGGTGGCAATGCGGGGGTCACTTTTTAGGATCCGCAAGGCATAATCTGACATGTGGGCCAATGTTCCCGGTGTCAATGATGCACTGCGAGTGCTGGGTGGAGGAGCACTTTCTGGCAAATCCACATCCCTCCAGTCACGCACAAACCCTGTACCAGACCCTGAAAGACCTCTGTAAAGTCCTTCAGTGTTTTGAGGAATGCACACGGCTGGTAAGCGCAGACGACGCCATGCTAAGCATGAGCATCCCACTTATGCGTCTGCTCATGCAAACTTTGACGCACCTTAAGGAGCAGGCGTCTGCAGCCAATGTTGACGAGGAGGAAGAGGTGGAGGGAATCCTTGATGACATTCAGCCATTGTCTGCTCAGGGACCTCTCCTGGACGAGTTGGAGGAAGAAGAGGAGGAGGAAGATGATGATAGGGATGATTACTTAGGGAAGGAGGATACATCTCGTGGGGCAAGTGAAAATGTTGGCGTGGCAAGGTCTGGTACAGGGTTTGTGCGTGACTGGAGGGATGTGGATTTGCCAGAAAGTGCTCCTTCAACCAGCACTCGCAGTGCATCATTGACACCGGGAACATTGGCCCACATGTCAGATTATGCCTTGCGGATCCTAAAAAGTGACCCCCGCATTGCCAAAATGATGAACGATGACAACTACTGGTTGGCCAGCATCCTGGATCCATGCTATAAAGGCAAATTACAAAACATCATGCCACAGGAGAACCTTGACCTAATATTGGCTAATAAACAAGCAACTCTGGTAAATCGGTTGCTTGAGGCATTCCCAGCACACAGCAGCGGTGATGCTTCTCACACGAGCCATACGGGCCGGGGGCAGCTTGGCAGAGGTGTTCATGGTGCACACAGCAGAAGTGGCATTGGAGACAGGGGTTTCATGACAATGTGTGGACTGATTTTTCAAGTACCACTCACACAACTGGTAATACAGCATCGATGGAAAGTGACAGGAGACAGCAGTTGTCAACTATGGTTACAAACTACTTTTCCTCCCATATCGATATTCTCCCACACAGGTCATTCCCCTTTGACTATTGGGCTGCTAAACTGGACACCTGGCCTGAATTGGCACAATATGCCTTACAGGAGCTCGCTTGCCCAGCTGCAAGTGTGCTATCGGAAAGAGTCTTCAGTGCAGCTGGATCAATCCTGACAGAAAAAAGGACCCGTCTGTCAACCCAAAATGTGGATGATCTAACCTTCATTAAAATGAACCATGCATGGGTTTCCAAGGATTTTGTCCCACCTTCCCCTGATGACACATAGGGTGACAGAAAAATGGCTTGCTTTGGTCCACCTCTTCCTGGGACTTGACTTATTTCGCCTTTTGCATCAGCTGAATGTCCAACATCAACATATGCCACTTTCTAAAACTCCCTAACTGTGCTGCCTCCCCCCCCATGGCCGGGGTCACCACCTAGCGCATGACACCGTGCGAGTGCCGTTGCCCTGGACAGGTGGGTAGGCCGACTGTTGGGCGCAGGCACTGGCACAGGGTCCCTCATAGTGCAATCAAGTGTCTCTGACGGTGGTGGTGCACACCCGCCTTCAGACACACCGCCGTACTATGAGGGGCCCAGTGCCAGTACCGACGCCCACGAGTGGGCCCCCCTTGCTTGGGCAGGGCCCCAGCATTTGCAATCTTTATCTCTCCCCGCTCCTCCGCTGTGTAGTCTGGGCTGTCAAATCCATACTGTGCCTGACACCGACTGAGCCTGCCTCCTGATGTATAGACATATCTTTTGAATGTGTATGCTATAAATACATGTTATCCGGGGATACGGTACCCTTTCTCACCTTTGTGCAATCACTTGCAAGCCATACTGGGCCTTACACCGTCTGAGCCTGCCTCCTGATGTATAGACATATACTGTATTTTGAATGTGTACGCTACCCATACATGTTATCCGGGGATACGGTACCCTTTCTCACCTTTGTGCAATCACGTGCAAGCCATACTGGGCCTAACACCGTCTGAGCCTGCCTCCTGATGTATAGACATATCTTTTGAATGTGTACGCTATCCATACATGTTATCCGGGGATACGGTACCCTTTCTCACCTTTGTGCAATCACGTGCAAGCCATACTGGGCCTAACACCGTCTGAGCCTGCCTCCTTATGTATAGACATATCTTTTGAATGTGTACACTATCCATACATGCTATCCGGGGATACGGTACCCTTTCTCACCTTTGTGCAATCACGTGCAAGCCATACTGGGCCTAACACCGTCTGAGCCTGCCTCCTGATGTATAGACATATCTTTTGAATGTGTACGCTATCCATACATGTTATCTGGGGATACGGAACCCTTTCTCACCTTTGTGCAATCACGTGCATTCCATACTGGGCCTGACACCGTCTGAGCCTGCCTCCTGATGTATAGACATATCTTTTTAATGTGTACGCTATCCATACATGTTATCTGGGGATACGGAACCCTTTCTCACCTTTGTGCAATCCATACTGGGCCTGACACCGTCTGAGCCTGCCTCCTGATGTATAGACATATATTTTGAATGAGTACGCTATCCATACATGTTATCTGGGGATACGGAACCCTTTCTCACCTTTGTGCAATCACGTGCAATCCATACTGGGCCTGACACCGTCTGAGCCTGCCTCCTGATGTATAGACATATATTTTGAATGTGTACGCTATCCATACATGTTATCTGGGGATACAGAACCCTTTCTCACCTTTGTGCAATCACGTGCAATCCATACTGGGCCTGACACCGTCTGAGCCTGCCTCCTGATGTATAGACATATATTTTGAATGTGTACGCTATCCATACATGTTATCTGGGGATACGGAACCCTTTCTCACCTTTGTACAATCACGTGCAATCCATACTGGGCCTGACACTGTCTGAGCCTGCCTCCTGATGTATAGACATATATTTTGAATGTGTACGCTATCCATACATGTTATCTGGGGATACGGAACCCTTTCTCACCTTTGTGCAATCACGTGCAATCCATACTGGGCCTGACACTGTCTGAGCCTGCCTCCTGATGTATAGACATATATTTTGAATGTGTACGCTATCCATACATATTATCTGGGGATACGGAACCCTTTCTCACCTTTGTGCAATCACGTGCAATCCATACTGGGCCTGACACCGTCTGAGTCTGCCTCCTGATGTATAGACATATATTTTGAATGTGTACACTATGCTATCCATACATGTTATCCGGGGATACGGTACCCTTTCTCACCTTTGTGCAATCACGTGTAATCCATACTGGGCCTGAGAACAGATGGCGAGCTGTTAAGCAAGCTACAGCACCTGTGGTTTGCACACGTAAGTTTTTCATTTTTTCAGGAATGACGGTTAGGTCTAATTCCGGAACTGCGGTTGACCTGCACTTACTGGGAAATCATCGTTCGCGGGTAATAATTGTAATCACAGATCCCCATCACTAACGTTGTTCAGCGGGTTATCTGCACCTGTAAACGACAAACGCTGGCCTTTTCAGTGTAGCGCACATGCAGCCACGGACATGTAAGGGCATGACACACCAGTTATTGGCCAATCTCATGTGCCAGAGCCTCACGTGTCCCTCTAGTAAGCCAGACTCGGACCGCGGGGCATGACGGAGTCTCGTTCATTAACGGAATTAAGCTTGCAATGTGTGCATCTGTTCTGTAGCTTGCATGGTTGAGGTTTCCCAGGTGGAGTCGAATTAAACCGTAGGCTCCACTCCTGGTGGTGCCCTTCTGGACATTCCTTTAAGGTTCAGCTTTGCAACCATACTGCCCACGTAAAACAAACACTTTGCCTTCATGAACGCTGTTTGGAGGGTCATGACTCGTGGGAATAACGCCGCCCAATCAGTTAACCTGCTAGAGAGATCCTTCGTTGCTCCCAAGCATGACATCACACTCCCTAGGAGGAAGGTAATGCCACTGTGGCGACCGTACTCCTGGGGGCGACACAAGTGCACTGATGCCCAGCCACTGCTCGATAAATCTGCTGGTACATTGACCCAGACCACTACATTCCCCTCGCACGCTACACGGCCTGAATCTGACCCTGATGAAACTCAGGTTACCCTTCCCATATACAGTTCCATCTTACACGGTGACAAAGAGGAAGCTGCAGATGAAAGTGCAGGTTCGGCCCACCCGCCATCAGACACACCACCATACTATCAGGGGCCCTGTGCCAGTGCCGTCGCCAACGAGTGTGCCCCCCCTGCTTGCTCAGGATCACAGCACTTGCAAGGTTGAAATACTGTGCAGTGAGATGGAAGATGGGAATGACGAGGAGTCCAGACTAGTACAGGGATTCCCTAGCGAGGAGACTTATTTCATTGTTTTCAATGTTGGGACAGCAATTTTTGGGGAGCACTATACTCTGGAGAATGATAGATGGTGCCCACCATACACTGGAACATTCCAAAGGTGGACATCAGACACTGGAGCAGCATTTACAGGGCCCATTATACACTAGAGCATTAGAAATGGGGCCCATTATGTTTGGAGTATTATTTGGGCCCATAAGACAGTGGAGCTTCATCCATGGGGACCAACATATACTGTAGCATTATGTGGAGCTCATCATATACTGTTTCAAACATTATATGGGACCAATGATTCTGTATGGAGAAATAGATGGGCCTTGTCATGAGCTGTAAAAAGTGAAGTATTTTTCATTGTACTATACCGCTATTTCTCTGCCGTATCGGAGCATGATGAGTTGTGGTATGTGTTAAAGGGGCGCTCTTTTGCCCAGGGCACATGAAAACCTGGAGCCAGCCCCCCCCCCCCACAACTTTAGCCAAATAACCCCCATTTTTCAGTGCGTAACTTGTATTATGAAGTTAATTAAGGTTGACAAGCTTAAGTAAGAAGAATTGATGCTTTTGGCATTCAAATGGGCACTGTTGGTGTGTTTCCTGTCCTCCTCTCACTGCCGACTTTTATTCCCCATTGACTTACATTGGGTTTCGTGTTTCGGGACGACCCCGACTTTTCCCTATAATCGGACGATCTTGCTCGACCCGACTTTTGGAAAAGTCTGGTTTCACGAAACGAAACGCGACCCTAAAAAACCAAAAGTCGCTCAACTCTAGTTACCATTGTTACTAGTGTGATGTGTAATGGTTACCAGTGTTACCAGTGTGATGTGTAATGGTTACCAGTGTGATGTGTAATGGTTACCAGTGTTACCAGTGTGATGTGTAATTCACTGCAGAGCTGTGTGTGATTATACCTGACACATCTGCAGGTTCCTCTCAGCTTCAACTTCCATCTCACAGGCAGACAGGATTGTAATATTGTTGCAATGCAGCAGTGCTCAAAGAGCTGCAAAAATGTGTTTTTAAGAAGACAAATTTCATTTTTCCACTTCTATGTAAAATAATATTTGGATGCAGAGTAATCTCCCAGGCAACATCCTCCCCATGGCCTGAAGGAGGACATTTAAATATAAGAAAAATGTGGATTTCTCTGGAATAAGACATGAGATTGCAAATATCAAGGTATCATTTTATTCAGCATTCTATCACCGACATGACCATATAGACGACTTTGGAGGGTTCATCCTACTGACATATTCTCTTTAACCACCAAGGCCGCTATGGCACTTCCAAATAAGTCTGGTTTCACACTTGCGTTTTTTCCGCGGTATTTTAGCGCTAAAAAACGCATGCTTTTTTTTTCCTATACTTTGCATGGGATGCGCTTATGTGCGCATACACATGCGTTTGTATGCGTTTTTCCGCGCATGCGTTTTTTTGCGGTATGCGCTCGGGCGCACAAAATGCATCCTGTTGCATTTTTTGGGCATCCGACTTGACTCAAAAAAACGCATGCGTACGCAATGCGTTTTTTTACAGCAAGACACCCATTATAAGTCTATGGGTGCGCATATGTGCGCATTGGCATGCTTATTTATGCGTTTTTTTGCGCATGCGTTTTTTTTTTTTAGTTGGACAATGGAATTTAGGGGTTTGGGTTAGAGTTAGGGTTAGTTAAGGGGGTTTAGGGCTAGGGTTAGGGTTAGCTAGGGATTAGAGTTAGGGTTAGTATAGTTTGGTTAAGGGTTAGGGTTAGGGCTAGGGTTAGTATGGTTTGGTTAAAGGTTAGGGTTAGGGTCAGGGTTAGGGTTAGGGTCAGGGTTAGGGTTAGGGTCAGGTTAGGGTTAGGGTTAGTAGTCATGGTTTGGGTTAGTGTGAGGGGCCACCTAATGTTGGAAAAAAACGCAAACGCGGTAAAAACGCACTAAAAACGCATACAAACGCATAAAAACGCTGCGTTTTTTTCATGCATGCTCATAAAAATGCTTGAAAAAAACGCAGCATTTGTATGCATTTTTTCAATGCGTTTTTTTGCGTGAAAAACGCGCTGCAAAAAAAAGCAAGTGTGAAATTAGCCTAAGACATGTAAAAAGGACAGATTCTACAAATACAACACAGGATGCAAGTCGATGAAATAAACAATAAATAGGAGGGGAATTGCAAGCATGCACTCAGAGGTTCATCACAGACTAGAAGAGGGGGCAAATTAACAAACAATGTTCCCACCTCTTACTACTGTATGCTATATTTCATGAAACTCTCTGTGTGGAAGAGAAACTATTTGGAATTTTGCTATAGAACCCTTTGATTTTCGTGTATGACCCTCCATTCACACTTAGCATTTTTGCAGCATTTTAGCCACAAAGGTATTACAGCACAGGATCCAAATAAGTTGAAAATTACTAATGATAATACTGTATCACGTTGGTAAACACATTGAGTAGATGAAATAGAGACAGTGCCGTAATTATAATTGAATTACTGTCAACAACATGTCTGTTTTGTAATAGATGGTGGATATAACACATCGCTCTAAATGCACTTTGTCTCTCTTGCAATGTTCTTGGCATCACACAGATCTTAAAGTTCCCTGCTTGCATCAAAGCTGTGCTTCCTTCTGTCATTGCCAATGTTGACATTTTTTTGTTCAGTCGAGGCCTGAGGCCACAGATGAACTTATCAGATCCAGGTTGAGCACCAGCTCATTAGATAATGGCTGCATGGTACCAAGCTCTTGTATCGTCACCTTTAGATTCAACAGACACGGTACGTATGAGGGCGTTGTCTTCAATTTATCAGTCTTCTACCTCAAAAAGTAGTAGTTTAGCAGATCTGTTAGAACCAGAGAAATAAAAAAAAGCCAAGAATCACAAAGATCTCAGATAACATATGCTTTACTCCGTCTGACGTACCAGCAAAGCAGATTTCATTTATAATGTAATCCCGCAGCTAAGCTATTTGACTTATGATGTATTAATGACTTGGAACAAATTTGGAACCTAATTATGGAGTTCATAATTTTCACGATACATTATTTAGAAACAAAAACATAGGCTTTCTAGTTGGAAAAATGCCCAAGCCTAAACTACACATAATTTCTAAAAGATTCTGAATATAACCAGTGCTATTTCTCAACCAAATGATAGTATTTGCTTTTTAAATGCTTTAATATGCTCTATATTTGCCACATTCAATCAAGAGATCTCTGGATGATTTGAGGTCACTGTGCTGTGCCTACAGCTATCAAGTCCTGTCATTAATTAGAGGACAGTCAGCAGCACGTCTTTGAATTTAAAGAGGTCTAAGTACAGCCATGATTAGATGCTAGCAAATTATGAACATATTTTTAAGTATCAGATAATCTAAATTAGGAATATTAATACATAACATCAAATTCAAACACAGCATAACATTTTCACTATGCGTTAGCATCAAAATCCAGGACAAAATCAGTATTTGCAAAATCACTTTATGATCACTGGGCATTAGAGATGAGCTGATTGATCCGTGAAGTATCTAGTTCTAGGCGAATTTCCTGAAATTAGCGGTTTCATGCAAGTTCGAGCATTTTGAGATACAATTCACAGTTGGCAAAATAAAACTTGCCATCACCAATTCTCACCTTGCAGAAGCATTAGAGAGTGGGCTACTGTCTTTTTGCATTTCCACACAGGTTCCTCATAATGCCCTGCAGCCAGGGCCGGACTGGCCGTCTGGAAAATGCCAGAAGGGCCTGTCTGGTCATAGGCTGCCTTGTCTGCTATGTTGTTAACTGAATCAGTGTTCTCAAGACTCCCATACTGTTAAGAGTTGTGACAGAGCACAAAGTCGCTGACTCTGTCACTTACCCCAGCAGACCACAGGAATCATTAGAAATATTGGTCTTGTACTAAATCTTGCTGGCATCCATAGTAATATTAGTACTGTACTCCCATCTGGTGCTTGGAGACGGGGACAGCATGGCCCTGTGTGCTTGCAAATGCCAGGGCTGAATTTCAGCCCCCGTCCATACCTGCCTGCAGCTATGACATCTTGTGAATTATCATACCTTGTATAGTGGTGGTCAGATGAGTGGGTCCCAGCAGAACATAGTTTTCACGGCAGAGACATTTTCCAGACGTAGCTTATTCTAATTGTAGTAGGGGGTTCCAGAGGTGAGGCCACAACAATCAAGCATTTATTTGGAAGATCCAATAATTCAGTTAATTTGCCATTATATGTAATCATGATTCTGATTTTGGTCAGACTCATGAAATTGATACTAGCCTTACCCTTGATGAGGACCTTGAGGATGTGACAGCAGGATGGGCTGCAAGATGTAGAGGCGGCTGGGGTAGAGGTAAAAGTGTCAGCCATTATCATCCAGTATAGGCTAAAGCAAATAGTGTGTATGATATGGGTAGTGTGCATGAAATGAATCGTGTATATGATATGTACTTTGTTGCTCACATGTTTAGAGCATTGCCGTGCCACCATTTATGGGGCTTATAAAAGCCCGTGTCACATGCAGCCTGTTGTCTGCCCGGTCAATAATTGTGATGTAATTACAAAGTTTTGCTTCCTTGGTCTTTTCTGCTGGCAATCAATAGTAGTGTCATTATTCCTGAATCTATATTATCTATATCACTTGGCAAATATTAATGTAGTGCAGGTGTAGTGTCATCTTTGGGAACAGCTGCACTATGTATAACGTACTTGCACGTAGGTCTGAGCACAGTGTTGATACTGGAGAAAGTAGGTTGTGCACAAGTATGACAGGGGGCTCCCTATCTACCCCACATGACAAACAGAAAATTGTAATTGGGTACTCAGAATCAGACATTTATTAAGCCCTACTTTTAATGCTGGTGTCAGACATTGCCTTAGTTTTCTTTTATTTTTTTTTCCAAAACATAGTAAAAATTTGAATTTTCCATAGGTTTTGAAATGATAAGATTTAACTGTTAAGGCGTTTTGTCTAGCTCTAACATTAACTATAAATTTTGTTATTTTCCTTTTTTCCATTTTCACTTCTATGTATATTTATATTTTAATTTCATTTTGTATATACAGTACATCCTGGATCTCTTACGAATGAGCATTTACTATATAGTATTGAAAATCCTCATCAAAATATAATAATCTTGGTAATGGTTCATATTGCAGATGTATGAACTTTGTCAGCAGTTTATCTAACTCATCACTTCGCAAAAATTTACTGCAAACCCATGATTGTGTAGACGTGTCTAAAATGCATCAGCTTGGAGCTCTGGCAAGTTTCGCTGACAGAGGCCAACATAATGCATTGCAACAAGCCTTCAGAAATATTGAAAAATATTTCATAACTTTTAGCTGTGTTTGGATTTTGCCTCTCAATATAAAAATAATATAAAATAATACAAAACAACTTCCTATATAAAAATTACAGAAACTGCAGTCCAGTTTGCAACAGTGTGTGGCCTGCTAATAGAATGCTTACTACAGGTTGCTCAAAATAAGCTAGTCCTCTCAGTAAAAGAATTTCATATCTGTTCTTCCTCCAAATATGAAGAATGCTCTATATATTTTTTTTCTCAAGGCTCCATCTCCTTAAAGGGGTGGTTTGAAGTTTAAAATAATTTTCATCCTTAATCCCCATCTATTTAGTGTTATTATCCAAACTATTTTCTAACAGTTCTAAAAATTCCCCACCATTCCCTAAATCCACTGTCCAAGAAGTATCCTTGCGGAGAATGACATGCTAAGAATGTCGAGATGAGGAGACTTAAAGCCGCAATGCTCCTCTGGGAAATATGCTAATTATGCAAATTGTCTCTTCAGAGAGGAAGTGGACTAGAACTCTAGTCCTCTTCCTCTCTGAAGAGACAATTTGCATAATTAGCCTAAATCCACTTTCAAACTGATTTGTTCCCCCTTCTTTCTTGCTGCTGATGCTTTGTTGAGAATCCCAAGGTATGCTAGGGTACTCTAATTATCATCAGGGGCTGAGGCTATAGTCAGCCTGACCCTTCCTAAAACAATGACGCTTGTTTCAGGGGTGAGGTGCACAAAGACAGCATGTGCTCTGCTGCCGGCTCAGGTCAGCAGTAACGAGCTGGCAACAGATCTCATTTATTGGAGGCATTTGTGCCAAAAGAAAATGTTTACAATTGACAAACAAGGATTAAGTATATTTCATCTGTATATGGTAATATATAAGAAATATGAAACTGTTGTTGAAATTGTGACTAAAATAAATTGCATGCAAAACACTAGCCGCGGAGACACCATCACATGTTTGGTGTCTCCGCAGTGTTGGATGTTGATCTCCATGAGTTCATTCATCCTCATTTTTCACAGTCTTCTACTAGGCATTGCTCCTACTGGCCAGTTTCCTACTCCACACTGATGAGGGGCAATACCCCGAAATAGTTGTCTGTGGATGGATACCATGTTTTGGCATAGGTGGTTTCCTTCATTGGAGACTGCCCTTCCCGTGGTTGTTCCTTCCCGGGGAAAGACCTGGCTAGTCATTGCTTGCGTTGAGAAACATGTGATGGTGTCCCCGCGGCTTGTGTTTTGCATGTTTTTACATATTTCCCATAAGGGATGGGGGCATTGCTCTAGAATTACTGCGTTGAGAAACATGTGATGGTGTCTCCGCAGTGTTGGATGTTGATCTCCATGAGTGCATTCATCCTCATTTTTTAAAATAAATTGCATTCAGTAAAAGTTTTTTTCATAGCATAATATATTAATGCTGTTTGGAGTGTATTTTTTATCATTTTGCTACATCTTATGGAAAGGAAGATTCCATGTGTGCACTCTGGTTGTTCAACTCATGTGGCGGTGTTCAGAAAAATGGGAACACTGTATCTTTAACTCCTCGTTGGTTTATTATAAGGCAGCATAAACCAACACAAGGGGAAAATAAGGGGAAAATAAGTTCAGCCTTTCCAGCTAAAACAGGAAAACAACAAAGAAAACAAAACTCTGCAACACAGTCCATACGTTGCGGTTGGCACCCCGCTCTGGGGCAATACAGGTTCAGTCTTTCTTCCACACAAGACACCAAATCACTGGAGACTCCTCTCTCCAATCTTGCTGAACCCAGACAGCCTGCAGAGTCCATTTATTTAAACCCCAGCCCCTGTGATGCTTTCCATCATGTGACTGACCACATCACACAGGTCCCAGCAGCTCTGTGGACCTCCTCCCTCCCGCTCAATGAAAGTAGACATGACACCAGTCCATTATGCAACTTTAACTTAACCCTCACAAGACGTAGTGTGCTGGAGGAACACACTCTGGTTTCATATCACTGACGCCATTAAGCACAGTGACACATGTCTCCCTTCTATTACCTGCCAGTGACTTTGTCACAGCACTCATATCCTTGAATCCAACATATTACCTTTCTAAAAACTTGGTTTTGAACATTTTATGTTATTTCTCATGTACATATACAAGACAGTTTATTCTGAAAAGTTAGTTGAAAGTACAGCCACTCTTTAGATATTATGTCATTTTCTTATAACGCGTTTCCTTTAAGTATCAATGGCATCACATTAAAATATTTTTAAATTATATTGCTTTTCCTAGGCCTTTCATCAACAAACAATGGTGATTCAACATAAATGATTTATTTTTACATTAAAAAAATAACAATAAATAACTATTTCTGTGGTCAGACAACCCCTTCAGTGATCAGGATAGAGAAATCATGAAAGCAGTAATTTTATGTTCCTACCAAAGCAAAATATATAACAAATATTTGAGCTTGATGGCACATAATTTGTGTGGTAAGTCTATCATGTTTGATTCGGGTAGCACAGGGACTGAGCTGAAATGAAGCCAAGCAGCTTGACTAGTGTCTAAACACAATACATCACCTGGTTAGGGAATTACTAGAGCCCAGCTGCTAATAATTTTGTTTGTGTCGGAACATGAACTCTCATTTGACTAAATTAGGATTATGCTAAACAGATATGCTAAAAGATTTTATTTAAAATGTACCACTATCACTTTTAATGATGAGAGAAATTAAAACAAAATAAAAATGAAGTGTTAATTACATGAGACTGAATATAATGTCTTTAGATAATTCCCTGGCATTTATTCATGAATGTATCTTAATGTTACATACAGTGGGGCAAAAAAGTATTTAGTCAGTCAGCAATAGTGCAAGTTCCACCACTTAAAAAGATGAGAGGCGTCTGTAATTTACATCATAGGTAGACCTCAACTAAGGGAGACAAACTGAGAAAAAAAAATCCAGAAAATCACATTGTCTGTTTTTTTTTTTTCATTTTATTTGCATATTATGGTGGAAAATAAGTATTTGGTCAGAAACAAAATTTCATCTCAATACTTTGTGATATATCCTTTGTTGGCAATGACAGAGGTCAAACGTTTTCTGTAAGTCTTCACAAGGTTGCCACACACTGTTGTTGGTATGTTGGCCCATTCCTCCATGCAGATCTCCTCTAGAGCAGTGATGTTTTTGGCTTTTCGCTTGGCAACACGGACTTTCAACTCCCTCCAAAGGTTTTCTATAGGGTTGAGATCTGGAGACTGGCTAGGCCACTCCAGGACCTTGAAATGCTTCTTACGAAGCCACTCCTTCGTTGCCCTGGCGGTGTGCTTTGGATCATTGTCATGTTGAAAGACCCAGCCACGTTTCATCTTCAATGCCCTTGCTGATGGAAGGAGGTTTGCACTCAAAATCTCACGATACATGGCCCCATTCATTCTTTCATGTACCCGGATCAGTCGTCCTGGCCCCTTTGCAGAGAAACAGCCCCAAAGCATGATGTTTCCACCATCATGCTTTACAGTAGGTATGGTGTTTGATGGATGCAACTCAGTATTCTTTTTCCTCCAAACACGACAAGTTGTGTTTCTACCAAACAGTTCCAGTTTGGTTTCATCAGACCATAGGACATTCTCCCAAAACTCCTCTGGATCATCCAAATGCTCTCTAGCAAACTTCAGACGGGCCCGGACATGTACAGGCTTAAGCAGTGGGACACGTCTGGCACTGCAGGATCTGAGTCCATGGTGGCGTAGTGTGTTACTTATGGTAGGCCTTGTTACATTGGTCCCAGCTCTCTGCAGTTCATTCACTAGGTCCCCCCGCGTGGTTCTGGGATTTTTGCTCACCGTTCTTGTGATCATTCTGACTCCACGGGGTGGGATTTTGCGTGGAGCACCAGATCGAGGGAGATTATCAGTGGTCTTGTATGTCTTCCATTTTCTAATTATTGCTCCCACAGTTGATTTCTTCACTCCAAGCTGGTCGGCTATTGCAGATTCAGTCTTCCCAGCCTGGTGCAGGGCTACAATTTTGTTTCTGGTGTCCTTTGACAGCTCTTTGGTCTTCACCATAGTGGAGTTTGGAGTCAGACTGTTTGAGGGTGTGCACAGGTGTCTTTTTATACTGATAACAAGTTTAAACAGGTGCCATTACTACAGGTAATGAGTGGAGGAAAGAGGAGACTCTTAAAGAAGAAGTTACAGGTCTGTGAGAGCCAGAAATCTTGATTGCTTGTTTCTGACCAAATACTTATTTTCCACCATAATATGCAAATAAAATGAAAAAAAAACAGACAATGTGATTTTCTGGATTTTTTTTTCTCATTTTGTCTCCCATAGTTGAGGTCTACCTATGATGTAAATTACAGACGCCTCTCATCTTTTTTAGTGGTGGAACTTGCACTATTGCTGACTGACTAAATACTTTTTTGCCCCACTGTATGTAAAATTGACACACTGCTAAGTATTGAATTGACCACATGGAAATACTGTGGGTGTAAAATCATGAATTTAAAGTCTTTATCGGGTAGGGGTAGTATATGAGGGGGTCAAAGACACCAATGCAATTGAAGCAAACAGCGCAAGACTATATTTTTATTACAAATGGCACATGCATCGGTTCTGTTTCAGATTCTGCATGAACTCTCAGGATAATTATGCTTCTGTACTTTATTTGCATGCCAGTTGTGGTAGCACTTTCACATACCTCCTGACTTTTACACAAGATTAAGAGCCTGATTCATTAAAGCTTTCACACCAGAATTGTCGATTAAAAGCTTTGAAAAGTCTTAAAATGTATGTGTAACTCGGAGTTGTGTTCAAATTTTTTGACTCTTAGCATTTTCACACCAGTTTCTCTTATTTCAGACAAAGTGGGTGGAACTGTGGTTCAAAAAAGATGCGGTAGGGTCGGAATGCCACAGCTCGTCTAATTCATAACAAGCTTTGGCATTCCCTACAACAAAAATTTTACTCCAGTCTTTGATTGAAGAAATATATTTGGCTTGGTGCACGGAGGTGCATGCCACTCATCAGATGCACTAGATTCATGAAGAGGTGTGATCCTCTTCATGAACCAGGAATGACCCACTCACGCACGCCCCCCTCATCACACCAGTCTTGATGAATCAGGTCCAAAGAGGGACAAAGTATACTGCACACATAGCACTTTGCAGCAGATTTTGTCCAAGTTCTAAATTATAGCCCCTAGTTAATCACACTCATCTACCATTTATTTCTACCCTGGCAGGCGGAGATATCAAAAGGAGGAATGGTAGGAGTGAGAGGACCCATATCTGGGACTGTAGTGCTGTGACTTTTGGATTTATTCTTCGTTCATTTATTCATGTAGATATCAAAACTTTTTGATATTTATGTAAGCTTCACTTTATGTGGCCTTGCTATTTAGCTAGATGAGCTGTCATTTTTTTAAATTCCATATTGGTACTGTATATATTTTTCTGAGGCACTGTTTTGCTGTATGTTCTTTCATTGTACTTTCTGGGCCTTTAAAATATATTAAAATTGCTAGTGGATATACTGAATTTACAGCTCAAATATAATTTGAACAGCACCTAAAATATACACCTGGCTCAACTTTCTCTCAATACACATTGCCCTCTTTCTTCTTCTCCCTTGACATCTCTAAAGCCTTTGACTGACTGTCATGGGATTGTATGTACTTTAACATTCGAAAATAAGGATTCAAGACAAAAGTTCTAAATAAAAGTGGATATGCGTCTGTAACAAGACATCCACAACATCCAAGAGATTCAGAGAGCCAAAGAACCAGAAACTCTTTACAAAACCACAGCAAGGAACACTCTACAGGATAGTAGCCAGATCATGGCTCCACCATGAGGGACACAGATTTCTTCAGGATGTCAGCTTGGGGACCACGGCCCCAGCTGGAAGAACACAGATCTATTCCATCGACCATCGCTGATGTGTCACCCAATGTGGCACCCCAGGAGTCCGGTTGCCACAGTGGCATTGCCTCCCTCACTGGAGGTAATATCATGCCTGGAAGCAATGAGAGGTCCCCTGACCAGGTTGAACCAGCATCCAACACTTGTTCTAACTCCAGACCAAAAGGGACGGAGCTTAAGGGAGTGACAGTTGGTTAGAGGAGTTAGTGCTGAGGTAAGGAGATTGTTCTGGAAAGAGTCAGTCAGTCAGACAGTCAGTCAGAAGTGAGTGAGAGAAAGAGTGAGGGATGACAGAGTCTGAGGAGAGTTGGGGAGGAATGGAGAAATTTGGGGAATCTGGGGAGTGGAGCTGAGAGAAAGCTCACCCCGGAGCTGAGCACTGGAAAGAGGACGCTGGAGTCCATGACTGCGCAGGTGAAGAGAGCCCAACAGCTAAATCCAGAGGGCAGGGGACTGCAGGCCTCCTGACCCCATAAAATACTCGGTGGCACAGCAGCGTAAGAGAGCCCGGAGCCGCCACGAAGGAGCGACGCCTATAAAAAAAAGGCTCAAGCTACCTGCCATACGGGCAAGTGATTAAAGAAAAGCAGGAATAGAGGCCCAAGCACAGCTTTAGGCAGCAAGAACCTCAGAGGATAGTGCAGTAGGGAGGCCTCGATATTCATTTGGCTCAGTGAATCCTGAACTGTTTCCAGGTTAACCGGATCTCCCTCACCATCTGTGGTCCCCTGGTCTGCACACCGGACTATCAAGTAAAGGTAAAAGGAAATTGCAACCCTGCTGTGTCCTCAGCTTTATAACTGCATAATCTACTCTGCATTAAAACCGTCACCACCATTTTTAAATAAAACATACAACTGGCCTGGGGCCTAGGTCTACTCGTGGAGAGCTGTAACATCTATGCTGCGTCACCAACTGCCCCAGTGGACCTGAACTGCAGCGTTGGCCATCTTCTCATTGCCGAGTACCATGGGTGGCATCACAAATTAATCCCCCATAATAACTATTCCATTCATCATTTGATTGCTCGCCCAGGGCCATGGACTGGGTCACTGCTGCTGTGACATTCCCTGAAGTCCCCTGCGGAGTGTGGTACTGATCCCTCAGAGACATCTTGAAGAATCTAGGTTGGGACAATGAAGTCACCTTGCAACATACCTCACTGATCTCCGTTAACTTACTAAGTTTGTCGTTACTGCCTCTCTATGGGTGCTCGCCAAAAAGTCAGCGGAAGGGTGAGACTCTGTAATTTGCACCATCTTGGATATTTTCTCGGACTATTCCATATGTTATTGTATGTTGGTGGTTCAATAATTTATTGCAATACTGTTTTACCCTCACCCTGTGTTGTCTGAGTAGTATTATGATTACGGTGAGTAGGTTTTTCAGTGGGATGATCCCAGCTCCATGTGGTCTCGAGTCAGCGGACTAGAGAACCCATTGACCCCTGTGTCTACACATGCCTATTAATGCAAAGCATTGAGTCAACCAAACAGCAGGAGTTAGGCAACTGGGATACAAACTGTTAATCTAATATTATCTGTCAAGCCCTTTCTAACTCCTGCCCTGACTAGGGCAGTATCGAAGTAAGAACCTATGAATAAGTAAGTCATACCCTATGGTTCATGGGAGGGTTTTTATGAATTTATGGGGTTAATCAATAGCAACTCAATGGGGATTTACATGTGAAATTCATGAACATACATTACCATTTCTGGACCTGTTGATCACAAAAATTATGGATGGCTTACTTACAAAAACAATATTTCGTAAACCTACTTCCACCAATGCACATCTCAAATGGGAGAGTCACCATCAACTCTCACTCAAAAGGAGCATCCCCAAAATACAGTATTTGCGCTTAAGGCACATTTGTTCGGACAAATGTCCAATAGTCCTATGACCTATACAAAAAACAATAATAAAGTATTAATAATAATAATACCATCAGATATTAATATACACTTTTTATTAATAAGCAAACACCTTGATTACACTTTAATATTATTTATATTAATATTTTTACTTTTATAACTTCAATATACATCTATTTTTTGACATATTGTAATAGCTTTTTGCCTCACATCTGATGTTACTCTCACAATACATATTATGTGGCTACCCATTTGTTTTGTTTTTATCATATCTATGTAGATGTAAAATATTTTTATGATATACTGTGTGTGCTAGTGTGTGACCTGGCACAGGTGTCACGTTAGTCTATCAAAACGGCAAGTGGTGGCAGGTTGTACTAATGTAAAAACTAGCTGTGGGATGTGCTTATCTCATTGTCAGTGATATGTAAGTAAAGGAGTGAGTGTGGGAAGCGGAGTCCCCCTTTACAGTAGCCTATGACGCATGTGTGTTGCGAGCGAGTGGTGTTCGTAACTAATTGATGGCACTGGTATTGCTGATTGTGACAATATCCAATACTACTAGATATGGAAAAGATATGCACCACAAAGTAACAGAGATACACCTGAGGCCTGTGAAGAACCAGGACTGAAAAGAAAAGACAAAAAGCCACAGGCCATGTACACAGGGATTACCTAAAATAAACAAATATTTAGTTTGGTACTAGAGGAAACAAGAAAAAACACATAAAAACATTTAAAAGTCATAAAATGAGTTTCTCACAATAGAGCTGCAGCCCTCAAACAAGTGACATGGCATAAATAATTGGTGCAAATATGGATGTACCAAGATTCAATAATGTCAATATAGTCAGCACACAGGAAAAAACTAAAACAATATATTTTGTATTGTAATGGTCATGTATGAAGGAAAAAACACACTAGTTCTGTGGGTATATAGTGATGTTATGAGGTAATCACAGGGACAAAGAAAGACACATACAAACATGAGATTACCTGCACACTTATCACAACCCAACCAAGGTATGACTGATGTATGTATATACCTTCAGATAACAAAAAAGTTGTATAAGGATAAATGCAAATGCTCAAGCACAATGGGGATATTGAAAAAAAAACAAATGAAAACACTTTGAACACACACTCCAATAGGGTGGTACAGACAAATGGAAAGAACTGCAGGGATAAAGGATAAAGTGCATTTAGATAGAGAGTGCCCCATAGAGTGTTAAAGTGCATTTAAGGCTGGTTTCACATTAGCGCATTTTCAGCGCGCGCACGGCCGGGGGTAGCTCCGCCCCCGAGCTGGCTCTCTGCCCGGCGTGCCCGCCCCTTGCTTGTAGCGCCGCCTCCTAGCGGACAGCGGCGCCTGCGATCGGCGCACCCTATCTTTAGCATAGGGTGCGCAGATCGTGCGCAGGCCGTGCGCTAGTTGCGCTTTGACCTGCGCTGCGCACTTTTGACGGTGCGCCGTGCGCGCCAAAATCAAACTTTTCGGATTTTGGTGCGCACGGCGCACCGTCAAAAGTGCGCAGCGCAGGTCAAAGCGCAACTAGCGCACGGCCTGCGCACGATCTGCGCACCCTATGCTAAAGATAGGGTGCACCGATCGCAGGCGCCGCTGTCCGCTAGTAGGCGGCGCTACAAGCAAGGGGCGGGCACGCCGGGCAGAGAGCCGGCTCGGGGGCGGAGCTACCCCCGGCCGTGCGTGCGCTGTAAAAGCGCAAATGTGAAACCGGCCTTAGATAAGGAATGGCAACACAGTCCTGCCTGAATAAGAGATAAAATACTTCAAAAATAAGATAGCTAACAAAACATAAGTGGGCAGGGTAGTCCCGCCTAGATAAAAAGTAACATGAAGGGGGCAGGAAAAATGCCCGACACTTATTGCCACCCTAAGTGGCTTCATCAGGGGAATGTGTTTGAGGGCTGCAGCTCTGTTGTGAACAACTTTGTATAAAAATTCATGTCATTTTATGACTTGTAAATGTTTTATGTTTCTTTTCAGTTTCCTGTAATACCAAGTAAAATATTTGTTTATTTTAGGTAATCCCTGTGTACATGGCCTGTGGCTTTTTGTCTTTTCTTTTCAATATCCAATAACACACCATAACCTTATTCATTCCTGATACCTTTCTGTTGTTCACGCACTGTCATTCTGCTGCAATGCAGGTAGGTGCAGGCTCCACTAGATAGCATCAGAGTGGAAGCAGGACTGCACCTAAATAAAGCAGGTTTGCAGTGCAGCAGTGAGGCTACCACGGGTGACAGTAGAATAGTAAAACAAGCCAGGTCAAATCCTAGACTGTAGCGCAGTACCAAAGGAATAAGCAAACTCACGGTCTGAGGCAAGCCAGGGAATCAGCAATGGTCATGAGCAGATAAGACAAAAGACAGAAGCAGGTCAGGATACAAGCTGAGTCAAAACCAGGAAGTCAGCACACTAAAGGGAAACACTGAGTCAAGAAGGGAATAAGGGAAAAAAGAGACACTGGTTGAGACAGCAAATGCAGCAGGACAAATCAGAGCAACCAGAGAAAGCTATAGCAGCCCTAGGCAAAAACTATAACGGACATCGCCTGCAGAAAGCAGCAGCGATAAATAGCCAATCTGAACCCAGACTGAGGCTGGGAGAGGTTAACTCTTGACATGACCAGACTGGGAAAAGGGAAAACAGGACTCCAAACCCGATCTGGATCATGACATGTACCTTATAATTCTCCACCGTTTTTTATCCTCCAATCTTCCTCTTAAGTACATTTTGTCTAGCATGTCTTGTTTTTTTTTTGCTTTGTATGTTTACTTTCTTTATGATCTGTACTCTTATTGAAACCATATATCTGACTTAATTCTTGCTTCTATTGTTAAAACATTAAATACGAGAAACATATCTGAAAAGAGAAAATATTTGTACACTTGCAATGCCCTTTAGACTGCAGAAAAAATCATAGACATAAATAATAATTTACTTAGATCTTTTTTTAAGACTCTCATATGTGTAAAAAGCTTCATTTAACATGGTAAGTTAACCTTAGTCATATAGTAAACTAGTAAAAGTATCTGCAAAAGACTAATGATAAGCAAAGACTTCTGTATCAGTCAGTAATAAAAACTATATGAGGTGTTTTTTTGTACTTCCATTGGCAGTACGAAACTTAGATGGATGAATTTATCCTATTTTGAAATGATTAAGGTATGAGATTTCTTAACTTGCACAAGGAGATGAGATACCCTGAAGACTGTTCTAAATTTATGAAATCTAAATTTATTAATATATTCAGGAAGTACAGCTAATATTATGCTATATAAAGAGGACCTTTCACAATATTGTTTTTTTTTTATTTTAAACTGCATACCTTATTAAAAAGGAGAAAAATCACTGATTAAAACATTTTATCCTCCACTGCTTACCAATATATGGACTTTTGAAGTTTGTGCAATATAACATAGTTTTGAAGGCTGAAGGAAGACCTTATGTCCATCTAGTTCAGCCTATTTTTAGTGCAGATGTTCTGCATTGTTGATCCTGAGGAAGGCAAAAAACCCATAGAGTAGAAGCCAATTTTCTCCATAGGGAAAAAATGCCTTACTGTAAGCTGGGTCAACCATCTACCTATAATATTATGTTATTCATAACCTTCTATACTGTTACTCACAAGAAAAGCATCCATTCCTTTTTTAAATTCATTCAGTGAATTGGCCATCACCATTTCCTCAGGAAGAGAATTCCAGAGCCTCACTGCACTTACCGTGAAGAACCCTCTTCTATGCTGGTGCAGAAATTGTCTTTCCTCCAAACGAAGAGAATGCCCCCTTGTTCTTGTCACAGTCCTTGGTACAAACAGTTCATTGGAGAGATCTCTGTATTGCCCTCTGATATACTTGTACATATATGTTAGGTCTCCCCTAAGTCTTCTCTTTTCTAGAGTAAATAGACCTAATTTTGATAACCTTTCTGGGTATTGTAGTGAACCAACTCCATTTATCATTTTAGTAGCCCGCCTTTGAACCCTTTCAAGTTCAGTAATGTCTTTCTTGAGCACCGGCGTCCAAAATTGTACACAATACTCCAAGTGTGGTCTGACGAGTGATTTGTACAGAGGGAGAATTATGTTTTCATCTCGTGTCCCCAGACCTCTTCTAATGCATCCCATGATCCTATTTGCTTTGGTGGCAGCTGCCTGACACTGGGCACTCCAAATTAGCTTCTTATTGACAGGTGGTACAGGAAGTATTTCCAAAAATACCACCTTGGAGGTCTTTGCTTTAAGCTTACAGCCTAATTCCCTGAAATCATCTTTAAGGACCTTCCACCTACCTCTAACTTTGTCATTTGTGCCAATGTGCACCATGACCACTGGATCCTCACCAGCCCCTCCCAGTAATCTGTCAACCTGATCAGCGATGTGTCGGACTCGAGCGCAAGGTAGGCAGCAGACCGTTCAACGATCCCTGTCTTTGTGACAGATTGCCCTATCTGTTCCCCTAATAATTGAGTCTCCCACTACCAGAACCTGTCTGGCCTGCCCTGCTCTCCTATCTCCCCCCTTACTGGAGCAGACACTCCTCTGGCTTTCAGAGGACATGCCTTGCTGCAGCAGTGCTACTCCTGAACTAACACTCCCCTCATCTGCCAACTTAGCAAACTTATTGGGGTGTGCCAGATCAGGACCAGCCTCCCTGGTGCTCTTCCCTCTACCCTGCCTTCTAACTGTCACCCAGATAGCTGCTTCATTGTCCTGCAGCTCCAACCTAGCATCCCCCCCTCATCTATCCCATTGAGCATCTGCTCAGTGAGCAGAAGACTCCTTTCCATATTGTCTATGGATCTCAGTGTTTCCAAGGTAAACGGCTCCTGGATACCCGACGTTTACATTAGAAACCAGCGTCCAGTGTCGCTGATCGCTGGTCTCTCGATGCCACACGCAGCAATGCGTGCTGGGCAGTGGGAGACCAGCGATCGAAAAACGGCCCAGGCCGCTCGAGCATGATCAGCGATAACCGGTAGGGGGGCCGGTCGCTCATTCCCATCACACACATCGATCTCGCTGGCGAGATCGCTGTGGCGTCAAAAAATCAGCGATCTCGCTAGCGAGATCGCTGTGTGTGACGGGGCCCTTAGGGTTTTGGGAAAGTAGTAGAGCATTGTAAGAGAGAGAAGGAGATCTGCAGCATGGAGCACCAGAGCAGTGATTAGTGATAAGCAAACACTAAAATGCTCAAGTCAAGCAAATCGTAATGCTTGGGTGCTCGACCTGAGTAATTAGTATAATGGAAGTTAAAGGGAAACCTAAGCATTTTCTGGTTATCCCTACCCCCAGAGGTCTGGAGGGGTCTAAAAACTGCTGAAATCGAAGGAAACAGCATTGAAATGGCATGGGAACAGCTGGGAAAGACTCATGAAAGCATCTCTGAATCCCAGGTAGGTGCTGGGAACAATGTTGTCAGAGTATTACTCCACTTTTACGGACTGACAATAAAAAACACAAAACTAAAGATAAAATAGATTTTACTGAAACAAATGTTAAGAGACATTCTTTCCAGAATAATGACTTGTATATAAGGCAAAATAAATAAGAGAAAAAAATGTTCCTTCATAACATGGGCTATGTTCACACAGTGTTTTTGCTATATTTTTGCACATTTGCATTGCTTTCAATAGTGAAAAAAGAATCACCAGGAAATGTAGTTTTAACATTTTACTACCTTACTGGCAATGTGGTGTGTGAGACCTGATCAGACACATTCTATTTAATTTATGAAGGAGGGACTCTGAAAGTCACAAAGTTTTTTTCAGTGCCACCAGACAGTTCTCACTGCAATTTTTGCAATATATTTTTTTACTTTTTTATTCCAGGATATTTGTTTTGTGTTTTGCTTTTGGTTTTCTCTGTGTAAAGGTCATGTGTTCATATGCAATTACATTTTGCATGCACATTAATTTACTTTTTCTGCTCAGACCCAGTTTCTCATTTGTTTCATTGTGCATTCTGTGCATATAAGGGTGTGACCGCCCTGTTTCTGAGTTGGAAAATCCATCCTGTCTGGCCTATACTATTATTGGTGGTTCAGTCCTTCTGTCCTTGTTCACATTTACGTCACTTGACAAGTGGAAAGGTTTTAAATACAAGAGTTAGGACTGTCCCACAAGGGTTGCCGTGACGTGGCGGGATGGCTTCTACATTATTTTGATCAAAATTATGTTAACTAAATACCCTTATTATTACTATTATTACTACCTTCATGCAATTTTTGCAATATATTTTTTTACTTTTTTATTCCAGGATATTTGTTTTGTGTTTTGCTTTTGGTTTTCTCTGTGTAAAGGTCATGTGTTCATATGCAATTACATTTTGCATGCACATTAATTTACTTTTTCTGCTCAGACCCAGTTTCTCAGTTCTCACTAGTTGTAAAGGGCCATCAGGTGATCCTTACTATTGTTAGAGGGTCAGCAGGCATCTTGTGGACAGATGAGAACAAGATAGATCTTTTTGGTAAAGCACATCATTCTACTGTTTTCTGTAAATTGAATGAGGCTTACAAAGAAAAGAACACAGTAGTTACAGTCAAATATGGCGGCAGTTCAAAGAAATTTGGGGATTGTTTTGCTGCCTCTGGCACTGGATGCATTGACTGTGAACAAGACATCATAAAATGTGAAGATTGCCAAAGTATTTTGGGTTGCAATGTAGTGTCCAGTGTAAGAAATCTTGATTTGCATTATAGGTCATTGGTCTTGTAGCAAGACAATGACCCCAAACATACTTCAAAAAGCTCCTTGAAATGGATCGAAACAAAGCACTGGAGAGTTCAGAATTGGTAGTTCCAGCTCCTGTAGCGTAAAGTCTTCCATCACTACCTCTTACATAGAGCTGCTACAGTGAAACTGCAAATGGAGACATTAAATTAGTTAATTTTGCCAGCTTTCATGAATTTCTAAGTACAGATCACCATAGAAAAACACAAATCTGTCAATGGGTTACGGAAAAAATCAATCAAGTGATGGACTGTAAAAGAGATGTGTGTGACCAGAATGAACACTCATTTCCAGCAGATGATACCTAACATCTGTCTCTACACTAAAAGCAGCTAACAGTGGAATAGAAGTTACCTTAATAGTTTGCTTTTTAGGTTGCAACAGCAAGGATTATAATTATTGCAGAATATAGAACAGATTTGGACTGGCTTTGAAAAAATTTTGTTTTGTACATGGCAGCAGCAAACTCTGGAGGAGAGTCAGCAACACTGCCAGCTTCGATCAATTTCTTAGTACAGATCACAGTAAAATAACATTAGTCTGTCAATGAGTATGGAAAAAAGTAGCTGCAAGGATTACAATTTATATGCCAAAAATCCCTGACTAGGTGCCTGTAATACGCTAGTCCTACTGCGACAGCTCACTCTACACAAATTGCAGTTAAGATTGGTATTATTAGATAGTAGAGTCTTTTTGAATTAGAACTAAAAAGTGATTAGTTTTACATAGCAGTATAAAGAACTGTTATTTCATCAACTCTGCTGGGGAATATAGTGGAGCATTTCGCATCTACTCAGCCTCAAACGGAGGAGACCAGGATCTTCTCTACTTGCTGTACAAACTCTCCTGTCTTGGCTGTGAAATCCTGTATGCAGAGTGAGAACTCACTATGAGACGACCACTCGACAGCCCTCAACAAGGCACTGGATCATATACTAATAGAACCTTTTGATTTCCAAAAATGTTCCCTCAAAGCTTTTCTTCCCTTTACTAATGAGTGGGTCTCCTAAACTGGTAAAAGGTATGCATTAAGCACAAGGGATGTCAAAAATTAGAAGGAGACTCTTCAATACCCCTTTGAAGAGATGTAGTGGAGGGCATCAGAAAACATTTGTACACATTATTAAGGGATGGGTATCCTAGTATGGTAATGTACATTATTATTATTACTATTTATTTATATAGCACCATTTATTCCATGGTGCTGTACATGAGAAGGGGTTACATACAAATTACAGATATCACTTACAGTAAACAAGCTAACAATCACAGACTGATACAGAGGGGAGATGACCCTGCCCTTTAGGGCTTACATTCTACAGGATGGTGGGGAAGGAGATAGTAGGTTGGGTGTTGCAGCAGCACCGGTGTTGGTGAGGTGGTAGCTCCGGTAGTGGTGAGAAGGCAGCGGGGTCATGGCAGGCTGTAAGCTTTCCTGAAGAGGTGGGTTTTCAGTTTCCCTCTGAAGGATCTGAATATGATTGAAAGTTGGATGCGTTGGGGCAAAGAATTGCAGAGGATAGGGGCTATTCGGGGGAAGTCTTGGAGATGGTTGGGTGAGGAGCGAATAAGTGTGGAGGAGAGAAGGAGGTCTTGGGTGGACCGGAGATTATGTGAGGGAAGATATCGGGAGATTAGTTCAGAGATAAATGGAGGAGACAGGTTATAGATGGCCTTGTAGTTCAGTATTAGTAATTTGAACAGGACACACTGAGGGAAGGGGAGCCAGTGAAGAGATTTGCGGAGGGGAGAAGCAGAGGAGTAGCGAGGAGAGAGATGAATTAGTCAGGCAGCAGAGTTAAGGATGGACTGGAGAGGTGCAGGGAGACCACAGAAAAGCATGTTGTAGTAGTCAAGATGGGAGATGATGACGGCATGCACAAGCATTTTAGTAGATTGAGGGTTGAGGATAGGACGGATTCTGGAAATATTTTTGAGCTGGAGGTGACAGGAGTTGGAAAGAATTTGGATGTGTGGCTTGAAGGACAGGGCAGAGTCAAGGGTTACTCCGAGGCAGCGGACTTCTGGTTTGGGGGAAAGCGTGATGTCGTTAATTGTGATAGGTCATGTAAGGAAGATCTCTAAGATTGAGGAAAGATGATGAGTTCAAATTTGTTCATATTGAGTTTGAGGAAGCGAGAGGAGAAAAAGGAGGATATGGCTGATAGACACTCCGGGATTCTGGACAGCAGAGAGATGATGTCTGGGCCAGAGAGGTAGATCTGAGTGTCATCGGCATAAAGATGGTACTAAAATCTATGGGACTTTATTAGTTGTCCCAGGCCAAGTGTATAGATTGAGAAGAGTAGGGGACATGCAATAAGCGTATACTCCTGGAGGGTATACATATGTATCAAAGAAAATTAGCAGTTGGCATCTCAAAATTCTTAATTCAGGCATCATAAACACCTTTGAAAAATGTATAGAGAAGGCAGCATGATCACCCTGTTGATATGGTCATGGAAGAGGATGAGGACGACATAAAAAATCCTGAAGTGTATACCCTTGTTTGGATGGGAAGTGGTGCATGAGACGAGACAAAATCTTTCTGTTTATAAACAGAAAGATAGTGAGGAAACACTTAGCTAACATAAATGAAGTCAAGTCTCCAGGTCCAGATGAATTACACCCCAGAGTACTGAAAGAGATAGCAGAATGCATTTTTGAACCACTCTCCGTAATCTTTGAAAATTCTTGGAGAACAGGAGAAGTCCCAGAAGATTGGAGAAGAGCAAATGCTGTTCCTATCTTCAAAAAGGAAAATAAAAGCGCAGAATAGGGTCTTATCCGGTGGATAAGTTAGGAATAATACGCCAAATGTACTCACCTGATGTGTGAGAAGTAAAAGCATATAAGATCCTTGGTCGGCTGCCGCAGATCCACGGGTCAAACCATTGACCGCAAAGACATTTTAAATAATGGAGACTTTGTGGATTTAATGCACTGCCAAATTATGACTCACGATCAATTATTCATAAAGAAGATGATGGCTTATTCATAATCCCAACACGTTTCGAAGTTTAAAACTTCTTCCTCAGGTGATTATATAAAATATCCACAAAATCTCCATTATTTAAAATATCTTCAAAAAGGGGAAGAAGGTGGACCCAGGGAACTATAGGCCAGTGAGTCTGACTTTTATACTAGGAAAGATCTTTGAGCAAATTATTAAACAACATGCATGTAAGTACCTGGATAAGAATGAAGTGATTAACCAGAGTCAGTATGGGTTTGTAACTAATAAGTCATGTCAGACTAACTTAATTTTCTTCTATGACATAATCACTGACTGGGTGGATCATGGAAATACTGTAGATATAGTATATCTTGACTTCATCAAAGAATTTGACAAAGTATCTCACACTATCCTTTTTGAAAAAATGACTAAGTATGAAATGGATAAAGTGATATATAACACTAAAAAAAAAGTTTAGAAATTTTGCTGGGTTATATTTCACAGCCATACAGTATTATGTGTTCTTGATACTTTTCGCTATTATAAAAGTCTCCAAAAATTTGTACAAAATTTTATCGGTATTACATTGATCACCCATACACTAATCTGTGGTCTGGAGTACATGTCCTTGGTATATAACCTTCAAAAACTTGTTAAAAATTTAGGCTGTGTGCACACTTTACAGATTTGGTTCTTTTTGTCATGATTTTTTTGTGCAGATTTATGGCAAAGCCTGATGCCAGCAAAGTGAATGAGAAACCTGACGTGTCTTGCACACATTGAGTATTTTTGATTCCAAGATTTGAAGCAGAAAATAATCTGTTGCATGTCAATTCTTTATGCGTTTTTGCCTTGCATTTTTCACGATTGACTTTACTCAAATCTTCACTCAATCAATCCAAAACACACCAAAAACAGAGCAAAAATGCACAAAAAATGCATTTTTTCCTGCCAAGAGATGTAAAAATGGTGCAGAAATTTTACTCTACATGTGCACATAACCTTATCGATATTATACTGCTCATCCTTTGACTATTCTGTGGTGTGGCGTATATTTCGTTGGTATTTAACCTTCAAAAGCTTGTTCAAAAATATATTGGAATTATATTGCTTACTCTTAGACTATTCCATGGTCTGGAGTACCAACACATGGCAATTCAATTTTAACAGAATGTGTATGAGGCCCTACTTTATGTCTAATACAGGGTGTATCTAAATTCCTAATTTTTGGCATTTCTTGCTTCCTTCATAAATTAAGCTGAAATTTACAATTTTTTTTAAATAAAAAAATCAAGGATTGGCATTAGAGTTAGGGGTGTGTTGAGGTTAGAGTTGGAGCTAGAACTGAGTGGTTTCCTATATTTAGGCACATCGGGTCTCCAAATGCGGCATGGTGCCACCATTGATTCCAGTCAATTTTGCGTTCAAAATGTCAAATGGTGCTCCCTCCCTTCCGAGCCCCGACGTGTGCCCAAACAGTGGTTTACCCCAATATATGGAGCATCAGCGTACTCAGGACAAATTGTACACCAACTTTTGGGGTCTAATTTCTCCTGTTACCCTTAGGAAAATAAAAAAAATTTGGGGCTAAAAAATCATTTTTGTGGAAAAAATTTTTTTTTTAATTTTCACCGCTCTGCGTTTTAAACTTGTGAAGCACTTGGGGGTTCAAAGTGCTCACCACACATCTAGGTAAGCTCCTTGAGGCGTCTAGTTTCCAAAATGGGGTCTCTTGTGGTTTTTTTTTTTTTTTTTACTGTTTAGGCACATCAGGGGCTCTGCAAACACAACATGACACCCGCAGAACATTCCATCAAAGTCTGCATTCCAAAACGGTGCTCCTTCCCTTCCGAGCTCTCCCATGCACCCAAACAGTGGTTCCCCCCACATATAGGGTATCAGCGTACACAGGACAAATTGCACAACAACTTTTGTGGTCCAATTTCTCTTGTTACCCTTGTGAAAATAAAAAATAGCGGGCTAAAAAATCATTTTTGAGGAAAAAAAATGATTTTTAATTTTCACGGCTCTGCGTTATAAACTTCTGTGAAGCACTTGGGGATTCAAAGTGCTCACCACACATCTAGATAAGCTCCTTGGGACTCTAGTTTTCAAAATGGGGTCACTTGTGGGGAGTTTCTACTGTTTACGCACATCAGGGGCTCTGTAAATGCAACATGACGCCCGCAGAACATTCCATCAAAATCAGCATTCCAAAACGGTGCTCCTTCCCTTCCGAGCTCTCCTATGCGCCCAAACAGTGGTTTACCCCCACAAATGGGGTATCGGCATACTCAGGACAAATTGCACAACTTTAGGGTCCTAATTTCTCCTGTTACCCTTGTGAAAATAAAAATGATGGGCAATAATATCATTTTTGAGGAAAAAATGTGATTTTTTTATTTTCACGGCTCTGCGTTATAAAATTCTGTGAAGCGCTTGGAGGTTCAATGTGCTCACCACACATCTAGATAAGTTCCTTAAGGGGTCTAGTTTCCAAAATGGTGTCAGTTGTTTGGGATTTCCACTGCTTAGGCACATCAGGGGCTTGTAAGAAAAAGTCCTATTGAGAGCTGGAAGAGTCGGGAAGAAGTTCCACAGACGATCTCTTATCAAGCTAAGGTTGAAGGTTTATTCGGAGATACACAGCAAAACAGATACAGAATAACACGCAACATGGCATCCGATCTCAATTCCAGCCAATTCTGCATTGAAAAAGTCAAATGCCGCTCTGTTGTGAATTCGCTTTCTGGCCTACCTCTGGTTATTACTGAAGGTAGTGGAGCTGGACAAATTGACAGAGGGGTTGCAAGTTCTCTTTCTGGGCTCCCTCTGGTGGTTACTGGAGGTAATGGAGATGATCTGATTAACAGGCTTGCCACCTGATAATGAGGACGACGATTAGAGATCTGGGGTTTCAGACTGGGATTTAAGACAGCCGACTCCCTCTATCCCTGCTGGTGATTTTCTTCCTGCCTCCTGAGGTTTTAGTTTCCAGATCAGTCCCTGCATGTTCAGCTATGTGTTCATTTGCTATTCTGTTTACATTTGATTTGGTTTTGTCTATTTCAGTTTTGTGTGGGTCAGCCAGCTCCTGCTGGGGCTGTGCTGAATCACCATTCATATGTTACTGCTTGTGCCAGTTTGTTTTTGTCTCTTATTAGATTGGCCTCTTTTTGCTCCACTTTCAGAATACACCAGAGTACTGACATAGTGGGCGAAGTCATGCGACTTCAGTATTTTTTGCATCAGACATGTTGGACATTTTTTGCAGGGTTTTTTGCATGATTGCAGACAGTGTCTTTCCTTTCCTGTCCTGTCTAGTCAGTGTGGGCCCCATCATTTGCTCAGTCTATTTTCCTACCTGCGTTTGTGTTTTCATCTTGTCTCACCGACAATATATGTTTGAGGGCTATCTATTTCTTTGGGGTCTGCTCTGGGGTAGTTTAGATTTCCCCTTTCTTGATTTAGACTTAGTTAGCTCTCCAGCTGTGCTGAGGCGTCTAGGATCATCATAGGCATGCTCCACGGCTACGGTTGTGTGGATAGGATCAGGGGTCTGCAATCCACTTAGTTACCAACCTCTCTGGTTTTCTGTGGCTTACCTTGGGCTTGCTCTCCTCCTCGGTGACCCAATCATAACACTGCTCCTTCCTTTCCAAGCCATACCATGGGCCCAAACGGTGGCTTACTCCCACATATGGGGTATGGGCCTATTCAGGAGAAATTTCACAACAAATTTTGTGGTTCATTTTCTCTTTTTACACTTGTGAAAATAAAGAAAATTAGTTCTGAATTAAAATGTTTGTAAAAAAAGTTAAATGTTAATTTTTTCCTTTATGTGCTTCAGTTCCTGTGAAGCACATAAAGGGTTAATAAACTTCTTGAATGTGGTTTTGAGCACCTTGAGGGGTGCAGTATTTAGAATGGTGTCACTTTTGGGTATTTTCTGTCATATTGACCTTTCAAAGTGAATTCAAATGTGAGGTAGTCCCTAAAAAAAAATGGTTTTGCAAATTTTGCTATAAAAATGAGAAATAGCTGGTCAACTTTTAACCCTTTTAACTTCTTAACAAAAACAATTGGTTCAAAAATTGTGCTGATGTAAAGCAGACATGTGGGAAATGTTATTTCTTAAGTATTTTTGTGATATATCTCTCTGATTTAAGGGTATAAAAATTAAAAGTTTGAAAATTGCAAAATTTAAAAATGTTGTCATATTTCCATTTTTTTCATAAATAAACATAAGTCATATCGAAGAAATTTTACCACTAACATGAAATAAAATATGTCATGAAGAAACTTTCTCTGAATCAGCAGGATCCGTTAAAGCGTTCCAGAGTTACAGTTGTGGCCAAAAGTATTGACACCCCTGCAATTCTGTCAGATAATACTCAGTTTCTTCCTGAAAATGATTGCAAACACAAATTCTTTCGTATTATCTTCATTTAATTTGTCTTAAATGAAAAAACACAAAAAAGAATGAAGCAAAAAGCAAGACTTTGATCATTTCACACAAAACTCCAAAAATGGGCCAGACAAAAGTATTGGCACCCTCAGCCTAATACTTGGTTGCACAACCTTACCCAAAATAACTGTGACCAACCGCTTCTGGTAACCATCAATGAGTTTCTTACAATGCTCTGCTGGAATCTTGGACCATTCTTCTTTGGCAAACTGCTCCAGGTCCCTGATATTTGAAGGGTGCCTTCTCCAAACTGCCATTTTTAGGTCTCTCCACAGGTGTTCTATGGGATTCAGGTCTGGACTCATTGCTGGCCACCTTAGAAGTCTCAAGTGCTTTCTCTCAAACCATTTTCCAGTGCTTTTTGAAGTGTGTTTTGGGTCATTGTCCTGCTGGAAGACCCATGACCTCTGAGGGAGACCCAGCTTTCTCACACTGGGCCCTACATTATGCTGCAAAATTTGTTGGTAGTCTTCAGTCTTCATAATGCCATGCAAAGGCAGCAAAGCAACCCCAAAACATCAGGGAACCTCCGCCATGTTTGACTGTAGGGACCGTGTTCTTTTCTTTGAATGCCTCTTTTCTTCTCCTGTAAACTCTGTTGATGCCTTTGCCCAAAAAGCTCTACTTTTGTCTCAACTGACCAGAGAACATTCTTCCAAAACGTTTTAGACTTTTTCAGGTAAGTTTTGGCAAACTCCAGCCTGGCTTTTTTATGTCTCGGGGTAAGAAGTGGGGTCTTCCTGGGTCTCCTACCATACAGTCCCTTATCATTCAGATGCTGATGGATAGTACGGGTTGACACTGTTGTACCCTCAGACTGCAGGGCAGCTTGAACTTGCTTGGATGTTAGTCGAGGTTCTTTATCCAACATCCGCACAATCTTGCGTTGAAATCTCTTGTCAATTTTTATTTTCCGTCCACATCTAGGGAGGTTAGCCACAGTGCCATGGGCTTTAAACTTCTTGATGACACGGCGCATGGTAGACACAGGAACATTCAGGTCTTTGGAGATGGACTTGTAGCCTTGAGATTGCTCATGCTTCCTCACAATTTGGTTTCTCAAGTCTTCAGACAGTTCTTTGGTCTTCTTTCTTTTCTCTATGCTCAATGTGGTACACACAAGGACACAGGGCAAAGGTTGAGTCAACTTAAATCCATGTCAACTAGCTGCAAGTGTGATTTAGTTATTGCCAACACCTGTTAGGTGCCACAGGTAAGTTACAGGTGCTGTTAATTACACAAATTAGAGAAGCATCACATGATTTTTCGAACAGTGCCAATACTTTTGTCCACCCTCTTTTTTATGTTTGGTGTGGAATTATATCGAATTTGGCTTTAGGACAATTCTTTTTGTATTTTTTTTCATTTAAGACAAATTAAATGAAGATAATGTATTAAAGAATTTGTGTTTGCAATCATTTTCAGGAAGAAACTCAGCATTATCTGACAGAATTGCAGGGATGTCAATACTTTTGGCCACAACTGTATAACCTCATAAAGTGACAATGGTCATAATTGTAAAAATTGGCCTGGTCATTAAGCTGAAAATTGGGTCCGTCACTAAGGGGTTAAAAGAATATATAGTGAAAGGCCCTCTTTATTAGCACATACAGATGTTGACAATATTGATGGTACCATTTTGTTAGCTGAAATAACTTGAAACTGACAAAAGTAATTTTCAATTTAAATTTACTGAATATCAACTAATGAAAATCAGATATTGCATTTGAATTAGAGTTCAATATACTGTAATTAAAAAAAAAACAAGTTTATTAAAACGGCCTGGACAAATATTATGATACCCCTAGGAAGGTTGAAAATAATTTGTCCATAGGGATATTTTAAACTAAGGTTTGTCCTGTAATTAGCATCATAGATGTCTACAAACTTGTTAATCAAAATAATAAGTTAAGGATACCATAATTTTTGTCCAGGTCATTTTCTTTCTACTTTTTTTTTAATTTTACTGTTGACCCAAAATTCAAAAGCTTTGTCTGATTTTCATTGGTTGGTATTCAGTAAATTTAAATTGAAAATAGCTTTTGCTCATTTCAAGTTATTCCACTGAATATTATGGGTTTTCCTTAAATTAACAGAAAGTCACCAACAATTGTGGTCATGTCAGTGTAGTTAAATTAACTCTCTTCTATTGCCTTTTGAACTTCAAATAGTAAGCTATGATTGCAAACATTTGTAAAGCTTGAGGGGTGAGGGAGATGAAACAATGAATTTAGTTTGGGGAAAAGGACGGGAAATGATTGAAGGTGGAGGGTCGGGAGAGGAATTGATGAATTGAGGGAGGGGAGAATGAGGATTATGTATTAAAGGTGGGGAAGGGGTAAAGGAGAGCAAATGATGATGAATTGAGACTGGGGATGGCGTACAGCAAACGATTATGTATTGAGATTTGGGATAGTGTACAGCAATTGAAGATGAATTGAGGCTGGGGGAGGGGGAGAGTAAATGATTTTGAACTGAGACTAGGGAGGTTGGGTAAAGCAAATGATGAATTGAGTGGATTCCTGGTACTGTGCAGAATGGCACCAAGTTGCTTTTTCTTCATATGACATATTTTAGAAGTTGGGGAAACTGTAGAGAATTTTCTCTGGAAGCGGTGCTGTAGATAACTGTTATTTGTGCAGAGACAAGTCCTGGCTGGAAGAAGTGATGGCAGTCTGTGCTGGATTAAGAAGAAAAGCGACTGTGCTGGATTAAGAAGAAAAGCGATAATGAAGACCTTCAACTAGAGATGTCACTGGTGAGTCAAAGTGTTACCCCTACATTGATTCTATACACTGTATATTATGTACAGAGCTCCTGTGCTTAATGTCACTTGGGATCCCTGTAATTCCTGTACACTATATACAGAGTTCTTGTGTATAAGGTCACTGGTGTGTCTGTATTACCTGTACACTGGACACTGTACACTATATAATACTTACAGGGCTCCTGTGTATAATGACACTTGTAATATTAGCATTGTTTTTTGTTAATGATCACTATTGTAGTATTTGGTCATTATGAGGTAGTAAAATGTGATCTGGTCATTGTGTCGCAGTATTTCATCCTTGTATGCGGCATTACTCCGCAACTATGTGGTGCAATATATGATCTGGTCATGGTGTGGTGGTATTTGTTTCTTGTAAGTGGTATTATTCGGTCACTATGTATGTATGTAGTATGTGGTCTGGTCATGATGTTTTGGTATTTTTGTCCCTTGTATTTTACATTATTGATTATTTTAAAAAATGTATGTGATACATTCCTTTAAAGAAAAGTAAAGAAAAATATACATAAAAAGATTATTGGATATTTTAAGAGAGTTTTAATATTCCATAGTAGAGTAGGACCCTGCCAAAGGATTCTACCTTGTCATGTTGGCAGGTTTAAAAAATCTTTTGGCCATAACAAAATCTGATGGCTATTATGTGATATGTTGTTCAATGAGAACTGTTAATGTGTGATTGGTGAAGACATTATGCAGAAATGGAGTTTCTCCAAAAGTTTCCAGTGGGACTCTGGAAGGTTCGAGGGGTGGAGGAAGAGTTGGTGTAGCCTGGGTGGAGTTTCAAGGGAACCTGAAAATTTTGCCAGTGTGGGGTCCTGAAATTCCTGGTGGCAGCCCTGGATCCCCATGTTAATTTAGATTAAAATCAGCTAAAGGCTAAAATCCATAAGATCACTTAACTTTAAGAGAAGTAGCTAGAGTAAATAACTAAGATTTTTGAAGAAGTTGTGGTCACGTATGCTTAAGTTTGTTTGCGTAATGCACAGATGTTAACAGACAAAAGTAGTCAGCAAAAACAATTGCTGAGCAAAGCAATACATTTTAAACTTTAAGCTTCTATAACTACTCTGAGATTAAATGTGTAATTCTGTCTTCTGGTGAAAGTCTGCTGTCACTCTAAGTGACCCCAAACTATTGAGTCTTTACAGCATGTGCACCATATGCTGTCAGGAGTCTCCAGTGTTGTCAGTAGGAGTGGGCGAACATGTGAACAGAACCGTGCAATTTGCATACATGCGGTCACATGCAGGCTAAACGTGCTCTACCTTGCTTAATACAAGTGAATTAAGTGAGACAGAGCATGTCTACTCAGAATGTGTCCGGTAATTGCAAACTTGTGGTCACTGATTGCTTTCACCAACATCAGCTGGGAACCTTGACACCATGCGGTGCAAGGGCTCTAAGGATTCAGATGTTCTGTAGTCACATAGAGTGGCTGAAGACTTTAACCAGACGATCAGAAAATATTCTTAATTTATTCACCAGAAATTCACATAAAATAAACCATAAAGGGATTATACTTAAAGATTGAACAGGAAAAGTTGAAAAAATTAATTTACCGTATATACTCGAATAGAAGCCGAGATTTTCAGCCCAAAAAATTGGGCTGAAAGTCCCCCTCTCGTCTTATATTCGAGTCATATACAAAGGGGGTCAGAGGGGGAGGGGGGGCGGGGGTGTCAGGTCATACTTACCCGTCCTGACGCTGTGTCTTGAACCCCCAGCTTCTCCACGTGCTCTCTCTTCCTGCCTTCAGCGGTCACATGGTGCCGCTCATTAAAACTCATGAATATGTGCATATTCATGAGTTTTAATGAGCGGTACCACATGACCGCTGAAGGCAGGAAGAGAGAGCGCGGAGAAGCTGGGGGCTCAAGACACAGCGTCAGGACGGGTAAGTATAGCGATACTCACCTGTCCTGCGTCCATGGCTGCTTGCTGCTGTCTGTCATCGGTCAGTGACTTCAGACAGCAGAGGGCGCGGTGACGTGGTTAGTGCGCGCCGCGCCCCCTGCAGTCTGAACGTCACTGACTGATGACGTGGCAGATAGCGGTGAGCAGCCATGGACGCAGGACACGTGAGTATCTCAGGTGCCAGCAGTGACGTCGGCACCTGACACCCAGCGATGGAGAGGTGAGTATGTCTTTTTTTTTACATGCAGCAGCAGCAGCAGCATGGGGGCAGCATATGGGGGAACAATCTATGGAGCTTCTTATGGGGGCAGCATATGGGGGAATAATCTGGAGCTTCTTCTGGGGTCAGCATATGGGGGAACAATCTATGGAGCTTCTTATGGGGGCAGCATATGGGGGAATAATCTGGAGCTTCTTCTGGGGTCTGCATATGGGGGAATAATCTGGAGCTTCTTCTGGGGTCCGCATATGGGGGAACAATCTATGGAGCTTCTTAGCTTCTTATGGGGACACCATATGGGGGAATAATCTATGGAGCATTTCCCACCCTAGGCTTATACTCGAGTCAATAAGTTCTCCCAGTTTTTTGTGGCAAAATTAGGGGGGTCGGCTTATACTCGGGTTGGCTTATAATCGAGTATATACGGTATGTAAATAAGCATTTTTTATGTTGCTACCATTAATATTTTTATTTGCAAAATTTGTATCAGAAAACTTTTTCATGTTAGCTTAGGCTATTAAAGTTATAAATATTTTTCGTATATCTAAATTACTTTATTATTGTTACATCTATTAGAATGCCCACTTAATGATTGGTTTCAATTTAATCTTTTTTTCTTTTAATCTTTTGTGTCTAATGTCTTCAAGAAGTACAATACATGACAGCAGGAAAATCAGCTGATTTGGATAAGACCGTAGACAGTGGTAAAATATTAGGATTTTTAAATCAAAACAAGGAAAGCTCCATCCTAGAAAGAAGATGAGGTAAAGAAGAGCTGCAAAGCACCAATTGCAAGCAGTGAGAGGGGGGTGACTGGAAATGTGAACCATGTGGTGAGTTTTATGTATTTTGTTTTTGCTTTTCTTAGGTTTAATTTACTTCCACATGTGCGTATAAAAATAATATACATATACAGTACATGCATATATACAGTTGTGAGAAAAGGTGTTTGCCTCCTTCCTATTAAAAAATCCTGAAGGAGACTGTCCTGCCATCTGTTCATGACCTCAATCAGAAGAGCACTTGGGTTATGCAGCAGCACATTGATCCAAAACACATAAGCAAGTCCACCTCTTAATGGCTTAAGAAAAACAAAATTCAGACTTTGGAATGGACCAGTAAAAGTCCTGAATTTAATCCAATTGAGATGCTGTGGCATGATCTTAAAATGGAGGTTCATGCTCAGAAACCTTCCAATGTGGCTGAATTGCAACATTTCTGCAAAGATGAACAGGACAAAATTCCTCCAGAGCATTGTAAAAGACTCATTGCCAGTTATCACAAAAGCTTGATTTGCAGTTTTTGCTGACAACAGTTGCCCAACTAGTTATTAGATTTAGAGGGCAATCACTTTTTCACACAGGTCCCTTTAGATTTGGATTTCTTTTTCCCTTAATCACAAAAACATTCATTTAAAAACTGAATCTTGTGTCTACTTCTGTTATCTTTGTCTAATATTTAAATTTTAAATTTGTTTGGTGATCTGAAACATTTAAGTGTGACAAACATGCAAAAGAATCGGAAATCCGGAAGGGGCAAACACTTTTTTCACTCAATTGAAATATAATGTGAGGCAGTGACTGCTGGTGTTACATGTGAGGGTCACTGTATGAGATAGCATTGCAGTCAAAGGCTTATCTGTGGTTGCAATGCAGTGCAATGCAGACTAAAGTGAGTATAGGTCTTGGACATGCTAGTTGTCCAAGGCAGATTTATGGAAAACCTGCTCTGGGTTTTGGTGCTTTGAAACTGACTGAAAATGGTAGTGTTGCAGTCCATTTCATTCCTGGCCCGGGTTTTCCATATGGCCCAAGGCCACAGGTTACTAGCTAAAAGCCCTGCAGTATAGGATTTGGGTGTATCAGTTTAAGTGTCAGTCTATTGTGTGCTAGAGGGCAGAGCAGTCAGCTCTGCAGTGCTCCATCTGTGCGAGGCAACACAGACAAGCAGAGCCAAAGCAGCCAAGACAGCTCAGGTGTCTCAGGTGTCATGGTGCAGTCGCCCATGGTAACTGGTCTCAGAGGTGGACTGTCTTGTGCCCGGTGGTGAACCGGAGGTAGACTGTCCTGTGCCCGCAGCAGGACTGGCATGTTTAGTGACTGTAAACTGAAGGATATCATGTACTGTGTAAAGCTGTGAGCAGCATATTAACACAGCAGTGCAATCACCCACGGCAACAAGTCAGAGGAGGACTGATGTGTTTAGTGACTGTAATCCAGAGGATATGTTTCCCAGCTGTGGTCCATAGGATATCGTGTGCTTTGTTTTGTTGAGTTGAACATTAAAAGTTTATTTAGACCTGCTTGTAGGGTTGGTAGAGAGGCAAATCAGAACCCCCACTTGACTGCAAAACACCTGCAGAAAGATTTAGACTCTGGAATTGCGGTACATTATTCTACTGTTCTTGGACACTTGCATAAAAATGGCTTTCATGGAACAGTCATCAGAAGAAAACCTCTCCTGCATCCTCACTATAAACTTTAGCATTAGAAGTATGCAAAAGAACATTTAAACAAGGCTGATGCATTTTGGAAAGAAGTCCTGGTGACCGATGAGGTTAAAATATAACGCTTTCAGGAAAAGAACATTTCGCCAACCATTAAGCATGGGGAGGATCAATCATCATTTGGGGTTGTGCTGTAACCAATGGCACAAGGAACGTTTCACGGGTAGAATGGATTCAATGAAATTTCAACAAATTCTTGATGCGAACATAACACCATCTGTATAAAAGCTAACGTTGAGAAGAGGGTGGTTTCTACAAATGGATAATAATCCTAAGCACACATCAAAATCCACAATAGACTCTCTCAAAAGGTTCAAGCTGACAATTTTACAAAGGACCTCACAGTCCCTTGATCTTAACATAATTGAAAATATGTGGCTACACATCCAAATAGCAATGCATGCAAGACAACCCAGAAATCTCAAATAACTGGAAGAATTTTCCAAGGTAGAATGCATCACAATTCTTCAAACAAGATTTGAAAGATTCTTGGTGTCACTCTGGGTGAAGGATAAGTGCGTGCGAAGGATAAATATGTGCACAACAATGGGAAGAAGGAAGGGGAGCACAAACACTAGGGAAGAGGGGAGTGGAGATCTCCAGGCAGATCTAAAATCACCCTGTCTGCCCTAAACATCCCTATATAGGTTCTGCACCTATTGCCGAGCAGGAACCTAATCCCTGCCTGACGCTAGCGATTTGGCCTACATAGGGAGGGGATAGGGTACACTAGTCAGTCCCCACTAAAACTTTAGACAGAGAGGGAAAACGGATGGGGAAAGCACTTAGTTTGAGAAGACAACCAAGACATCATGCTAGCAATCCTCCAAGGGTGCTCAGGGAAAGACACTAACCTACTGCTATAGCTTCCAACAATACTGAGGCTAACACCCGCACCATGCTGCAGCAATTGAATTTATTTAAACCTTAGGCCCAGGTGTGTGATTAGCAGCAGAATGTGGAGGTAACTATTGAGTCCTAGAGGGAGAATGAAATCGCTCCATAACAAAGATATAAAAATCAAGAAGGTGCTTGAGCTAAACACAAAGACATTCTACAGCCGGATCCAGGATGACTTTCTGTCACATCTGACACACCCGTGACACTTGTCTGGCAACAAAAAAACTTTTACAAGCTGTGATTCATTGAAAAGGGTAAACCACTAGCTACTAAGCATGCAGGGTGCCTAAACTTTTGCATTGGCCCATTTTCCTTTTTGTAATTTTCAAAAGGTAAAAGATGAAAATAGTTATTTAATTTTATGCCTAAAATACAAACTTTAGGTCTTTTAGAGATCATTTCAATAACAGCAATTGTGACTAGGGGTTTCCAAACGTTTACATGACACTGAAATCCTAAATTATTAGTTTTAAAATAAAAAAAAAAAGAAACAATGATGACCATATAAAAACCTAAGGAGCTAAAATGTAATTAACATCTTTATTTTTCATTTATTTAATTATTTTATCTAACCGAAAACTTAATATTCAGTCTTTTATTTAAAACAATCAACATTTTTTGCATGTATGATTTTAGAATTGTAGAATTCTACAAAGGTTAATATCAATGTTTGTATTTTCCCTCCTCATTGAAAACTCTAAACAAATGAAATGTATACTATTTCTAAACACCTGCATTAAAAGAAGTCATGAGGATAGAGAAATATTCATTAAGTTGCTTATATATAGATATGCACAGAAACTGCACATAGCTGAAAATTAATTTTGTTGTTTTTTTTTTTTTTAATAAAAATGACTGTGAAAGCCAACTACTTTAACCATATGGATAAATACAATATATAGGCTGCTACTCAATTGTAAAATTTGGAGTATTGAATCAGTAACAAATAAGATTCCATAATGCTATACCCTGAGCACATACTGTTATTCTGTATAATTTGTCCAATAGAGTTGATACATTAATAGCATTCCTGAACCAGCATTCCTATTGGTTATTTTAAACCAAACAACTGGCTGAACTCCTAAAATAGTTAAGAACATTACAAATGTAACACTATACGAATGCTTACAGAGGATCTATGAAAGGCTAGTTTCACATTTGCGTTTAAGGCAGCAGCGACGGCCTGCGCACGGCTGCTGCTAAGCTCCGCACCCTGCCGTGCCTGCGCCAGTAGCTCCGCCTATGGGCGCATGATACTGCATGCGTCCTGTGTCCCCTATCTTTAGCACTGGGGACGCAGGCCGTGCGCAGGTATGTGTTTGGCGGCGCATGTGTCCTTTTGATGCTGCGCCGAGCTCACCAAATTGCAACCTGTTGCGTTTGGCGCTGGTCGGCGCAGCGTCAAAAGGACGCATGTGCCGCCAAATGCATACTGCGCATGGCCTGTGTCCCCAGTGCTAAAGATAGGGGACGCATGATGCATGCAGCGTCATGCACCGTAGGCGGAGCTACTGGCGGAGGCACGGCAGGGGGTGGGGCTTAGCAGCAGCCGTGTGCAGGCCGCCGCTGCGACCTTAAACGCAAATGTGTAGCTAGCCTTAGCTCTGTTTATATTTGTATTTAGAGCACTTAGACTTTTTCTTGACTTCAAATAGATTGTGTCATGATCCAGGACGGGATTTCACTTTGACCCGTCCTGGTTAGACTATGGGTTAATTGTGCTGCCTCTCTCTGGCAGCAGGAGGCTATTTAGTGCTCACTGGACCTGGGTCCGGTGTCAGTTATACTCCTGCCCTCGGCTGAGTTAAGTGACCTCTTGTATACGTGTGCCTTGTGCCTGATATCTTGCTTGCTTGTTCGGTTGTGATCTGGTTCTGTCCCCGTTTACGAGTTCTGCCTGACCCTCTTGTACTGCGCTACCTCTCGTGTATGACTCTCTGCTTGTGACCCGACTTCTCTCTGCTTGTCCCCTTGGTACCACGTCGCCCTCTTGTGTATGACCTTTGGCTTTGTCTGACTACCCGTCTGTTTGTCCCTCCTGTACCTCATCTGCCCGTACTGCTGTGACCTCTGTTTTGCCTGACTCTGAGTTGTTGTATGGTGTCCTGTCCTATCTGAATACAGGACGCTAAGCCCCGCCCCCTTGCTGTCACATGACCATAGGTCCCGTGCCAGATTATTCAGTTTCAGTGTCCGCAGGTCCCGTGCCTCTTTACCTTCGAGCGCTGACTGGACCCTGACACTATTAGCCTGAAGCACGCATGGTCACCTCTGCTGCCCGTCTCTACAGGTATCTTTTAGCACTGCTTCTGTACTCAGGACACGCGCACTGGCTCTATGAGCAAGTGCAGTGCGGTGTCTCTGATATTATAACTGACCAATGCTCCAGCGGTCTTCCAAAATTTCATAAATCATGTGTTCTCCGATTTGATTGGATGTTTTATGGTGGTGTATTTGGATGACATTTTAATCTACTCGCCTGATAAACAGACTCACATTGGTCATGTACGGGCAGTTCTCCAAAGGCTCAGGGAGAACTGTCTGTTTGCTAAACTTGAAAAATGTTTATTTTTTGTTCAGGAACTGTCCTTTCTGGGGTTCACCGTGTCTGCTGAAGGGTATCGCATGGATCCTAATAAGGTGCAGGCCATTCTCGAGTGGGTTCAACCGTGTGATTTGAAGGGTCTGCAACGTTTCCTAGGGTTCGCTAATTATCGGAAATTTATAAGGGGGTTCTCACAGGTGGTTAAACCCCTCACAGACATGACTCAAAAGGGGGCCGAAATCAAGAATTGGTCAACCACAGGGGTAGAGGCATTTCAGTTTTTGAAAAAATGTTTCATGTCGGCCCCGGTTCTTATCCAACCAGACCCCTCTGAACCATTTATTGTTTATTGTTAAGGTAGACGCCTCAGAGGTGGGGGTGGGGGCGGTATTGTCCTAGGGACCCGCCACTTTGACCAATTTAAGACCTTGCGCCTTTTTCTCAAAGAAGTTCTCCCCTGCGGAGAGAAACTATGATGTGGGGAATCGGGAACTTCTGGCCATAAAATTGGCTTTTGCAGAATGGAGGCATTTTTTGTAGGGGGCTGTTCATCCTATAACGGTAATCACGGACCACAAAAACCTAGCTTACATTGAGTCAGCTAAAAGGTTGACTCCCAGACAGGCTAGATGGTCACTTTTTTTTTCCCGATTCAACTTCTCGATCACTTTTCGACCAGGATCCAAGAATATCAGAGCGGATGCGTTGTCACGCAGTCTTGATCCGGTGTCCCCCCCGGAACCTCCATCCTCCATTCTTCAGCCTGGGGTGGTGGTGGCAGAGGTTTCTAATGTGTTGGAACGGGAGATTCGAGAAGCCCAGGCTCTTGCACCTCCAGCTAAGCCGGTGGATAAACTTTTTGTGCCAGCTCAGTTTCGTCTCAAGGTCCTCCAGGAGTTCCATGACTCAGTTCTGGGTGGACATCCAGGGATCTCAGCGACCCGGAAGGCCATTGCTAGAATATTCTGGTGGTCTTCTTTAGCCTCTGATGTTGGGGAGTATGTGTCTGCGTGTGAGGTTTGTCCCCCGTGCGAAAACTCCCCATAACCGGCCGGCCGGGGAATTGGTACCACTGCCAATTCCTGAGAGACCATGCACTCATCTGTCCATGGATTTCATCACCAACCTTCCCCCTTCCAAGGGTAATACCGTGGTCTGGGTCGTAGTGGACAGGTTTAGTAAGCAGGCACATTTTGTACCTTTGGCAGCTCTACCTAATGCGGAAACATTGTCCAGATTGTTTGTGGAGCATGTGGTGCGGTTGCATGGGGTACCCCTGAATGTGGTGTCTGATAGGGGAGTGCAATTTGTGTCCAGATTTTGGAGAGCTTTTTGTAGGAGGTTGGGTATTGGTCTGTCCTTTTCATCCGCCTACCATCCAGAGACTAATGGGCAGACTGAGAGGACCAATCAGTCTCTGGAGCAAATTCTGCGTTGTTTGACCTCAGCCCGACAGGATGATTGGTGTTCTGTGTTACCATTGGCTGAGTTTGCATTTAACAACCGCACTAACCAGTCTACGGGTACATCTCCATTTTTTTGCAATTATGGGTTTCATCCTCATTTTGGAGAATTTTCCCGCTTGAATTCTGGGTGTCCTGGGGCGGACGAGACGATCCAGCGGTTGGGGGAGGTATGGCGGGAGGTCCAGAATAACATTACGAAGGCCCAGGACAAATTTAAATTTTTTGCGGACAAAAAACGATCCGTGGGTCCAGTGTTTCAGGTCGGAGATAAGGTATGGTTATCCACCAAAAATATAAGGCTCAAGGTCCCCTCTGCGAAGCTTGGACCCAAGTTTATAGGTCCCTATGTAATTACCGAAGCAGTTAACCCGGTGGCTTTTTGGTTGAGTCTTCCGCCATCTCTAAGGATCCCTAATGTTTTCCATAAGGCCCTTTTGAAACCTGTGAGGTCCGGTGGGGAGGGATCATCATCTTCCCCGACACCGGTTCTGGTAGATGGGCAGGCTGAGTACGAGGTCGAACGAATTGTCGACTCCAGGTTGGTCCGTCGCACCCTTCAGTATCTGATACATTGGAAGGGCTACGGTCCTGAGGAACGCTCGTGGGTTCCTGCTCGATCAGTTCATGCGGATCGGTTGATCCGAGCCTTTCACGCCAAGTACCCTGAGAGACCTGGGGGTCCGGTGGCCCCCCATTGAGAGGAGGGTACTGTCATGATCCAGGACGGGATTTCGCTTTGACCCGTCCTGGTTAGACTATGGGTTAATTGTGCTGCCTCTCTCTGGCAGCAGGAGGCTATTTAGTGCTCACTGGACCTGGGTCCGGTGTCAGTTATACTCCTGCCCTCGGCTGAGTTAAGTGACCTCTTGTATACTTGTGCCTTGTGCCTGATATCTTGCTTGCTTGTTCGGTTGTGATCTGGTTCTGTCCCCGTTTATGAGTTCTGCCTGACCCTCTTGTACTGCGCTACCTCTCGTGTATGACTCTCTGCTTGTGACCCGACTTCTCTCTGCTTGTCCCCTTGGTACCACGTCGCCCTCTTGTGTATGACCTTTGGCTTTGTCTGACTACCCGTCTGTTTGTCCCTCCTGTACCTCATCTGCCCGTACTGCTGTGACCTCTGTTTTGCCTGACTCTGAGTTGTTGTATGGTGTCCTGTCCTATCTGAATACAGGACGCTAAGCCCCGCCCCCTTGCTGTCACATGACCATAGGTCCCGTGCCTGATTATTCAGTTTCAGTGTCCGCAGGTCCCGTGCCTCTTTACCTTCCAGCGCTGACTGGACCCTGACACTATTAGCCTGAAGCACGCATGGTCACCTCTGCTGCCAGTCTCTACAGGTATCTTTTAGCACTGCTTCTGTACTCAGGACACGCGCACTGGCTCTATGAGCAAGTGCAGTGCGGTGTCTCTGACAGTTTGCATCCCTGAAAGAACCCAATTAAATAAAAGACTTGTATGTTGAGTAATCAGTATTTAAGAATGGATCCGACATAGTTGTTATGATTCTATCATAAGCCCAGAATGTCTTATAAATGTCTAATAGCTATGGGAGCTAGCTCTTAGAACACACCTATTGTTTCTACAACAGATGAGAAGAAGCTGAGGCGAGCAGGGTGCCCAAGTGAGCATCTTCCTCCATTATACAGTATTAGAACATAAAAGTTTCATCTCTGACAGGTGTTAGAACATTGACAAAAAAGTCTGCTCTATGAGATATCTACAGCATATCCTACAGATAGGATAAAATATTACTCCTTAAAATTGTATTTCAATGGAAACTATTAAATGACATATTATTTTTCATTTATATGATGATCTTTTCTGAATATAGAAATCTGACACATTGTAAAAATTATAACCAGCACATTACAATTTTTCGCTCTTTAAAGGGAAACTGTCACCAGCTTTTTTGCTATGCAATCTGAAAGCTGCACAATGTAGCAAGAGAGACCCTGATTCCAGCAGTGTTTCACAAGCTGGCCTACTTGTTGTAGTTTTGATAAAATATATGATTTATTTCCTGCAGATATGCCAGTTCTCTCAGTGCTGAGCTTTGTACAACCCGGCCCGCCCACAATACTGATTGGAAGCTTTCTGTGCACACTGTGCAATGGCAGAGAGCAGGTGAACTACATGGCACAAGATAACTTGTTCTCTAGTAATAATTTCCTGCTAATAAAACAGTGATTTTTTAAAAAGTACAGCAAGAAGCCAAGTAATTGACACATCGCTGGAATCAGGAACTCAGTCTCTTCATTAGGCTGCTCTCGAATTAAAACCTTGGAATAAAAAAAAATGAGCAAATACTTTCCAGTAATTAAATAAATAGTAATAGTACATGTGAGGCTGTGTGCCCACGTAGCGATTTTTAAGCGTTTTTTCCGTGATTTTCGGTGTGAAAACGCTGCAAAAACATTTAAAAATTGTGTACAGAACGCCCCAAAAGCATTCCTATGGCATTCCGAACATGCTGTGCTAATGCTGCGCTTTTTTCCGTGGCGGAATCGCATCGCGGAAAAAATCACAGCATGGTCATTCTTTTGTGCGGAATCGCAAAGAATTGCAGCGATTCCGCACCCATAGGAATGCATGAGAATCGCTGACTTCCCGCATGTGGCTATGCCCACCATGCGGGAAGTTAAGCGTCTCATGTGCGGTTGGTACCCACGGTGTGGAGGAGAGGAGACTGTCCTCCAGGCCCTGGGTACCATACCCCTGTAAAAAAAAGAATAAAAAATAAAAAAATCGGGGTATATTTACCTTCCGGTGTCCCACGCTGCATTCCCGGCCTCAGCGTTCCCAGTAATGCCTTGCGGCAAGGTCCTGTGATGATGTAGTCTCGCATGACTCTAGTGGTCTCGCGAGATCACTATAGCAACGCGAGACCAACGTTATCATAGGTCTCGCAAGGCATTACTGGGAACGCTGAGGCCTGGGATGGCAGCACGGGACGCCGGAAGGTAAATATACCCCAATTTTTTTTATTTTTTTAGCATTTTAACATTCTATCTTTTACTATTGAGGCCGCATAGGCGGCCTCAATAGTAAAAAGCTGCTCACACTTGTCAAACACTATGACGAGTGTGACCAACCTGTCAATCACTTTCAAAGCGGTGCTTCAAGTCGCTTGGAAAGTGCTTGAATATCGCGCGCGAAAATCGCGGCAAAATCGCGAACAAAATCGCGGTGAAATTGCGTGGAAAAAACCGCACGATTTCTGGGAAGGAGTCCAGTTTTTAGCGTCCGGAATAAAACGCTACGTGGGTACATAGCCTAAATAACATAGGGTACTTAGTTGACACTATGTTGATCAAAGGAGTGTAAAAGTCATCTCACTGCGACACGGTGTATCGAATCAGGATGGTCCCTAACTCTACAGTAGTAGTTCACCTTGCTATGTGTTAGCAGTAAGGATGAGTGGACCCTTGGCTGTCCGGGTCCATCTGGTTAGGCCGGGCTTTCTAAAAATGCTTGGTTCGGGCACCAGAACATTACGCAAACTTGATCCAACTTGACTTGTGCAGCCCTCTTGAGAACCAGCCACTGTGAACTAAGGTAACTTTCTGACTTCACCTCAGTTCGCAGCAGCAGCCGGGTCTCATGTATCACAGCATTAGACAATGCAGAAGCTGCTGCTTCAGTCTTTGGAGCTGCATTCTATGAGTGGGGCTCCAAAGACTGGATGAAGAAGACTGGGATCAACGTGGGACCTCGATTTGTATTAGGGAGGACCATATGGGTTATTATTTTTTTTAATAAGTGGGGAAAAGATGGAATTTATTGGGGAGTTTTTTTCAAATAAAGATTTTTTTTCTGTTATTTTTTCAATATTTTTTTCAAATTTTCTTTTCTTTTTTACTTACTGGATTAATAATGGGGGTGTCTGGTAGATGCTTCTACATTACTAACCTGTGGACTTGATGTCAGTGGACATTACACAGATGACAATACCCCCACAATCCCATTAGCCTGACTGTCACCACACAATGGCAAGCAAGAAGAGCTAAAGACTGGTCTTATTAGGATGGGAAGTGGTAAATATCCATAACCTTTCCCAACCTATTACTATCAGTCCTCAGCTATCTGCTTTGTCTCAGCTGGTTATTAAAACTAGGGGGACCCCAAATCATTTTTTAGGGTTTGCACATTTTTAGTAACCAGCAAAGGCAGACCAAAGAGCTGGAGGCAGATATTAATAGACTGGGAAAGCCCATGTATATTGGCCCCTTCTCAGCATAATACCAGCTCACAGCTGTCTGCTTTCCCTTTTCTGGTTATTAAAAATAGGGTGGACCCCACATCATCTTTTTCATTTATTTATTAGTATTTTTTATTTATTAATTTATTTACTAGTAATAAGTAAATGGGGAAAAAACAGAGTGGGGTTTATATTTGGCCCTCTGCAGCATGGAAAGAGCAGCCTGCAGCAGCCACAGAAAGGGCATGCATCCATTAGATGATCCAATTCTGACACTTTACCCAGTTCTAACCGCTTGCCCTGGTGCATTGAAAAATGGGGTAATATTTTGGGGTTTATGTCAGCTGTGTATTGTCCACTGACATCAAGTCCAGGGGTTAGTAATGGGTTGGCATCTCTCAAACACTTCCATTACTAACTCGATAATTAAATAGTTAAAAAAACAAAGACACACAGGAAAAAAATACTTGATTTGAATAAAGACTTCCTCACACTCCCTCATTTATCAATTTATTATTTAAAAATAAGTTCAGGACATTCTGGCAGTAATCCAAGAGTAGAATGACCCACGACATCCATCGAATCCTATGGAGTCTCGTTTTGAGAAAGCTCTCAGAATGAGACTTCAAAGTTCACTCCTGTTTAACGGTGGGCACATTAGTAACCCTACTGAGCCTTGTTCAAAACATTCTCAGAATGAGGCTTAATAAGTATGGATGAGTCAACGTGCTCGTTGAAACTCAGATATCATTCGAATATCTGGGTGCTCAGATATGCTCATTACTCAGCGAGTATTGGGTGATGCTCAATATACAACTCATATCACCATCCAGCATGTTTGGTGCCTGGGACACAGCCAATAAGCATGCAGGGATTGCCTACACTTCACTGTAGTGCCTAGCCATCTTGGTAGTGGCATTACTGTGATTGGCTGGATGTGTGACATCGTCAGGGGTTGTAAATAGTGTTGAGCGATACCTTCCGATATCGTGAAATATCGGATCAGATTGGATCGGACTAATACCCAAAAAGTATCGGATATCGCCGTTTCCGATACCGGAAACCAATGCAAGTCAATGGGACAAAAATATCACAATTAAAATAAACCCTTTGTTTCCTTGTTGGTTAATTCTACATGAAGAAAAACAAGTAATAATAATGTAGAATGTATTGGGGGAGGTGGAGGAGACATTAAAGGCATAGAGGTTTAGCCCAATCAAATGGAATAGCAGGAATATTTTTTTTTTTTTTAAGACGTTGTAGTTACAAAGATATCGACTATGTTAACCTTTTTTATATTTTGTCAGATATGTATGATTCACTACTTCCATGCTCTTCACCTTCTTTTTTACTTCTCCCACACTTTCTCCTTCATGATCCTTAGCAGCAGCATCTTTTTCATCAACTTCTTCACCTTATTCATCTTCTTCTTCTTCACCTTCTTCCTATTATTCTTTTTTTTTTACATTCTGCATATTCTTCTTATTCAACTATTATTCTTCTTCATATTCTACTTCTTCATCTTCTTCCTATTCTTCTTCTTCATCATATTCTTATTTGTGACAGGCATTCCTGTAGTTGTTATCTATAAAAGTTTAAAGATTACACCAGCCGTTCTGCCTGTCACAAAAGATTTACAACAGGATTAGTCCGCGTTCAGTTTGGCCTGCAGCAGCAGGCATTTTCCAAGGGCACCACGAGGAGGAACGGACTCACCCCCATACACTGCTTGGTCTTCTTCTGCTTGTAATTTCGATAATCAATTTTGCTCTGATTTTTAGTCTTATGCTTAATGTTCTTCTGCTTTTTGTTCTTCTGCTTCTTGGTCTTCTGTATCTTGTTGTTCTGTATCTTGGTGGCTGTCTTCATGTTCTTTGTCCTCTTGGTCATCTTCTTCAGGGTCATCTTTTTGGTCTTCTTTGGGGTGGTTTTCAGGGTCGTCGTCAGGGAGATCCAGAGTGATTACCAAAAACCATTTCAAAAAGTTTGAACTTGGAAATGTAGCAGAAGGTACAAGAAGACTGAGGAACTGCCGAGAACCAGCTGACGGTACTGAAACCCGGATGAGTAGCAGAAGGAACAAGAGCAAATGGCACTACCGAGGACCAGCTGATGTTACTGGAACCCGGTGACTAAGCAGGAGGTACCTGTGCTAGAAAGCACTACCAAGGACCAGCAGATGTTGCTGGAACTCGGATACCGAGATGGAGGCACCTAAGCCAAAGGCACTGTCGAGAGCCAGCTGACAGTGCGGGAACCTGGAGGGGCAGCAGAAGGAACAAGAGGCAATGGAACTACCGAGGACCAGCTGACGGTGCTGGAACCCGGATGGGTAGCAGAAGGAACAAGAGCCAATGGCACTACCGAGGACCAGCTGACATTACTGGAACCCGGTTACTAAGCAGGAGGTACCTGTGCTAGAAAGCACTACCAAGGACCAGCAGACGTTGCTGGAACTCGGATACCGAGAAGGAGGCACCTAAGCCAAAGGCATTGCCGAGAACCAGCTGACGGTGCTGGAACCCGGATGGGTAGCAGAAGGTACCCATGAAAAACAAAGTTGCAAGGCCACAAGCCGCCACAGTTACCGAAACCCACAGTCCCACAGGGGGTGCTTGTCCTATTGGCACTACGGAACCAGCCTTTATTGCCAAAACCCGCAGCCCACATAGGAAGCACCTAAACTGCAGGCACCATAGAGTCGGCTAACCCAACCACAACACAACGGGAAAATGTATTGGTGCCAAAGTGACGTTGACACTTCCCTGAAACAGAACCCGGATGGGCAGCAGAAGGAACAAGAGCCAATGGCACTACCGAGGACCAGCTGACGGTACTGGAACCCAGTGACTAAGCAGGAGGTACCTGTGCTAGAAAGCACTACCAAGGACCAGCAAACGTTGCTGGAACTCGGATACCGAGACGATATGGAGGCACCTAAGCCAAAGGCACTGCCGAGAACCAGCTGACGGTGCTGGAACCCGGAGGGGCAGCAGAAGGAACAATAGGCAATGGAACTAGCGAGGACCAGCTGACGGTGCTGGAACTCGGATGGGTAGCAGAAGCTACAAGAGCCAATGGCACTACCGAGGACCAGCTGACAGTACTGGAACCCGGTTACTAAGCAGGAGGTACCTGTGCTAGAAAGAACTACCAAGGACCAGCAGACGTTGCTGGAACTCGGATACCGAGATGGAGACACCTATGCCAAAGGCACTGCTGAGATCCAGCTGACGATGCTGGAACCCGGAGGGGCAGCAGAAGGAACAAGAGGCAATGGCACTACCGAGGACCAGCTGACGGTACTGGAACCCGGTGACTAAGCAGGAGGTACCTGTGCTAGAAAGCACTACCAAGGACCAGCAGACATTGCTGGAACTCGGACACCGAGAAGGAGGCACCTAAGCCAAAGGCACTGCCGAGAACCAGCTGACGGTGCTGGAACCCAGATGGGTAGCATAAGGTACCCATGCAAAACAAAGTTGCAAGGCCGCGAGCCGGCCGCAGTAACTGAAACCCACAGTCCTACAGGGAGTGCTTGTCCTATTGGCACTACGGAACAAGTCTTTATTGCCAGAACCCGCAGCCCACATAGGAAGCACCTAAACTGCAGGCACCATAGAGTTGGCTAACCCAACTGCAACACGACAGGACAATGTATTGGTGACAAAGTGACGTTGACACCTCCCGGAAACAGCTGGCGTGCTGGAACCAGGCTGGCCAGGAATGACTACCTGTGCCAAAGACACTTCTGAGCAGCAACTGGTGGTGTTGGAGCCCAGGGATTACAGTTCAAATAGAGTGGAGGAAGAGTCCTAATTGCAGCAAGTTTAAAATCTTTAGTTGTGTGAGTGTGGACAGCGCAGGAGACATTGCCGTACACACAGCTGGGTTTCAGCTGACATTACTGAACCCCAATAACACTGGAGCATATGTTGACTGTGCAGACGGCACTTCTGAGCAACAACTGGCAGGGTTGGAGCCCAGGGTCGATCATGGAGTAGGCTGAGGCCTACTAGGAGCAAGTTTAATATTTGATGTAGTTTGAATGAGGAGAGAGCAGGAGCTATTGCCGGACACACAGCAGGGGAGCAGCTGGCGTTACTGAACTCTACTAACACCGGAGCTAGTGTTTTTCTCTGTGCAGACGGTACTTCCGAGCAGCAACTGGCGGTGTTGGAGCCCAGGATCAATCATGGTGTAGGCTGAGGCCTACTTGGAGCAAGTTTAATATCTGATGTAGTTTGAATGTGGAGGGAGCATGAGATATTGGCGGACACACAGCAGGGGAGGAGCTGGCGTTACTGAACCCCACTAACACAGGAGCTAGTGTTTTTCTCTGTGCAGACGGCACTTCTGAGCATCAACTGGCAGTGTTGGAGCCCAGGATCAATCATGG